>NC_092639.1:40975476-41296726 GCF_039555335.1 Amphiura filiformis | reverse complement strand
TTTAAAAAAAAAAAGCAAAGCTAAAAGGAAGAAGTAAAGAATGAGGGAAATTTTGGTGTAAAAAGTAAGAATAATATAAAAAATATGAAATGGGTGACCGTCTGTATCTACTAGGTGACGGGAAATGGGATTCCGTTATCGACAGCCCATCACCCAATAGAGGCAGCCCGTCACCCTTAAGGTTACTTTGGCTTTCTTGCCCTGCAGGGGCCTTATATTGGGTCCCACTTGGAGTGTTTAGTTGTCGTATGGGAGTCGCCGGCCCTGCGGCCTTGGTGATTTTGGTGATTTTTTCTGCGCCCCAGTATCAACAAAAACATCAAGGCTGCATGGCCGGCAGGTCCGAGGCCGGCGACTCCCATAGGACGACTAAAAACTGGAACCCCAATATAGGGGCCCGCAGGGCATGAAAGCAATGAGTAACCTTAAGGGTGATGGGCTGTCTCTTAAAATTAACCTTAATGTCAAAACCTTGAGTAACCTAAAGGCAGCACACCACTAAATCCTTCCGCATTTGGTGTAACCCTTGATAGTCCCTGTAAACATAGGTCGGTAGTGGAAACGAGTGGGTGTCCCTTGGGAGCAAGATGAGTAGCCATGATTGTTTATTATAATTAAATTAAAAGATATGCAATTGATCAATGTTCAGAATATCACAAAATGGTGCATCTTGATCTGGTCAAAAAGTTTGGCTCCCGAAACTAATCCGCGTGCGGACATGGTAAGGAGGCATTCGTGCAAGCTGAAAATAAGAGTGGCGCAGTTCAGGTCCCCGTAGCTTAAAAGTTAGTCTCAACTTGTTTCAAAAAACCAATTTTAAATTAAATTTTAATCTTTATTTAAGACATTGTTGCTACCAAAATATGAAAAATGGTTTAACATGGGGTAGAAAAACAAACTTACTTTCATGTATATTTCAATGGGAGTTTATTTAGTGGTGTGCGCCCTAAATGTAACGACCTTGAAATGTAATGTAACTTATAAAAAATACTTGTTTTTATATTCTATGGTAAATACGTACCAAAGTTATCGATAGCTTCGGTTACTGCATGGCTACTGGTATCTGCTTTGGGTGACAGTGGAAAAAGTGGGCAAAAAGAACACTTTTACGATATTTTTGACATTATAAGAGCGCTCTTCGTCGAGTGCTACCACCACAATAATTACTTACACGACAAGAGCGACATTTTCACTTGCATCGAAAACGACATCTCCACAGGCTGGATTAGGCTTGTTCGTCCATCTTTAAAAACATAAAAACCTATTAAGACAGCGAATATTTGATGAATATGTATTGAAATGGGTTTCATCGATTCCGGAAACGTTAATACATGATCATCATAGTTGGGCAGTACAGAGACTCCGATGTGAAGCCATTCAGGTCCGCGAAATCCAAGAAAATAAATGCTGAAAGTTGTATACAGGCTTGAAATCGCATTTTGTGCATTAATTGTCCATGTACAAAATCCTAAAATTTGTTCCAGATATAAGTTGGGATAAAACGGAGAAGTAAAGTTTAACGTTTCTTCAGGATGGACGTATATGTTAGCAGGAGTGTGTGTACAAATTTGCCAGTTCTCTGAAATATAAATAAGAAACAATTTACATTTTAGCAAAAGGCAAAATTTCCTACCAGGGTTAATCCTCTTCCTCCGAGCCCACCCCATCCGGCATTTAAAAAAAGGCTGCTCGTGATTACCTCCAAATGACTTTTGATACTCTGCTTGCTAGCCATTATTTGTTTGTATGGTCATGAAAATTTACAATTATGAATTTTTTGAATTAAAAAAGGAATGTCCTTCTAATCTAACTTTCTAACCCAAGAGCCGAACCTCACAATTCGTGATAATGCTTTCGTGATTTTGCACCAATCCTCATCTTCAAGAACATCTACTCGCTGCACTCCTGCTTACAATTTCTGTGAAAAGATTAGCAGGACTCACATTGGAGTCGGTTTACCATTTGTTGGAACCTACCGGTGCAGTTGGCTTCATCAGACCCATCAATACATAGCTGATATCCGTCACAGATTTGGGACACATCCAAGCAGCCATATCTATTGGCACATGTAAATTCATCTGGCACACACGATACTACAATTACATGAAGAAAGGATACAGGGATAGAGTTTAATCGACAACAATTGTAATAATGTAAAGATTGAACTATTATAATTATTGCTTGTAGAAGCCTTTTGAGCAGTGGCGGCGGAACGATTTTGAAAGGAGGTGGGGCTATGTTTGGCGAATTTTGCGCGATGTGGGGTGTCTGTGGGTTGATGTTTCATACTGCAGTTACTGTCCGTTTTCCTATACACAATACACAGTGCTCTCACCATTGACGTGTGACCTCAACAAATGATGTATGTTGGGAGAATGGACACTTGCCTAGTTAACATCACTGTGTGAAAAATAACCAGCCAATATTTTATTTATTCTCCAAAACTTCTAGCAAATATATTTCTCTAACATGACCTAAAATTACAGCTAGGTTAGATGCTCAGAAATGGTCGCACTTTTGTAAAATATGAGTGAGGGCAAGGCATAGCTAGCCAACTCCCCGTGTTAATTGAATGGAGATTTGACCGAAAATATTGGTATCGGACCGCTCACTTCTGAAGGATGCCACAAAAAACGGTAAAAGCTACATTTAAATTATTCTAAATAGGTTCTAGAAAATAAAGTTTTGTAACATGTCCTAAATTTTTAGCTAATTTAGATGTTTGGAGAGGGTCGCACTTTTGTGTTTTAGGAAGGATATGTAAACGACAGATAACACCAAAAATATGAAGAAATTATTTCCAAACTGTGTTAAGTCAACAATCATTATGTTGCTCATTTTGAAGAATGCTAGTTAACAAAAAGCAGGTCTTTGTCTCATTTCGTGAACAATGGTACACATACCATTGTTTCCTTTCGTTTCCTTTATAATCGGTTACCCAACTGAAGCTGTAATACCAGCTTTATTGCGATGTCGCACATTGAAAACAGACATGATGCAGTCATGTCTACAGTAGAATTCATCTCGACCTTTGCAGGACTTAACCCCATTAAAAGCTATTAAACCAAGATAACACTCATTGAAACAGCTCAACTGATTAAATCGGATCTTCTCTGGTTGTGCACAAGTAGCCTACAAGTGTCTGTTTTCATGTGCGATATCGCAATAAAGCTGGTATTCATAGCTTCAGTTGGGTAACCGATTACAAAGGAAACGAAAGGAAACAATGTTATGTGTGGCTTTGTTAAACTTGCTTTTTGTAAACCAGCATTCTTGAAAATGAGCAACATAATGATTTTTGACTTAACACGGTTTGGAAATAATTTCTACATATTTTTTGTGTTATCTGTCGTTTACATGTCCTTCCTAAAACACAAAAGTACGACCTCTCCAAACACCTAAATTAGCTAAAATTTAGGACTTCCGTATGTTACAAAACTATATTGTCTAGAATTTTAGAAGAGTACTTTTAATATTGGCCGGTTATTTTTCACACAGCGACGTTAACTAGGCAATGTACTATTACCTATAACATTAACTAAAATACCAAAGTACGAATATTTCCAAACATCTAAATTAGCTAAAAATTTAGGACATGTTAAAAACTATATTTTCTAGAACTTTAGAAGAGTACTTTTAATATTGGCCGGTTATTTTTCACACAGCGACGTTAACTAGTCATATCCCCATACTGTTAACGTAGGGCTATTTGTAGGGTCACGCGTCAATGGGAAAGAGCACTGTGTATTGTGTATAGGAAAACGGACAGTAACTGCAGTATGACACTTGTACACAACCAGAGAAGATCTGATTTAATCAGTTGAGCTGCTTCAATGAGTGTTATCTTGGTTTAATAGCTTTTAATGGGGTTAAGTCCTGCAAAGGTCGAGATGAATTCTACTGTAGACATGACTGCATCATGTCCCCCTCAGAAGTGAGAAACGCGCAAAATGAAGGGCCAAATGGACTAATTCATGTTGATGACAAGCCTGCCCCCCCCGAGACAAACAGTCCAACCTTGTTTACGGTTATAAGTGTGGGGATCCGGACTGCACATAAGCATAATGTAATGGAGCCAAAGCAACCCCTCGGATTCCGCTAAATACACTCGCGCAAAAACATGCGGACACAATATTGACACGAACGATGTTTATCATTCTAGATTGTGAGGAGAGGTGGTTTGAGCGGGGAGTTCGAGAAGCGATTTGGGAACGAGTTTTAAAGAAGCCATCCTCAACAAACGAGGGAGTCTGAGATTACAACTTTCACACGCATGGGATTCATCAATTGGCGAAATTCCTTGCCGATTGACACGTGACCAGTCTCCGAATATGATCAATACCAGAGTATATTTGCAGTTGCCAGATGAAGTCCAATGAGATTGGATTAAAATTTGCAAAATTCAAAAGTTTAGTACAGTATTTTATTCATAAAGCAAATTGAGTTATTTTGGGTTTGTTTCTCTTTGCAATAATGCAATGAAATATATGAAACAACACAGTTGTTATTTTGGAAAAGTAATGTAAACAACTTCAACAAGTTGATATGAACTGTAAGTTATAATATGTGACTGGACACTACGAATCAGCCGTAAACTCGGCCCCGGTCAATTTTGTTTGATTTCGTGTTTAGAAAATACCATAAGCTTTAAAATAGTATATCATTTGACTTCAAACGATATCCAGAAGCGGGGTTATGCTTTGTTGAACTCTGGTCCTTCAACAAAATGGTACCCTTGGCCTTTTCTGTTCTATATGTGTCTCCTTTTTACTTTGCTGGTAATAAAGTCATAATTGGCGGTCATTTTAAATCATCCCGAGTCAACGAGGTACAGGAATGTCCTCTCATTGTTAATTGTTGGTTATGCATACCCAGCCAAAATACAATGCAATTGTAACGCACCACTTGAACAGGATTTAGCCAAAGCAAACAACGACTAAAGCTATTTAATGATTTTATACGTAGAAGATTATTATCCTCTTCAGCAATATGATTATTAAACGCTATCAAATGAGAAACATGTCGCGCCTAATTGAGACACCTATGAATACGATTTGCGGCACATTTTGCACTGTATCTCAGAATACAATTTGCCAAGTTTACGGCTCATTCGTAGTGTCCACTCACATATATGTGACCATATCTATGTCTGTATATAGCCTACCGTAAGTTTGACTGGTACGTAGTTGGATTAAAAATCCACCATCATTCGCCCCTTCATTTGTTTCCATGTTTAACCATGTTCTTCTCGTATCCAAAGTAAGTGAATTAGGTCCTACTGCATAGCCTGTAATCTCCATAACCATTGACTCTGTTGTGGTGAAATTACCTTTTCCAATTTTTAGGATGTCATCGTTTATCTCCAGGTATATAAATGTAATTACCACGTAATTCTCGGTAGATTGGACAATCCAAACACAGTCTAAATCAATTGGATACTGGTTTGGGAAAAACGGAGAAGATATATTGGCAATCGCTCCCTTCAGAAGATGAGTTGGTGAGTCTAAATCACAGAAATCTAACGAAATATATGATAAAATGAAATGATCAGGAAATATCCGAATTGATCAGCACAAACTTCGGTACTTTGGCCACATTGCAGAAGAATTAGGGATAACCTTGATAAGTCTTTATTTAAGGTACCTGTGAAGGAACACCGGCTAAAGAAAAGAAAGAAGATCCAAACTCAGATGGACTGATGGACTTTTGTTGTGCTTTTGCACCGTTTTGAACTCAAAATTGTCCAGGTCTTATTGAATGACATTCATTTATAAAAGCTTTTGGTCTGTGCAATAACCCTCCCATCTCTCACCATCTCTCTATCCGCACACTACCGTCATTATAAAGTCAAGTGCCCCGGGTAGCGAATACCCTAGTGGCACACAGAAATTGTGGATTACTACCATCGACAAAAACAAATTAATTGTGGTTCCGACAGTAAAATATCTAAACCACAATGAAGTACCAGATCCATCAAGACGACAAGCAAATCGGCTTCGCTTTGCGACTTCGTTATCAGCAGTCTGTGCAGGTACCCATTTATACACTTGGGTTGAGAGACAATATAACTTAGTGCCTCGTGTTATGTGCCCCAAAATATTCCATAATATTTATTAAAAGTTATGTATTTTGTCATCAGACATTAATTTTCACTTGTTTTGAGATTTATCTCCATTGGTTGTAATTTTCTTGAAACTAACAAATTAATTATGATTGCCACAGTAGTAAGTAGTGACGCTATTAGAGTAATCATGGTACAGTATGTTGTATACAGGTGAATGATTTTGGTTGAACTCTGTGAAACTTATGTTAGCCAGTGGTGGTACAAAAGTTACCATCTCGGTTATTGTGTGTTAGAGAGAATAAAATACGCCAAAGGCGGTAGTGGAGCCAATAGTGCTCGATTATTTGTCGGCTCAAAGAAGCGGCAGACTGATCTGTGGTATTTTGCTGGACTAACAAAGTGTGTTATCTGTCTGTCAAGTGGAGCAGAAAGTTTGCTCAGAAGATCTCCGAGAGAGCGAGAGAGGAGCTTACGGTCATAATAGAAGACCATTGGGAAACACTAGCGTAGCAGCTAGGATACTAAAAACATAGTCATCAGGACTGTGGTAAACCAAGGGTTTCCCTTGGGTAGACAGGATCTTGGACATTGCCGGATCTTGGATCAAGATCTGAGACCATCAACGGAATCTCATCAAAAAGTCAGCCAATCAAGATCTCCAGGCTTAAATAAGTAACCACAGCAATTAGTCGGGTATCTACCAGGCTTTAATGTGCATCCCCCCCCAGGACTCTACCAAACCAACTTTTTTAGCTTCCTTTTATGGTCCTATAACACATTCAAGATGTTAACAAAAAATATTTACCGGCACTCCGGCCATATTCAAGGTTAAAGGTCAACACAGGGTCAAATTTCAAAGTTGCTCAAATCTGGTTAACAAGCACACCAAATTATTCCTCTCATTGCAAGGATTCAGAAAAGGACCTACCTGCGACATACCGTTCTTGAGTTATAAGCAAAAGGTCAAATTTTGGGCGGTGGTCAGTTTTTTTGGCCACACAGGGGCCAAAAATAAAAATGCTCCAATTTGAACGAAATTGGTCTCAAATTGCTTGTTATGTAAAAATAAGTCAAATAAGGAATAGTTGTAACCATGTAGGATGTTTCGTTACCTAGGAAACGTCACAACATAGGTTGTGGTCAATAGGCTGTAATGGGGGATTGACCTTTATGGCCAATTTTGTCAATAACAAAGCATTTTAGACAGTGCAAACAATTCCTTTTTTGGCTTGCTTTTGCATGACGAGCAATTTGAGACCATTTGCGTTGAAATCGGAGCATTTTTAATTTTTGGCCCATGTATAACAAAAAAAACTGACCACCGCCCAAAATTTGACCTTTTGCTTATAACTCAAGAACGGTATGTCGCAGGTAGGTCAAACTATACTTTTTCTGAATCCTTGCATTGAGAGGAATAATTTGGTGTGTTTGTTAACCAGATTTGAGCAACTTTGAAATTTGACCCTGTGTTGACCTTTAACCTTGAATATGGCCGGAGTGCCGGGAATATTTTTTGTTAACATCTTGAATGTGTTATAGGACCATAAAAGGAAGCTAAAAAAGTCGGTTTGGTAGAGTCCTGGGGGGGATGCACATTAAAGCCTGGTAGATACCCGACTAAATAGTTAATATTTGTATTAATTTAAGTTTACTTCTTGTATGATTTTGTATCGTGATTTGATTTGATTGATAATTACAAGTCATTTGATGTAATAAACAGTGTGTTTGCGTGTCTGATGTTGCGTGAACTCGGTAGCAGGTGATTTTGGCCTGGGTAATTTTAGTGACCATAACACTCGTCTAAGTGACAACCCTCGAACCCGCAACCTTCCGCTTATAAGCCAGAGCCCGTACCGCTACGATACCGTGCCCTCCAGTGAATATTGTTACGGAGAATGTTGGTTCTTATTTCGGCATTACTGGATTAGTAATATTGGTACCCAAGGTGTAACAGTAGGATTCATTGACGATTTAACTTGACCTGTCCACTTATTATACTATAACAGTAATATTGGAACTGTCTCCTTACCGCACTCTCCCTCGTCAGAAATATAAACACATTGCCGGAATCCGTCGCACATTAAATCAGCACTCATGTAAGCAACATCACTTAAACATTCGAAGGCAAGCTGTGGTGGATGATCTACATGATTATAAACACTAGTTAATGACATCAACAAAATGCGGTATTAGTGGTATTTAGTTTGCATGTTCACAGATTTAAGGCAGCGGTAATGGTAACATCTCGTACAGGCTCGCAGACCCGAAGATTTACCATTGTACACTATGTGGATTTCCCAAGACTATACTAGCTACTACTTTAGTTTTGGAATATCGTTCCCCACAGATATTTTCAAACATAGAGCATTTGACACGGTTGGTCACCACATACATAAATTGTTTTGGGGATTACTTGACAGATGTTATGCAATCAGTCTGAAGAATTTGTATTTTCGATAGTAGTTTGTGATAGTGGTTTGTAGATAAAACATTTAGAATCGTTTTAATAGTACAACCAGAGTGATTTACAATTTACGAATTCAACTCAGCCTGGCGGTGTGCACACCGACATCGCCCGGTTAATAATTACATTATACAGCAGAGTCACTGAAATGAATACCCGGGATTGATACACGTGAATGTGCTATGCACGATTTGATATTAGACGATAAATCTTTGGATACCAGGGTAGAAAATGATGAATATCTCCCGTAATTGATTTAGTCTAAAGAAGCCAGATTTGGTTCTATGCACTTGAATATACGTGTTAAATGGATATGATAGTCTTTAGCTAGCGTCTTGAGAAAGAAGCGTGCGTCTTGAACTCAAAAACTGACAAAAATATTCTGATTTTATATGTGCCGAACTATAGTGCAGCGTAGGTAGGCTAGCTGCACTCACTCGTGCAAGCAGTCTAAAAGCATATGACCATTGACCTCATAATGGTGTGTACATGCTCACTCACACACAGAGAGGTCAATTACCAGGCTATTGTCAGTAGCCTTAGTCGGAGTCCCTCGGCTCATTATGCGTCTCCAAGGTCGGAACAAAATTGCCATGCGTGGCTGTGGATTCAACCTACCATGGCGATTTCTGCCATGAAGATATCGGGGCGATGACACAGTGGTGTGGTGACTTGACATGTTAATGTCTAAGTAGTTTGTACAGATTAGGGGTCAGAGGTCAGTAAGTGGTCCGTCTGTGACCATAAATGCTTCTTCTCTTAATATAAACTACTGCAAACGTTATTGAGCACTGACATGACTAATGCCACGTGTCAAAGCATCTAAAGGCAGTGGGGTACCGGACAAAGTTGCCAAGAATTG
The DNA here is from genome assembly GCF_039555335.1 of Amphiura filiformis. Classification (NCBI taxonomy): domain Eukaryota; kingdom Metazoa; phylum Echinodermata; class Ophiuroidea; order Amphilepidida; family Amphiuridae; genus Amphiura; species Amphiura filiformis. The sequence continues at coordinate 41,287,336 of NC_092639.1, read as the reverse complement.
ACGATCGTGTCGCTGATTCGCTCCAATTATAAAGGATTTAAAGACGAATGTGCGCGACATTTTGATTTCCTATTACGCAATGCAGTAGCGTATTTAGCCTTTTTTAAACGGACGCGCGTCCCTCGAGTATCCAAAAAAGAGAAGAAAAATACCTGTGAGCATGTGATTTTGACGAAATTAAGTCTAATATTTGACAATTTCAGCTTATGAAATAGCAATTTTAGGCACGCTTTGCGCGAATTTGTCCCCCGGTTGCTGAAGTTCTGTATACGCGCCTGCAATGCAATTGGTCAATTTACATCTAGTGTTTAAAGTTCAAATGATTGACTATGATCTGGATAAATGAAAGAAATGATAAAACACACCTTTTGAGAGTCTGTTAATCGTAAAAACAAATTTGTCATCTATTTTTGTACCACATGTAACACAACGCCACATGATCCACATAGCAAGACTACGTAACGTCATTTCCTTTGTTGCGTGGTTGCCAGAATGAAGCACAAAAACACTGGTATTGTCATTCTCTATATCCCCTATGCCTATCGTTAACGAGCTATGTGTCTTAAGAAAAACACGGGAGAGTTGAATTAAGAAGTATCCATCATAAGAAGACAAAAACCGCCAAAAGCATTTCCAAACTTTAAATTCCGTCTGAAGTCCAAAGCTGGTAATGTTGTCTGATTGTCCAGGAGCCATTTCAATTGATCTGTGGCACAAGTCTAACAATGAATAAATTAATCAATCAGTTAATCAAATAAATACGCCAAAGCGAAATATTCAATTTACACATAGTAAAAGCCTCATTCACGGATTCACGGATCCATTCACAACATCATGTCTTATGTTAGAAAAATAATTATTAAGCACGAATCACGTGGTTTTATTTATTAAATGCAAACTCATATTGACCGCAAACTCATATTCACGCGATATTCAAAATTTCCGGGCGCCGAAATGGTCTGGTGAAATGACGTACAAGTATTACAATGAAGGCTGACGACAATTGAGCACAAATAAGCATAACGTCATTGCGTGGGAATTTTGAATATCGCGTGTTGAGAGCCGGGTATTTTTATTCGTTTTTATGGTCAATATGAGTTTGCTTTAAATAAAACCACGTGATTCGTCCTTGATAGTTAATTTTATAACATATAAGGCACAGTGGCGTATAATCAAAATGCGTTGCTTTTAGGGTGCTAGCGTCTATAATCCTTTTTTTTTTTGCTTTCACTTTTTCAAACCACCGGAAAACAAAATGGGGTCAACCTTTTGAGGAAGGGGCGGAAATTTTTTTGTCTGGTGGATTTGGGCCCCGCCCCATACAGGCTTCCCCCCCCCCTGGAAATAAATCCCAGCTACGCCACTGATCATGGAGGTAGTAGAGAAGGAGAAAGCTCGCACGCATTCTATTGTACAATCATAATTGCCGCCCTTTGAGGTTTCCAGATCAACGTTTTGATTATGTAACACAATTATCACTTATAATCTTTTGTGTTGTATACATGCATGGTCGCACACTTGTGTGCGCTATAAATATGATGAAACAGCATAAGTCATTCTAACTTGATGAAAATGATGCGCATTATGCTTCACATCTCTTTCATTGGCTAGTTTAAAAGGAGGTCCAGGACGCGGTTTATTTTGAAACCTCGGGGGAGGAACAATTGTTAAAATTTTGGGTAAACAAATAAAATCGGACCAACCCGGGCAGTACCGGGCAACACTGAGATACATCTCATTTGATGGGAGAATTCCTCAACTTAACAATGCGCAATTTATTTTAATAAGATCTTCGTATTTTTAAAACAGTGGTTAAAACAATTTTACCCGTCCTTAAAATGTGTGTGAACTGCACCATTTCATAATAAACTATTTAGAAACATTTAGGAACAACATGTTTCAACATATTAATCGTAAAAGAACATCATGTATTAAATGAAATATGAATATTCAAGTTCAACAGCTATGTAAATGTATGCGCATCCATAATACATGTTTTGCGCATACGTGATTTACTTGTTACTAAATATGAACCCCCCATGAGACGGAGTCATTCCAGAAATTATCGGCGATGATCATTAGATCAAAGGTATATCTGTCTCTATTGTGTATACAATAGGATTTACGTAATGAGCTTAACGCGAGCTCACTCCTTCTCTACTACCTTCATGCACTGATAAGGCACAATGTTGTGATTGCTGGAGGCTTACTTTAAACAGGTCGCATTGTCAAATCTTTCTATGACCATTTCTTCACTATTCATGGGCACTGGCGAAGCAAAGCGGCTACATCACAACCCGTTGCACTATAGACCACTTTACATTATTGTTTATCAACAAAGGCGAGGGATTGGTCTGTCGATATGCCCGAACGAACCGCTTCACTGTTCAATGGCTTTCTTGTACTATATGAAATGTGGTGGGAGATTTAAAATACACATGCCCTGAGCAGACTACGATGCGCACGCACACTGCAGGGCAAAGAACAATGGAAAGTACCATAATGCGTGCGCATACTGCCGGGCAATGACGTCACATGTCAAGTGGTCTATAAAACAAGTGCTGATATAAGTCGCTAATATTGGATACATTATATCAGCGACAGCGCCATCTTTTTTTCAGTATATTTAAGGTTACGCAAGGTTTTTTAAATTAAAAAATTGCAGGCTTAAAAATATAAAGGCCACAAGCCCTGCAACTGGAATTTGAAAAAACAACATATTTAAGTTGGGTACTTTTGAGCACGCTATTGGGTTTAGAATTGTCACCACATCACACATGTAGGATTGTTTGTGAAGATTTCATGATTAATCCAATGGCGACGTCTAAATTGGCGATATCGCATCAGACCCCCCTCTAAAAATGTTAGAAAATACAAGCAAATATAAATACATCCACCCGCAAGAAAAATGAACGCGTCCGAAAGCACTGGGCGTACAACGCGGAATGCTCGCCTGTACAATTTTACAATATTTATGCACGGCTAGTCATTTACTTACGTTTGGTCTGATTGGTTCGCACTATCTAGGAGTGTATGAAAAACAGTTGGTCAATAGTGTCTTGGTTTGTACATCTTCAATTGAAAGATTATTTAATAAGTAATACCTTACCACTAATTGCTACTTTTCGGTAAATCCCATAAGCCTTTGCGAGTACACCTGAGGACTCGTAATTTGACGTCACGCTGACTTGCAATTCCCAGTAACGATGTTCGATAAACGATGTGCGCATCGGCGCAGATCGGCGTGACGTCAAATGACGAGTTCTCAGGTGTACTCGCAAAGGCTTATGGGATTTACCAAAAAGGTGAATTGCTACTTACTACTAATCACCGACTGAGGTATTTGGCAGAAAAAGTCAGATGCGTCCACACTATTACACCCAATAAGTTGGAATTGCGATAAATACTGATAATATTTCCGATAGACAAGACAGCTCTCATTAAATGTATTTGATGCATTAAAATGTTCATTATCATTAGGCGAATCTGACATCAGACAATAATGAACATAAATAAAGATCGTATGTAGAAAACTTCTTATAATATTATTGAGACGGTGGGTCACCACATCTAAGAATCCATAACTTATTTTAACAGAATTTATCAACACATAATTCAATAATGTAAACGTTGAACGTTCTTAAGCATTGTTACATTGACCATTACCTAAAACCCTACACCTCTGAAAGCCCATCCCTGACCACATTATATTCCATATATCTACCTCCAGTCACCGGCATTCGCTTTGCAGTTCAGCGTGTGTTGTGTTCGCGCGCGTAAAAGTATGTACACGCACCAAGTATACGCAAAATGTGAATCTAGGGCAAGAGTTTTCAATAGGCGTCACGCGAGCCAGGATCTGCCCGCACACGAATTGTGATCAGCGGGCTATAATATAATTGAGAACCTGACATACGGGCTGTTTATAACACTTTGAGCCGATCAACCTCAAAAACGATCGACTGACTGATAAACACTTTGAAGATATAAGCGTTAGAATGAAATAGCGAATTTCTTTCGTTTGGTCTCATTTGTTCGGCTCCAAATTGAAGGACGACATCTGATAGTGTTACAATATTGCTTCAATATTTTCGGTCAAAATTCAAGGAAGAGGACGCATTATCAACGAATCACTGACATCGTGTAGACTTTCTTGTTGCATTGGGTTATAGAGTACTACCGGTAAATTATGTATATCAGCTCCCGTCACACTTGATTTACTCTCATTTATCTTGCCTTCTTCACAAATCTTTTTTCCCCTTTTAAGCCTAGAACTATGGATTTGGTGGGAGACCATCGACGTGGTGTGTTAGACGACAGTGCTATTAAAAACACTTTTCAAATACCTCTCATTTCACGCACATATCCATACAGACCCCTCCACTTTAACAGTGGCGCCTTTATTCCATACCTTTAAAGGCCCTTTCAGTGATTTCACAGGAACATTAAAAAAAATGGAAATTTGTCAGAGTTGCTTAGAAATAAAGAATAAGTGTACAGAATTTCATTAACCCACTTTTCCCCTGAATACATCGACAAATTAGTCAAAAAACAGAAGTTTTAGAAAGGTTTTCTAACTCAAATCAGATCGACTCGAGAAAATCTAGATTTTCTTACAGTGCGCCACCAATCGACTGGAAAAACTTCCTAGTCCAGTGTTTCTAACACGGGGAAGTAGAGTCTAAATTGATTTAAAACAGACGCTTAATTTTTGTAGTAGAAAACAAAATAAGCAATTAAAGGTCACCGAGGCAATTCAGGCAAACTAACGGTCAATTCAAATATGAAAAACAGTTAAAATTGTGTATTTTGTTTAAAATAGTAGCTACTGATGTAATAAGTAGTAGAAACAATACGCAACGCGTGTTGGTACGGTGGAGAGTGAGCTTCTTTCGATCTCGAGTCGGACTTTTTGTACTGTCAGTATCAAAAGTCCAGATTCATGTAAATGCTTTATTTTGTCTAAAATACACGGCTTTCGACCGAACCACTAGCAGGCTATGTTAGCACATCTATGCCAATTACAAAGGTACCAAAATCTGAATTTTGATGATTTTTACGATCGTCCGGATGAGCAAATCACTGAATGGGCCTTTAATATGCATTAGAGGTGTGACGCGTGTCCTATACCGCTAGAGTATCAGGCGCGGGGCAGGGGCTCGCCCGGCGCAAGCTGTACACTTACCCGATGCACACGTTGTCCATCGAAAGTTAAAGTTACTATTTGCTGATGCAACTCCAATGTACCTTATTGATGATGCAGGCCAATATATTTGAAGATGGTGTACGTCAACATAAATTTGGGAATCATTTCTTCGAACCATAATGACTCTATTATCCCAGGATACCGTAAAAGTGTTTACTCTATTCGGGATTGAGTGGTAATGATTGTACCGAGAGGTCTCTAACCAGCACCTGTGCCCTCGATCTATATAATTAAGTTGTCCGGAACACCACCAACGAGCATGACGACCATCGAAACCTGACATGCGTCAATAAAAAAAAAAAAAATAAAACATTTTGGAGGCAAACGTTCTGGAAAGGCAGAGGTAGTCAGTGCATGGGTAAATCCAAAAATAAGGTGATAAGTAACACATGCGGGTACAAGTTCGATATACTAGAATAACGTGGGGCGATGTAATAACGTGCCCATGAATAAATATTTCATTTATTTTAGCCTGATGAAATTAACGTGAGCTGTGTCTAAATTGCCTTATTTATGTTTTTATCACTACGTGGTAGACTTAGAAATGATCAAATAACTCACTTCTTTTACTAAAAGCGTTAGAATTAGGAGTCAACACAAATGTATGTTATCTACTTCATTACACTCTTACCTATAATGATGGGGTAAATAGGGAAATCATTCCAACTTGCTGGAAGTTTTGTCGGAGACAAAAGTATGAATGCATAGCCTTCGCCTTGGATGTCATATTGTCCACGCTCTTCGTAGCTATATCACCACAATTACCATTAGCTAGACAATGATAATAAAAACATGATTGAAAATAAAGATATCATCTAATTCATACACTCTTAGATAGCGAGAATCAATCAGATCAAACATTAGACAAATCCAAATCATGCATTGATTGCACGGGCGCACATTCCGCGTACTACCTGCAGTGCTTTCGGACGCGTTCATTTTCCTTTGTTATAAAAACAGCAAAAATCAGTTGTTTGTTTTTCTTCTCGTGTATGACCTAAGTTAATGAACGCGTATTACTTGTTGCTCGAGTAATTAGACAAAATAATGCACTTGCGCTGATGTTGATGCGTCTAATGCACCCCCTCCCCCTTCGGTGCTCGTGCATTAAACATGTTAAACGCATCAATATCAGCGCGAGTGCATTATTTTGTTTAATTTCTCTCCCAAGAAGTAAAGCTAAGCAATACGCGTTCATTAACCTACAATTCAATAGCACTTTAATTCAAAACCTGTCCTCACTGGTGATGTATTGCAAAGCCTGCCATACCTAAAGGCAAATGGAATCCTCTTGAAATTATCACAGTATTATCATGATTATTTATTGTGTTGACATTTATCACACCCACCTAACCCCCCCCCATTCCAAAATCCACATCTATTAGCACTTCCCGTCCAATTCGCCTGCTCCTTCTCTTCTCCAGTTGAAATCTAATTTGTTTTTCTCTGCCTTCGACTGTCTTCAAAGCGTAATCCAGCAATACACCACAAAGAGGTATGGGTCAAAGGTGTCTCCTTGTTTTATGCCAGCAAGATCAAAGAGTTGAGTTTCTCCGTCTGGTGAAACCTTAGTATCTTCATACATTCTTGCTATACCTTCAACAAGTTGCTAAGAGATTCCATAGAATTTGCGGCATCTTTTCTCTATGAATAGTATCAATATACCCGGATCAAAGGCTTTCCTGAAGCCGCTTGGCAACCTTGATGACTATTGTCTTTTTTTAGTCCCACTAATGTGTGGGGTCAAAACAGTGTTTACAAATAAAGTAAATAATCATGCCAATCAAACAAAAAATTTAGGCTAAGACAAAGCATACTCGTATTTTAAAGTATAAAAAATTTGAAACCTCTTACATAAATTGGCCAGATTCCGTTCTATATCCATTATGACATCGCTCTGGGACAACGGCATCGCTAATTTTGTATTCAAAGAATAATAAATATATTTAAATGATGGTAAAAACGGAATCTAAAATACCAGAGCCTTATAATTATATACTAGTAGAAGAAGAAAAAAACCAAAAAATACCAAGAGCAGGGACAAAATGCAAAAAGAATGCAAAAGGAGAATAAGACAAAAACAATGAAGACACATATCAAAAAGAATACAAGACAGTGAAAGAAGAAATAACGAAGAAAGATAAAGGAGTAAGACGAAGAAATAAAAGGACAAGGATTAATGACGAGGAACAAGAAAAACGCACACTGAAGAAGAAGGAAAAATAAAGTACAATTCATACCTTCGCACTTCAATGTCTTGTTAAAACTATTGACTCGGCAACCCACTCCAAATCCAGGACAATTAATAGTACATTTTCTCTCTAGGAATTGTAATTCGTCATAGGTTTTAGGTACGCTAAGATGAGCCTCTCCGTGTACTTCTTGACATTGGTCGCTTGCATTTTGCCACGTTATTGGGATGTTGTTAACATTTTTATTGATCGAAAAATAACAACTTCCATCGAAGCACAAAGGCATACGTGCTATAATAATAATAACAGTAGTTAATCTTTGATATAATTTCACTTATTTAATTTATTTCACATAAATTATTTATTTATTTATTTATTTAATTGTTTGTATTTAACCAAAATATACGAACATTTTACGCTAGCAGACGGTGATGCGTAAGGGCAGTGAACAAATTAAGAAAGAATAACATGGCACAACTCGTATGTCGTGACAAACATGACTTATATCACAAAATTGAATTTCATTTATGGTTACTGACCACTTCTTGGTCTCGCCTATCAGGTAACGAATTTTGTGCAAAATATCTCTGAATGTTACTTTATTTAACCATTGTTAAACAAAGTCGTATTGTTTTATGGTAGTGGCTTTAATTCAAAGTCATATCAACTACCGTAAAAACTCGTCTACAAGCATTTATAGTGTTTTTGATGAAAGCTAAATTAATACGAAACAATCGTGAATATGCCAACACAATAGATTGGTGTTACAATAATATTTGTTTGTAAATCCTTGAATCTGTAATTTATTTGCTCAATCTCCATAATGGTGCATGGATTAATTTCGCTTTCATCAGAAGCTCTATGCTTGTAGACGAGGTTTTACGGTATTCTCTTACAGTTATTGAAATAACAGCGGGTCATATCCTCGTCTGAGTTATCCATACATGTTGCAAAGCCATCGCATTGCAAGTTTTTACCAATGCACATTGTACCGTCATCACAAAGTAATCCATCTGAACAATGATGGACCATATCTTAGAAAATAGATGAATGTTTATTGTAATATTTTTACGATTTTACTACTTTAGCAGCTCTTTGGTGTGAGATCCCAGGGGGTCACTCCCATTGTGGCCTGTACACGTGGGTAGGCACGATACGCGCGTACCGTGTTTAGGATGTCAAAAACATGAAAAATTGGAAAAAAGGTAGCAAAATTGCAATTGCTAATAAGCGGAAATGAAATTTAGGGTATGAAATTTGATACAAGGAATAAAATCCCTGTTTAGGGTATGAAAATGGTATCGGTTTAGCCAAGGGTTAAATCCTTGTTTAGGGTGCTTTTCAAAAGGTGATTATCGCGGATGGTGTACATGACACAATGGGAGTGCCCCCCGGTGTGAGATTTACTAATGATCACATGATTAGACAATTTTAGACAAGTTCCTTAAAATCTGGCATATGTAAAATGGGCGATTTGAACATAACATAACATAACATGCGTAAATAAATGAATAGTTGTTTATTAGTAAATTAGTCGCACCTTGAAATTGAGAAATGTTGAATACATTGATCAAAAAGTAGAATTTATGTGGTTGACGTTGGAACCCTGAATTAAATACCATCCACATTGATGACGAAGTTGATTTGATCGTCTCTGGTGCCAAATCAATGACCTTTGGAAACTCATACTCAGTATTGGTTGTGATGTTGGAAATATTGCCCATAAGTAATGTATCAAATTCATCAAGCAGTATGTCAACAATGGTTAGAAGAAAAATATTGATGTGGCTGGAATCCTGAGAGGTAAAGATCCATGAGCAATGCATAGTGCGCGAAGCATACGATCGTGGAAAGTGCGGAGATGAAATTACGTAAACCCCTTTATTCGGCAGCTCTATACCTTTGTTAAAACATGACACTAAAGGAAAAGGAAATAATGGTTGTTTAATACAGGCATCGTAAGAAATAACTAACTCTTAAAATGAATAATTCAGATAATTCAGGTGGTTTGTGATAAGCAAAATTAACTGAGTGCAGTAAAATGGTCAAGAGATCTTAGGATGCTTTCTGAACAACCAGTCCCTTTTTTCTGCATCAACTTCAGTGAGACCAATTGCCCCATTTAGCAGTCCATAGAGGAGACAATCAGAGATGATGTGATCAGCTGTCTGGTGTTCTGCTCCACGCTCACAAGCTGGGCTGTCAGACAGGCCCCATTTCCACATGTTAGCCTTGAAGTGTCCAACCCCTGTGCGAAGGCGGTTTAGTCTTATTCATGGTAGACGGGTGTCAAAGCCAGGACATCTTTCTGTTGGGTCACTAATGTGTGTGTGTAGAAGACTTGATGTTTTAAGTCATTTCTCACACCACCTGATGGCTGTCCAGTGGGCCTTGGTCTCAGTGGGTAGTTCTTTCCCACAGGGAGCAAAGGGGTGTCTGGATTTAAGACGAGGCAGTTTCTGATCCCTGTTGATGACATGACGGAGGATGTGGTCTGGCTCTACGGATCGGTGGGCTAGAGATAAAGTGGTAGTGTGCCCGCAGGTGGTATGCCCGCAAGCACTGGAAGCTGCGCGGACTGCATGGTGTGGGTTGTAGGCAACCGTTGATAGTTCGCAAGGTGATGTGGAGTCTTACATCCAGAAGGCTGTTCTTACTTTTGCACTAGACTGGTACACAGTATTCAGCGGAGGCATACACTAGGGCCAATGCACTTGCTTACCATCCAGTTCCCACAAGGTGGCGGATAAGTCCACCACTTCGTGACCTAACTTGCAGTTGGTTTTAGGTGCTAGAATTGGTGATTTGGTTGAATTTATCCCAGCCATCCATTCGAAAGTTCCATCGTCTCATAATCCTGCTTGGCGTTTGTGCCACTAAGGGTGAGTATGTGATGTAATGAGAGATGGTCGATGCTGAGATCTTGGGAACTTCTCCAGCACTCGTAGGATGGAAGTTCGTTGCTCATCCAGGGTGTTCATAAAAGCCAGACCAGGATTTATGCCAGAGTTCCAGCGAGCTGAGGGCATGACATGGTACAAGTTTTTGATGCTTTATTCCTGTACTTTTACAGCTCGCCATTCCAATTCAAAGTCCTCTTTGGATTGTCCCTCCGATGAAAATTCTTGGTCTTCTCTTATAAAGGTGGCAAGACCTTGGGGGTTGGTAAGATTATTTGCAGCGAAGGTGAAGTCGTTAAGGACTAATCTCTCTGTTATTTCACAGGGCGTTTCCTGCAGGAGGACTCCAGTGGCGTTCTTGGTGTATGCCAGTTTTTTTAAAATAATAGATAGTTTAGCATTGGTAAGGCTTTCGATGCCCAACTGCAGCAACGCGACACCCTTACTATCGACGGTATCTGCCACCAGCCCAGCTCTGAAAAGAGCACTTGGCGGGGCTGGGGGCCACAGTGCTGAGTTTCAGTCATTTCTTTGGTTCGGAAAATCGGTTTTGTGTTGTCGACAAACCATTTGTTAAATGCAACAAAACTAGGTAGGAACTAATTAAAGGAATGAAATAAAAATTCGACCGCCGGTTTTCTCACACTAACTAGCTATGTGCCTGAACGTAACGGTAATGGTAATTACTATCATTATGAAACACGAAACCTCAAAATTGTCTTTACCAGTGGCGGCGCCAGGGGGCATGGGGAAAATGCCCCCCCCCCCCAACCTTTTCCCCCAGTAAAAACCCAAAATTACGAACATTTCCACATTGCGGCAATGTTGAGCAAAATGTGTTGATTTTGCTCCTTGAAATTCAATTTGCCCCTCCCCCCTTCCCCCAGAAAAAAAATCCGGTCTTTACCTGTACCACACTGATGTTCATCTGTGCCATCCTTGCAAGATTTATGACCATCACATACGAACGCCTCATCCAATCTGACCTTTCCCATCTGACAATAAAAGCCAGGCAAATCGTCTAAAAGAAGACACATGCAAATAAAGACAAGATATTTTTAATCCAATTTTTTTTTCTTGTTTCTTTTGTTATTTTCCTTCTCGCATATCTTCTACGATTCCTTCTCCGCTTTTCGTCGTCTTCGTTTCCTTCGGTTTCCTCATCAGTTTCTTCTTCTCTTCATCTTTTGAGTGTTTTTACGTCATCAATCAAATTTTATTTCGTCATAACTTTCGTCATAACAATCATTTAAGAAAGCCTTCTTGAGTAATGTGTAATGTACCTTGAACACTCCGTACAATTTGAATCGAAATACCATCTACAATTGGACGTATAGGAACAAGCAATTGAATATTATCTTCAATAAGTTGATGATCTTCATTATTCTTTTCGGGAGTTGTTTTAAACCATATCCACATTTGTAACACAGTCAGTGATATGCTTCGGCTATTAGAAAATTCAACATCTCGACTAGCTATTTCTGCCAGATAAGAATGTTTTAAAAAGCTCGATCCACTACCGAATATTAACGAAACCCCAAAAGTAATGCTGAATTTGATGGAAGATACAAGAAACGTTCCGATATCTAAGGATGTTATTATCCACTTTGCATCCGCGAGAGTTGTCCTAGGAAATAGGTGCGTTGACAAATTTTGCGTAGTTTCTTTTGGCACTGTTATGACTTGTATGTCGGCATAAGCTATAAAAATGAACATGTATATATTAGAAGAAATCAATGGGCGTATCAGGGGTCTAAAGGAGATCAAGGCCCTTGTATATGACCAATCGTTTTTCATTTTCAACCAATGAAAACGAATAAGGCCCACTACGATCGCTTATCGTTTTCATTTCAACCAAGAAAAACGAAAAAAGTCCACTATTATCCTTTTCTGTTGAAGGTTTTTGTTTTGTTTTGTTTTTTTCTTTTTTCTCTTATTCGTATTATTATACTTTTGTTTAATATCTACTTTTTGCTTCTTGTTTTCGTTTTTCTTGGTTAAACTGAAAACGATGAACGACCATAGTGGGCCTTATTCGTTTTTCTTTGTTAAAAATTAAAAATGAAAAACGATCGATTGGTCGGTCATAATACAAGGACCGATCAAAGGAAAAATTAAAAGGTAATCAGTAATCGAAATCTGTGGTTTGAAATGTTATAAGAGGCTTCCTGACTTACCGCAAAGTTTTTCATCAGACTCGAAAAAGCAATTAAGAAAAGAATCACACATTTGATGTGAAAATAGGCATACAAATCCGTTCATAACATTTTCACACTGGAAATCTTCTCCACAAATATCTAGGGAAAGCGGAGAATAGAAATGATGTAGAAGATACAGAATAATAATAATAATAATAATAATAATAATAATAATAATAATAATAATAATAATAATAATAATAATAATAATAATACAACAATGATAACGACAACAATGATGATGGTAATGATAATGATGACAATGACTACGGAGATGCCAAAGATGATGATGATAATAAATATGGTAACGGTTATTATCATCATGATAACTTCAAAGGGAGTGCTCATAAATGTGGGATATCGAGTCAGTACTTTATAGGAGGGATCAAACAAATTTGAGGGTAGCAGTACGGGGTAAATGTAAGACATAGCATGCACATTCCAAATATTTTGCGTGCTCCGCGGGCAAGAATGTTAAGTATTCAATTGTTTACTCTTAAGCTTCAAATCAAAACAATTAGACCATACAAATCCACCTGTTTTAGGGGGATTTAAAAAAAATTGAGGTCTGAGGTGCCAACTTTTCCAACTCCCACTAGAGTATTTATGAACACTCCTATATGAGCACAATGTTAATGAGTGCATCGTGTCAAATTACGGTATAGTATAATAGCATAGACCATTGTTTTACCGGCCATCATTGTTTCTCTTCTAATGGACACCAAGAACCCACTGTCAACAGTCTCATGCTGGAATATGCCATCGCGGTTCGACGCAATAATAAATGATATCCACATGCTATTGCTAGCAATCCCAACTTGTTTTGGATAATCGCCACGTATGGGTGTCCTTTTTTGTCCAGAAATCCCGTAAACGATGCTAGTAAATGCTGGAAATATCCCATAACCAAACCCTATGGTGTCTTCGTATGATATATTAGTTAATATTGGTTGTATAATAAACATACCATCATCTTTTGAAGAAATTATTTGAAAGCACAACGGAATATCCATGGGATAAATGTTTGGAAAGTTTGGTGATGAAATAGAAAACTTTTCACTTTCAGCAATTGATGGTGACCCATATGATTGACAAATATCTACAAGGGTAGATACGAGATGCGGGAAGAAAAGGAAGAGAAATTGTGTCGGTGACGTAAACTTTGTTCAGGAAGAACGAAACAGAGAACCGATAGCCGATGACCGCGACATTAAATAAAGCGTGACAGGAACCATTCCAGTATTATATTTATATTTGAACCTACGAGGGTCATTCAAAATGTTCTACCTCCATCATCACATCTCTGTAATCGTGAGTGCCAGGATACCGAAATTACCCATGATTATTTTCTTAAAGCTAGACTACAACATAAAAATTATTTAATGAAAATCTGATTTTCGGTTGTTTAGGTATGTTGGTTATAGCGAATACAGATTTGGTACGTCGGAAACGGTTAAAAACTGTGCCAAAAGTTTAGTAAGCATCATATTGTAGCCTTGGATAATCTCCATAAAAATGTTTTTAAGATGCGGCAGTCCAACTGCTTACTCAGGCTAAACATTTTGTTTCTATTTTAGCTCACTGACATGCCTTGGGACTTCAAAACAAAATAAAACATGTTTTATATGAGAAGGAATCATCGAAGGGTTCAAGTTTTGAACTAGACCACGATTAAGGGTAATTCGTAATTACGTCCTTTTTAAGCAATGAATGCATCTTGACGAGGAATAAGATGAACAGTTTGTTATGAACCTTGTACATACAAAATACAAAAATGTGAATACGACTTTGATTTCAACTTATGAACCTATTAATACGCCTAAAACCAACAAGTGCTTACCAGATCGAAGTCAAACTTAGGTTCAATATGAAGGCTCGGTTTTGTTGTGCAAAAGACATAATACCCAGTAAAACTGTACTATCTGCAAGCATTAGATATTGATTACATTATTTGAACAAAATTACAGCAATTTAATCATTTTCAGAAATAAATCTGTAATGATTTCCACATAGATATGTGGGCAGCCTTTTTAATCAAAATTAGCCTTTCTTTTCAGACCGTTTCTGATGTACCAAATCTGTATTTACTTCAACCAACATAATAACCGAAAATACTTTTTAATCAACTAACTTTTATTTTGTAGCAAGCCAAGATGTAAGAGTATAATCATAGGTAGTGATCATGTGATGATGGAGGTAGAAATTTTTGAATGATCCTATACAAGTAAAATTTCTTAGGACAGAGTAGTATGTTCGAAGAACAAATCTGAACCTTTCACCATAGATCGGAATGGTCATCATACCAGTGCGCACAGCTCTTCATTATTCTTAATTAGCCTAATTAGTATATAAAAGAACTGCACAGTAGCGATCTGCCAGTGTTTGGGTTTGGACATTTAACAAACGAAATTCAGACACCTGTTTATTTATATACCACCACAAAAAATTAGTGCCGACATTGCAAAGGTGATTCTGAAAAAGCCGAATAGATTATGTTGTTACTTCTTCGATATGGGCTTCGGGATTTGTGATGTGCTCATTACATTAATCTTACCCATGATGTCACAATATTTCCCAAAAGGTACATACGGACAAGAACAGCTGTAGCCCATAATTTCCATTTTCACACGTCTAAAAGAAACATCGGCGATTACGACGACACGCAGGAGACGGGCGACAATGGCGTAAGGAAATGGGAAGTCGAATAAATTTCTCCCTAATATTCCATCGGATAATAAGGTCTACATCACAAAAAACATAGAATAAAGCACATACAATTGGTTAATTAGGCGTAATAACAACTGACCATAATTCCATTGACCAGGATTTTAACCACAAACACTCTTCAAAGAGTCATAAATAGTGATTTGACTTAAGTCGACCGGTAAAAACATGCAGTCTTATTTCGCGAAGAACTGGAAGTACATCAGGAAATCAGCGCCCAGGCCGCATCCAATTTAGATCAAGATAATTTAGAGCCACTCTACTCCAGGCCTCTTCGTCAGACTTTTGTCACTTTTATTGTTGTTATTTTGTCCGAAAATAATAATGCAAGTAACAATGGTAACACAACATTCATACATAAATCAGTCAGAAATGCTGACGTCATACCCATACCCAAATAAATACCCCCTCAATTGCCCAACCTCAAATCTGGCCAAGACAGTTGTAGGTTGTATTTCAAAATTTGTTCTGTAATAATTCTAATCTCATAAGGATGAGAGACAACAGTAGGGCCGAAAAGAGTATCAGCCACACTCGAGGCTTAATAATGTAAATCACACTATTAGGCACCAGGTTCAGAGAAATCTGATAACATCAGCGCCATTGTCTTGACAGATTTCTCAAAGGCATTCGATTTAATCAAAAATAATATTGCCTTCAACAACATGCTAAACATGGGAATGTCACCACCATTCATTCACGACAGATAAACCAGAGAATCAACTACACAAGGGTTCAATCATGGGCCCCTATCATATGTCTGAGCACTATCAATAGTGCCTCTGGAAGTACGTCTGGAAGTACGTCGATGACTTGACATTGGGTGAGAACACAAGCTAGAGAAGTGCATGAAAAATCCAAGAAATCCAAAAGAGCTTAGAATACCTGCACAAATGGTCCATCAACAAGAAGTTACAGTTCAACCCAACTAAATGTCAAGTTATGTAGGTATATTTTGCATTGGGGAAAATTTGAAATGTGTTTTCAGCCATCATTCAGTGTTTACATACGTGAAAGTCTTTTAGCTATAATTGGCTGAAAATCAGAGCTCATTTTGACAAAACTGTTCTGAAGATATGATTTCGGATGTAAGAATGGTTACCAAAATAATTCGTCGCTGTTTTGACATACTGTCGTTTGACGTTGACGAAAAATGCAGTTTTGAGAAAATCGCATTTAAAGTTTGTCCAATTTTTGAAGACCCACTGCACAGTGTCATCGCCCCGATATCTCCATGGTAGAAATCGCCATGGTAGGTTGAATCCACAGCCACAAAAGGTCATTTTATTCCGACCTTATAAGACGCATATAATTAGCCAAGTGACCTGACTAAGGCTACTGACAATAGCCGGGGTAATTGATTTCTCGCTGTGTGAGTAAGCTTGTATACGACATTGCGGTCAATGGTCATACATACTGCCTCCACTCTGAGACGAATATACCTATGCGCGCTGTAGTCCATACAAGACCAACGCAATATAAAATTAGCGATTTTGGTCAGATTTTGAGTTCAAGACTCACGGCCGTTTCTCAAAGCGCAAACTAGCGACTATCATATCTGTTCAACACGTATTTTCAAGTGTATGAGACCAGATCTGGTTTCTTGAGACGAAATCATTTACGGAGATATTCATCATTTTCTAACCCGGTATCCGAAGATTTTCGTCTGATATCAAAATCGTGCATAGCAATTCACGTGTATCGATCCCGTATATTCATTTTAGTGTCTCTGCTGCACCAAATAATTATTAGCCAGGCGATGTCGGTGTGCACTGGAGAGTACCAAAGTAAAATACGTTTATTATTATCAAAGAATATAATCAATAATATATCTGTCTTTGTTCTCAACATAATACAAACTGTTTATTCATTCACTAATTAGTAGTGATTAATCTGCAAACTCATACGACAGTATGCCAAAATATGCACAATTTGAAAACCTATGTATGATACGACATTGTGATACGACAGTATGTCAAAACAATAGGCAACTACAGTTATCAGTGGCCTATGGCGACGTATCATGATACGACTGTATGTCAAAATACAGAATGACGTGTTCGGGGGGTACATAAAAACCATGTCGTATCACACTAATTAGTGCCATATCTCATTAACTAATTGCATGTAGGTCTCAAAACTTTATGAATATATAGAGTTTCATTCACAGATTTTGAAAGTTTATATAATTCATTTTGTCCAAAAATCGTCATACGACAGTATGTCAAAACAGCGACGAATTATTGTGCTATTTTCTTGCAACTTATCACGTAATAGATGTAAATGACCTTAGTCTCGTAAGCATTGAAAGATTTCAGTCTCTCGCTGTTGATGATCCGAGCCTCACTACTGAATTCTTCGAAGAGATATTGCATGGACCATTCAGTTACCTCATTTTAAGAGAATACCTCTATTTTGGGGATGTACTTATAATATGGCCTATGTCGCGGGCTGTGTATGTATTTTTTTTTAATTTTGACTTTTACCTTGATTGTTCCATTATCATTGATAAATTCAAAGGAACTAATATTTGATCCATAATATACTTGGAATTTGTGTGGGTATTGTGATCGAAATCCAGTCACAATAACATCATAGAGAAGGTCAAATTGTATCCACTCATCTGAATATCTATGATCGGTACTCCAAAAGCTTTCATTACGAAGCCTACAGAACTGTGGAAGGTAATTTTCCAGGTGACTCGAAGCGGTGATTTGATCATCGCGAATCCGCCCATCTTCAAGTCCAAGAGCAACAATTGTTCCAGATTTAACTACAAAACAGAAAAAATATATATAAATGGATGATACTCGTATATCATTCTCCGATCGTCACTCCGGCAAGCACTAGAAATTCAGTTTTCCATAGGACAGAATCGGCACTCTTACAATGTGTTCAAAACATTACTGTATTGTGGATAATCACAAAGAGGTGTAAATTAATTGGGCCCTGGGCCGGGCCCTGGGTGGCGAGCCTGCCAACTTGTGGTCCCTAAATAGACCTGATGTGTAAAATACAACTAGGGAAAGTGAAAGGTGTCGAGGATCAGGGGAGATTAATCGAGTGTTGCGGATGCTCTTTACTAATTTAGTATGTCACTTAGATCTCGGTCCTGCTGCGTAAGGGGAACATAGGTCAAATTCTGGGCTCAGAATGTTTCAAAAGTGCATTCTTGATTATGCTTACTTTCAAAGTATAAAACATATTATATTGAAAGTAGTTAATCCACTGCCCTGCCTAAGAGAAGGATTTGTAGAATATATTGATAGTGTGGGTTTTAACCTTGCTGTGTGCAAGATATGCAAGATTTTAATATTGTCGACAACAAAGCACAAATCCTTTCTAAACAGAAAAAAACATCTAGAAAGTGTTAACTTGTCTGGTCTGGTGCTTGAAAGCACTATTACAGACACACCAAGATCATTTGCACGAGCTCCAAGTACATTGATCATCAGTATCAAAGTGCTGCAGACATATAAAAACAACCTCATATCTATCCAGTGGAGTATACATGATTGAAAAATAGGTGAGGCAATAAATGCTAACGTAAAAATGCGCGCCACAGGTGGTATCTGAGGAGATGTGCCACCTGACCTAGAACATTGGAGTGAGAGGGGGAAAGCATCAGGTGGAATGGCCAGTCCGGAATCAAGGACAAACGTTGGTATGAAACGTCGGCTTCTAGAGATGTTTTGACAAGGTAACGGGAGGCAACGGGAGTTTCAGACAATCAATGTGTTTAAAATTTTGTCAAACACGCACACAATTCTATTTATTTCTTTTCAGACAGACGCTATCTATTATCAGGATGCTTCGACTATTTATAAATACGCACGTGACAAACAGCCACGACATACCAAGACCAGCAAGCGTGACCAAATCATCATGCCATTGAAAAGGATAGGAACTCTTCAGATAAATATTATCAAATTTAAGTATTAATTGAATAGCAAAATTATTACACGTGAGGGATTCCTAATATGTTATAAAAAATAACATTTTGAAAGTATTTGCCATGTTTGTATTCAAATGTACAGGAAGAACAGCTGTGTAGAAGATCACTTCGAAACGTATTGTCTACAAGCTGTTATGGCAGCGCGGTGGTAGTCACGTGCGTATTTATAAATACGTATTTATAGTTATAGTCGAAGCATACTGAATATGTAAAGATAAGCATATATACAAGGATTTCAACAATTACCTAATTCGCATGTAGGTCCCCTGTAGCATGGTAAACAGGTGCAAGAATCTTCGTTACCGCATATCCCTCCGTTATAACATGGCATCGTACACGTTCCTGTCCAAAATTTAAAAAAATAAGACGAAGGAAATGGCTGGCAAGCATATTTTCCTTCTTAATACAATGCAACCTCACTTTCAAAAATACAATAGTTCATTAATTAATAAAATCATTCAATTTCTTTAAAATAGCTAATAACAAGCTTGTGTTGGTAATGTCCCTATGTCCCCCGCCACGGCTTCTTTCTAACACGGAACACTGTCATTTCTCATTTACTCATTTACATTTTAACTGCATTACTGGTCGATCACGATCAACTTTTCTGACGAGCGTTTTGATCATGTTTGAGCCCTCTCTGGCTAGCTTTTAATCCATCAAGCTAGGGGGGAGGGGATCCAACCTTCGTGCAATTATTTTGTGTAAGCCCCAGTCATATTGGGTAGCCGTGTTAACGTGCCTATGACTGAAATCCTATCGTATTACCCAGCAAACACAAAACGTTTTCGACATCATTCGCAAAAGGTTATAAAAGGTTGTCAGAAAACGCTTAAATGTCGGGTTATATAAAGGGTATATTAAGAGTATAAAACGTTTTCATAACCTTAAAAACATTTTTGATAATCTACTGCTCAGCAAACAAAAATGTTTTACAGAAAACGTTTAAATGTCGGGTTATATAAAGGGTATAAAAACGTTTTAATAACATTCCAAAAACATTATTGAAAACTTGGTACAAAACATTCTAAACAAAATCTTATTTTATGGTTGAAAAAATATATTGCGAAAAATGTTTGCCCAAAATATTTTCAATAACGTTTTAAAAACGTTTTCATGACCTTTTTATAACCCGACATTTAAATGTTATTAAAAGGTTTTGAAAAAAACATTTTAAGAACATTTCTGTGTTTGCTGGGTTCAAATATTTTAACATAATGTTATTTAAGTATTGACACAATATTTGGCAAAAATGTTTGCAAAATAGTTTACAATAACATTTTTTGAAAACATTTAAAAATATTGTTGTAGTGTGTTTTCATACAAAAACGTTTTAAAACGTTATCATGACCTTTATATAACCCGACATTTTAATGTTATTAAAACGTTTTTTACCTAAACCAAAAGCCAAAATATAACTTATCTAAAACGTTTTTGTGTTTGCTGGGTAGACAAGTAATGGGAATGGTGGAAGATAGCTATGCCGGTAGCATGATATTGTCTGCATTTTGGCAACCAGTGTCTTAATTATGGCCAACATTTTGAAAACCCACTTGATGCGAGTCCCATCGGTAAGAGTGATTACACGTGCATTGTCTGGAAGCCTAATAAGATGTATCGCCAAGATAGAACTAAAACCGTCACTAAAAAGGTTCGTCCCATTTAGAGAGTTCGGTAGTTGGGTTCAGAGTCAAACCTGGGATAATGTCACCACTCACCAATGCCCATAAAAGGCACATGGGACAAGGCTGATGCACTTTATGGCTATCTAGACAATGCTGTCGAGTCATTCTTTCCAATGAATACTACGAGCCTTCACACCGCAAAGACTAATTATTGTGCAAATCGTGTGCGTCATTTGCAAAAGACTGACCCTCGGAAATCGCACCAGCAGGTCAAATTCATGACAAATATATAATAATAAATCTGAAGTCAATATACCCATCCCTGGTGTGGAAGATGGTGACCATGTAGGCATTGCCAATGCTATCAATAACAGATTTGTTTCTGTTTCAGATCATTTGTGCCCTCTCGATATCACTAAGCTTGAGGCCTATCTTTCTGCTCCTACACCACCACCAACTTTTACACGCATTAGATGTATATGCTAAACTTCAAAAAATTAAGCCATCAAAGGCATGTGGTCCTGATGGAATATCCCCTAAATTAGTCAAAGAATTCTCTTATGAATTAAGTACCCCTCTTACTGACTAAAGGTGTAGTCCCGAAACAGTGGAAAAGAGCTGTGGTTGTTCCCATCCCTAAGACACACCCACCCAGGGAAGACAAATTACGCCCTGTCTCCCTGACTGATTGTTTTGCCAAAGTCAGTGATAGTTTTGTTACCAACTGGGTGCTTCAGGATGTTTCAGAGAAAATAGACACTCAACAATTTGGTAATGTAAAGGGGGTGTCTACTGCCCACTACCTAGTTAGTCTTTTACATTCCCTTCATACAGGTGCTGATGTTATCAACAACATTGGTACGGTGGTCCTCGCTGACTTCTCAAAAGCGTCCGATATGGTCGACCACACTCTCATGTGACTACCAATTTGTCAGTAGTGTATGCAGTGGTCATTAATTAACGGAATAAATAGCAATATTAATGATTGTATTGAGGGATGATCGATTGTTTATGCCCGAGGTAGAATAAAGTGCAGAAACAATACACGAATGTGTCCGAATGTAGTGATTGCATTTCATCAAAATAATAACACCCCCCCGTGCAAATTTTCTACTTTTTCGTCACGCAAGACATCATTAACGTTTTAGCCAATCACGCACGCCGTTATATAGTGCGTATGTATGAATAACAAATCATAGACTGTATTTAGAGTCTATGGCCAAATGCAGATTTGTAAAGGTACTTTACCTTCTGCTCCAATGTTTAAATAAAAAATGCAAACAACGCCCAGCAATAGCCGCATCTTATAGCTGTTAATGAAGAAACCTGCTTTATAATCTTGACTGAAACAAAACAGCAAAGAACTAAATCAAGCTAGCCTCTGGGATTCCAGCGGAATCCAATACATAGTACTCTACAACATTATCTTTTGCACTCAAACCAGTTACCCCAGAAGACGAATATTCATCATATTTTCGGGCGAGGAGTTACGTTCATATGAAGACCTGAGCGCAAGAAGACCGTAAGTCCACTTGGCCCCTCAACATGTATATACTAAAGTTACGTATGGTTTCTTAGGGTTTTATAATGTTTAATATAATGTTCCAGGGTGAAAACATCATGAAAGGTTGTGAAAGATTTGTTTTGGCCCCTGAACATGTATAAAACATTACCAAACTATATACGCAACTATACGCAACTTTATTGTATACATGTTGAGGGGCCAAGTGGACTTACGGTCTTCTTGCGCTCAGGTCTTCATATATTGAGGGGTGGTGCCCAATTTAGTTTTCAAATTGTTGTCCATCACATCGGGGGACTTCTTCAGCTTATCCACTTTTCCCATGCATCTGGTTTCCGGTTGTCAAACTTCTCTTCAAACGTGGATCCTATACCATTGTATACGTAACTTAATATACTGCACACAAAAAGTATCCGTACACTTAAAACAACAACAATATCTTAAAGACGATAAACCTAAATAAAATATTCAATACATGGGTGACTTTATTCTGCGTATTTTAATACCTCATTCAACATGCGACTTTATTCCCCCAAGTCAAACCAATTTGAATGGAAAAGGTTAGCATTTGAACAGTGAAAAATTTGGGATATTTCCTCCATCGGGGAGATTCCCACTGACTTTTTAACGGGTTCATTCCAGTGTGACAGATCAACACCTACTTGTTGTGCTCATAATTAGCATTGGGAGAAAAATCTATTTAAACTTTTGTCACTTTCGAAATACTCTTCCCATCGCTGCACCGAATCTTTGCCTGTATATCATGCCTCGAAATTCACTTGAAAGTATGTGGTACGAATTCCAAAAACGCAAGCATAGCATAATTGATTTCAAGTTTGGTGCGCCTTTTCAGACCGGAATGATCCACATTTGAAGCCTGAAAAATAGTCTAACAACCGGAAACCAGTTTCAAGGGAAAGAGGATCAGCGGATCAGTTCTGAAGAAGTCTTCAGACGAAATATCAGTGAGTGAAATCAATTTATTCAATGATGTAAAAATAATATTAATCCTTATCTTTCGAGGTCTTGAAACGACAACTTGATGATTGCTGCTGTTTGAGGCAATTTGACGACATTCATAGTTTTAAGTCTTCAAACACGTTTTAAAAACACAGGAAGTCATACTGTTGTCCATTTAAGTCTTTTCCGTAAGAGGTATAAAAGTGTTTATTATTCAACTTCATCAGTAAACAAAATACATTAACCACCAAGAACAGAAACTAAAACGTTTTACCTTTTCATCGGCATCGGCATATCAATGTTGCAAACATCAGCAGAAACAATGCTTGGTATTTTTCATAGATAGACGCCAACCTCGTGTATTTTTACGTATCTTGTTTTTAAGTTCAACATGTTCAACATGTAATCCAGAGGAAGGCATGCAATAATATATCCAAATCTAGCTATGCTATATTGACTGGAAAGGAGTGTATAATAATAATAATATAATAACTAATCAATAGAGCAGGGCTATAAATAGAATATGCAATGACAAATTGCTGCGTTTTTTAATGAAATTACATTTTGAGCTCTTTTGTTGCGTATTATATCGGCACTAGAATGGCAAATTGAAATTTTCACGAAGAGCACTTTGTTAAAGTTCAAAACTGCTACACATGTTTACAATACCATCGAATAGTTACACGTATGATGTCATCACGTAGAAAAAATGCTTAAATTTATAAACGAGTGAGTTTGTTTCTCAGTGCGGATTGCAGAAACATACAAATTAAATTAATTTGATCTTTAAACCAATTTGAGATTTAACTAAATCTGACAGAGAAGGAACCATGCATATATTTTACTCTAATAGACCATCGTACATATCTATATTAAATGAGTGAATCTACCAGTGTCTACTTGGAGTTTGGTCCCAAGTATAATTATTTATTTCCAAATCCATTTGTGACAAACTATGCAAATATTGACAATCTTCTTTTGAGTCATTTTTTGGAATATTTATTTGTCACACAACTTATTTAAACATACAAATCTTTCTTCATGAGAAAGTCCTGGAATGGACAAGTAAAAATGCGAGGTTTTGTGATCTTTAAATTATAATCGGTCCTGCATGATGGCAATTGTCACCTTTTTTAAGTGCCGTTCAGCTTCTGGCATCCCTGACTGGGAACGCCTGAGATCGATCAGTGGCGGTATTAGACCAGAACATTGTTTGCAGGGGAAAAGTGAATTTCAGGGGGTCCAAAGTTCTGCCTCCAATTTAGAATTTGGGGTCACAAATGTGGAATTTGTGCAGATTTCTTATTTTGACTGGGGCAAGATTGAGGGTGCCACCTCGTGAACCTGATTATCATGATCATTACGTTTAAGCATTGATGACATCACTGTGGACTCTTGATTCATGTCTTTTCACACCATCTTTTCGGTTAAACTGTTGGCTACAATATCTACAGTCGAACTTGACCCCCGAATGGACGGACTTTTCATGTCTTAGTTTGTTACATTTCACACGATAAGCTTTATCACAAAATTGGCATTGAAATGGGGTTTCTCCGGTGTGTCCCCTTTCATGATCTGCTCGCTTGCTCTGATTGGTAAAAGTTTCCTCGCAATATTCACACTTGAAAGGTTTTTGACCCGTGTGCGTCATTTCATGGACATCCTTGTTATAAGCTTGAACAAAAGTCTTTTCACAATATTGACATTTAAAAAGTTTTTCGTTGTTGTGTATCTTCTCATGTACCTTTCGGTTACTGGTGTTGTTAAAGGTCTTCTCACAAAAACGACATTTGTGTGGTTTATCACCAGTGTGTATTATTTCATGTTTAAGCTTATTGCCATGAGTAGTGAAGGTTTTGTCACAATACCGGCATTTCAAAGGTTTTTCTCCAGTATGAATCATCTCATGCCTTTTCAGATGCTGCTCTAGAGAGAAAGTTTTGACACAATACTGACATTTGTGGGGTTTCTCTCCTGTGTGAACACGCCCATGTTTTTTCATATAAGCATGAGAATTAAACGTTTTCCCACAAATGTGACATTTAAACTTAGGGGTTTCTCCAGTATGTATCTTTTCGTGTGTATTTTTATTACCTACATTGGTGAAAGACTTGGAACAATACTGACATTCAACCAGATCTTCTCTTGTGTGTATTCTTTCATGTATTTTCCTACTACCAGATGTTGTAAAACCTTCTGACAAAACTGACATTTCAAATTATGCGTCAACTCGTGCGATTTCTTTCTACCAATATGACGGAAGGTCTTTTCACAGTACTGACATTGATATGTTTTTACTGGTATGTGCGTCCTTTCATGACGTTTCTTGTGCTTAGCATTGACGAAAACCTTTTGACAATATTGACATCTATAAGCGTCGTCACACTTTTGTTCATGGTTATCCCTATTATTGCGACTACTAAACTTTTTGCTGCAATTTTTGCAATCAGATTTCACACGTCCATGTATTCTATCCTCGTGTGCAACTTTATTTTGAATTTGACTGAAACCTCTACTACAAAATTGACACTTGAAAGGTTTCTCTAACGTATGCACTCGCTCATGATTTCTTAGAAGACTCGTATTTATAAAACATTTGTGACAATACCGACATTTATAAGTCTGGTTTCCCATATGGAGCTTCTCATGGGCATTTCTGTAATCTCGTCTTCGGAACTGCTTCTTGCAATATTTACACTCAAACTTGATTCCCAAGTGTGATATTTCATGTACTTGCTTGTGCTCCTTTCGTTTGAAAATCTTATCACAGTATTGGCATTTGTGTGTCTGCAAATTCCCCTGATGAGTCTTCTGGGGGACATTACTTCTCCTGAAGTTGGTACGTTTGTGGCAGGCTTCCTCTTTTGTGAGAATCATTTTGCATCTTTTTAGATTGGGCAAACTGAATGACGTTTCACATTGGTGATTACGTTTCTGACCAGTAACCTGTAAATGTCAAAATTGGTAAAAGATAATTATTAATTATTCACTATTGTCTGTCCAAATAACTTAGACACCCGGTTTTTATGGTATATTTCGAAAAGTTTTTACTTTGGCAAAAAGTCATGAAAGAAAAGTTGCTAAACACTGTCAGACCTAACAGAATTTTTAGTAAAGCGATGAAAAAATATTTTTCCTTGTCTACTTTTATTCAATTTTGACCGATTTACAGTGACTTGAAACTTTTGATGGGATAATCTATTTAGAGTAAGGGGTGTTTGAACATTGTAATCATGCATATAGAGGTTGTGCATGAAATTATTGATTGGCTCCAAACAAAGGATTTGAACCGGTGTCCTTCACCGTAATCATGGCGCAGTGTAGTCCATTCAATCAAATGTTGTTATCAACCTATTTGATCGTAGTGCATTTGTTATATGTGTGAGAGGAACTGTCGCGATAGATTGCAATCATGATTTTGTTGAATGCATTTGAGTAGTCCGCCATATTTACGGTATGATACGTCATATATACGCAGCCACTATTGATCAGTGATACCACCCTTTTTCTTGGTTCCTTATCATCGATGCAATATAATAATAGATGCTTTTACTAATTCACAATAACTCAAAAGATGTCACAGTAACACAGTTGGTGCATTATAACAAATAATAGGACAAGTTACTATGCGTCTGGAGCAACGCTCTGCAGGGTCTATTGTTCTATTGTTTCCGATTAGAGCGCTGACATATTGGAAAATGTTGCCAATCAATATTCATGAGAGTGTACATTCAACGTCCAGTTTGCGAAATTGGGTGAGTTGTGTTTGGTAGGTGTGAAATACATCTGACTGGGCGTTTTAATTACGTAACGAATAAAGGCATTGACATCGTCGAATGGCTGCCCAGTGCTGTTATGTGTTTAGTTATTATATAGGCCTAATAATTAAATGTATTCATCATTCCTTTAACTTCTTTCCTTCTCTGTACTTATTTTTTCCTAGGCCTACATTTTATCACTCCCTCGCTCTCATTGTCTCCTCTCACCCTCCCTCTCTCATTCCCATCATTTTCCTTATATTTCTATTTATCTACTTGCCTTTATTATCCCTTCCTCCAGCCCTCTCTCATTCTCCATATCCCTCCTCCCTCTCCCCCTCCCAAGACTTCTCACAGAGGTGAATCTGTCCCTCCCCAATCCCTCCCCTCTTTGGGTACGCCACTATTTCTATACCAATCTCCTTCTTAAAATAACATTAAATGGAAATTTCTTAAAACAACCTTTATAGGCCTATACTTATACTTACATGTATACGTATAGCGATTACCATTATAGTGTAATATAGATATATGGACTGGAAATGGCAGCCTTCATACATTCTAATGTGTAATCGATCACCAAGAGCATTCAATTTATTTAAATGAAACACCTATCGTCAGGTGGGTGGTAAAGATGATTGCATCGACAGCTAAAGCCTCCTTATAGTCTTCAGACCCACACAAGCACACATTTGGGATACATTGAGTACAATGGTACCACTTTACACATGACTGCCCTTACACATGACTGTAGTGTGGTCACTTATTGATACTCGCCTGTTGTGTAGAGCGTTAATATGATGCCGGATCAGTGACCAATTTAATGGCGGAACCCCTTTATTCGAAACAATGGTACCACTTTTATGAATAGCCTGTCGCAACTTCTAATCGGCATCAAACGAACAAAAGATTATATAATCTATTGCGACTCTATTTCTATTTAAAAGCTCTTTGGTCTGGAGTATATTGTGGATTATACTCCTCGCCAATAACATCAGAGCATTCATCTGTTCATAGGGCATACAATTTGTATTTATTATAGAATTGGGTCAAGCCACAAGCATGCACAGAAGAAGATTCAAATACCGCGCCGAATTGTTGTAATTGGCTGAGGGACAGAGTGAATCACTGAGTTAATACACTAAGAATAAATATGCCAATAAGAAACACTGTCTGCATTTTATGAACTGAATTATATTGAACAAATATTTTTGGTGAGGAGTATAATTAATTTACTATTCATTCATTCATTCACTATGCAAAATCACCATACCTACAAATCCGTATAATGAGACCTTCCAAAATAATGGTACCCAACTTCTACAGGATTATTTTTTAAGTGTTGAGAAAAACCTTCTAATTTCAATAGAATTTCAGGTAAACTCTCACTCTATGTTTTGGAAACACAAAAATCCCGTTAGGTCTCAGCAAATGTTAACACTTTTTTTTCATGACTTTCTTTGAAAGTGGATATTTTTTTCAAGTAAGTAACAAGAACTGGGTGTCTAAGTTAATTGGACAGACAATAGTACTTTGTATCACATTGTCCACATCATTACACCCCTTTGTAAGGGTGCTTATTTTTTTGCTACAGTCAGTAATTTTTTGGATATGTTGTACAATATACACCAAAGAAGCAAAAAAGTATTTGCCACATTTTTTATTTTATGTGGGCGGGGCCTAACCAGCCAATTTCCAGATTTATTTACTATATCAGACAGGAAAGCTGTCATTTGCACCCCCAGGACTTACTCAAATCAACTTTTTTAGGTTCCTTTTATGACCCAAAAAAATATCCACTTTGTTCCCCAAACCAAAAAGTAGCCCTAATGCAGATATTCAAGATGACCGCCAAATGGCCGCCAAAACAGGGTTTTTTGAATAAAAATGCACTAAATTAGCCTTTAAAACACAAATTTATCCTAAAGCAATTCATGAGTTAAGGCTTCAGGGCCATTAATTTAATCAACTGTCCTTAAATTATGATGATTCCATGCTTAAAATTCAAAATGGCGTCCAAAATGGCATTCAAAATGGCCGCCAAAACGGGTTTTTGACTAATTTTGACTAAATTTAGCCTTTAAAACACATTTTATGCTAAAGTAATACATGAGTAAAGGCTTCTGGGCCATAATATAAAACAACTGTCCTCAAATTATGATGATACTATGCTTTTAATTTAAAATGGCGTCCAAAATGGCTGCCAAAACATTTTCTTACTAAAGAAAGTAGCCTTTAAAACATATTTTATCCAAAAGTACATTTTTTGTAACTAATGAGTTTGGGCTTCTGTGCTGATATACATTAAATGAACTGTCGTTAAATAATAATGATTCCATACTTTGAATTCAAAATGGCGTCAAATTAGCCGCCAAAACATCTTTTTCTCTTTAAAAATTTGTTCAATACATTCAATGGTTAAAACAATCAATTGAAATTAGCTTAGTGGGCTCAACCAAACATATCTTATCAAATTGTATCATTGGAATGTTGAAATTCCCGTGCAGTGGAAAACCTTAATTCTTTCATTAAAAAGAAATGAAAATTAAAAAAAACACGGATCTACCTGTGCACCTATAAAATGAGCACAGAAATTTGCCTCAAATATGAATGAATTTTAAGAAACATACGGGATATGATGAACATTGACCTGGCGCCATGATAATAGGATCAATTAGTCGTTTTATATACAATGTATATACCGTATTGTCTTAATATCAATATTTGTCATAATATATAATGAGTAATATTTAGCAACGTAAATGTGCAGTTCATATGCACAAACGAATACCGATCTTTATGTTATTCAGGTTTGTGTACATCACATATAACATGTCACATAGGAGGTCATACGTGTTGACCTTCATCTATTGTATTTGTTCATCTGTGTATGGAGAGGAGAAACGCCATTAAACGCCATTAAAACTCCATCAGTATTAGGGCGTAGTTCAGTGAACTCACCGGATTGTTATTCCAAGTACTTTGATAATACAAATAATATGTATTAATGGGTCGAGGCGATTGCATTGAAAAACCTAATAAATTATTCATAACAGTTACGTAATCAATCGATAGTGCGGACACTTTTCATTTGCAAACCACCGAAATTCGTGATCTTTTAGCGTTGGAAAAGAAACCACGTGAATAGAGTGCCCTCTCAAGAATATCAACTCTCTGGTATGATCATACGGTCCTTTGTTGGGCCCAGAGAAGATCTTCTCTGGTTGGGCCTATGTGTATATCAATTGAACATATCAATATCAATTCAGTTATAGATCCTGCCCAGATCTTCCAATTGTAGACAGCGCGGTATGCAGTATGAAGTATTCACTTTTCTTTGTTTGGGGTACTTAAAACACCACTTGAATCTTCATTTGTGGTAATCTGTTCATCCGCCACACGCTCGACTGATTCGATAGTTCTCTTAATGGAGAAAATATTCCACACACGGAAGTACATAGTTAAATTCCCAATTTCGCAGTCAAATCATGCTTCTTTTCTTTAAAAAAAAAATTATATAACCAGGTTGACCATGATTTTTAAACGAGTGAAAAAGCATTATATATCGCAACTCCCATTAAAAAAATTGAAGTTTTGTTAAGTTAATGGAAAGTCAAGCATAATTAATTTTCCAGTAAAGTTAATATAAGGTCAAAGGAAAAGAAATTTAAATGACAACCATTAGTTTCTAGAATGCTGCTAAAATAAGAAAACTTTTTAATGCTAATTTATTGCACATTCTAGGGAAGCGTGGTTACCTTTTTAAATAGCCGAGTGAGAGGGTTTTCAATGAAATATTTTTTGTGTCAAAATTGAAGCATCCTATGTATAAAAGAATATGAATATTTACTGCACATCATATATAACGATTCGTGATACCCAAATTGGGTATTGTGGCACATTTGATGCCGTTTAAGAGGCAGCTAATTTTATTTCAATTTTTTATACGCCAAAATATTTTTTTTATTAAGCAAGGATAGAAAAAACGTTGAACATTCTATGTAAAAATTACATTAGACCCCGCCAAAGATTACTGTTTCGTTTTAATGGTAATCTAATCTTTTATTTCCTGAAAAAACATTTGGGGTCTAATGTGGATTTGTTATATAATTGATAAAAAACAACGAACGTGTATACAAGAAAAATGGTAGGTTCCTCTATAGTATTTTACTGACCATGGAAATGTACTGACACACAAGCACGTGTCAAAATCGATATAATGTATTGTCCATAGAGACGCCCATTTATCATGTTTATTGTCGGATTTCTGTACGTAGAACCAACCAGATAACAACAATTGAGCGCTATTAATACACATTAATGTTTTTAGGCAAATAAAATTCCAAAATATGGTACGTTTTCTGCCTTTGCTTGTCTCGTGGTAGGCCTATGTTGAAGTTGAGATTATATCTTCAAATAAGATTTCAACAAGACAAGTGGCCGAGCGGTCTAAGGCGCTAGACTCATTGAGTATCCAAAGCGGTGCGACGTGAGTTCGAACCCCGCCTCTGCCAAGCTTAATTTTACTTTTTTTAAATTTCATATTGGGGAACTGTGACTGGGAGAATGTATGTATGGCGTGGAGTGGTGTGGATAACCATTTGAATATTTGCGGCAGTTTACGGAAACTTAAAACTAGTGTAATCAGTAATTCAAACTCGTGTCAGTTTCTCCATATACTCCCGTTTTGTGTCCAAATGTGTCCAAAAATGCTATTTGGATCCAAAATGAGGGTCTTTTTCACAGGGATCTCGGGTCAATCTTAGCAGCTGCTAGCCGCTCATGCCAAACAATACAGAAATTATATTTCGCGGTCAACTGACGTAACAAATTGATATCCGGGCATGCGCCGTTTAGAGCTAGACAGTCGTGACTCGCAAAGCCACTTATCGTATTATTTGATCAATCGGATTAGATCATTGTTTCCATCAATAGGCGGATGCACACATTATTTATTTGATGTAGGCAGCGAGCGACCTCCTCTTTTATCATCTTCTCTGGTTTATGGCATGGGTTGTTTACATCCTCAGTTCCCCTTGGGCCTAAAAAAATGTTTCATTGGCATAACCCGACCGACTCTAAAAATAGGCTTTTTTTTCCCTATATTTTTGCAAAAACAATGTAAAATTAAAAAAATTAATTGAAATTAAAAAAAAAAGTTCCCAATTTACGCAATTTACAGCTTAAAATGTGTGTAAAAAAATTGCCGATCGGCCTACCCTAATTTTTTTATATTACGCCAATCAAACAATTTTTTAGGCTTTATCTCTATCTACAATTCTCCATTCTAATGATTATGGAGTGGACAGTGGAGGGTGCAGTTTTGATATAAAATTGGATCGGCTGAGCCCATATTTATTGGTCGCGCTATGAGTTTTAAAATATTGGACGAGACGTAGTCGAGTCCAATATTTTACAACTCATAGCGAGACCAATAAATATTGGGCGTAAAGCATCAATTTTATCATTATTATGTTTTGGATCCAATATTATCACAACTTGGATCCATCAAAACATAATAATGTGAAAACGTGGGTTGTGAAAAGGTTCCACGCCCACTTTCCCCACTCTCGATCTCCTCACTGTGAAACATTGTTTCATGTTTTTTGACATTTTCTTTTCTGGAAAACTGTTGGTTACAATATCTACAGGTGAACTTGATCCCCGAATGGACAGACTTTTCATGTCGTATTTTGGCATTTTTAAAATGATAAGCTTTATCACAAAACTGACATTGAAATTTTTTCTCCAGTGTGCCCCCTTTCATGATCTGCTCGCCTGCTCTGATTGGTAAAAGTCTTGTCACAATACTCGCACTCGAAAGGTTTTTGACCCGTGTGCGTCATTTCATGGACATCCTTGTTATAAGCTTGAACAAAAGTCTTTTCACAATATTGACATTTATAAAGTTTTTCGTTGTCGTGTATCTTCTCATGTACTTTCCGGTTACTGGTGTTGTTAAAGGTCTTCTCACAAAAACGACATTTGTGTGGTTTATCACCAGTGTGTGTTATTTCATGTTCAAGCTAATTGCCATGGGTAGTGAAGGTTTTGTCACAATACCGACATTTCAAAGGTTTTTCTCCAGTATGACTGAGTCATCTCATGTCTTTTCAGATGCTGCTCTAGAGAAAAAGTTTTGGCACAATACTGACATTTGTAGGGTTTCTCTCCTGTGTGAACACACCCATGTTTTTTCATATAAGCATGAGAATTTTATTACTGTTTACTAATATACATTGCATGCAAGTAAAGTAGTTCTATATACAGCGGGAGTTAACGCTCAAAATTAATTAGCTTTTAGGTCTTCCAAACACGCAAAGCACCATTACATGCAACCAAGAGATGGCGCTATGAACACAGAGTACGATCCAGGTGAAGTGCGACATGATTACTGGAATAAACAGACACGGCTTAAGGGATCTAAAATGAGCGTTTATTGCGTTTCGACAGTATTTTTGTGGGACATGAGAGCACCTCAGACCTATCGAATTGCATTCTGAATACGAAGCATGTCTTTCTGATATCAAATAATTTTCATTTTTTGAAAATCACAATATAATACAAATTTTATGAC
The DNA here is from genome assembly GCF_039555335.1 of Amphiura filiformis. Lineage (NCBI taxonomy): Eukaryota > Metazoa > Echinodermata > Ophiuroidea > Amphilepidida > Amphiuridae > Amphiura > Amphiura filiformis. The sequence continues at coordinate 41,253,719 of NC_092639.1, read as the reverse complement.
AAATTATAAAAATTTGATATTTTTCAAATTTTTGATATATAACAGTCCTCGAAGTAAATTATATAAATCTAATGACATATTCTTAAAGTGTATGTAGCAGGGAGGAAAAGCCGATGGTCAATTGAAAATTTTGACCTTTCATATTGAAGATATGGATTTTTTTCCCAAACAGACCTAATTTTTTTTTGGTGTTTTGGGGAAAAAATCCATATCTTCAATACGAAAGGTCAAAATTTTCAATTGATCGTCGGCTTTTCATCCCACCTACACACACTTTAAGTATAAATCATCAGATATATAAAGTTTACTTCAAGTACTGTTAAATATCAAAAATATCAATTTTAATGATTTGCCATAAAATGTGTATTAAATTGCGAATTTCAAAAATCAAAATTATTTGATATCAGAATGACATTCTTCGTATTCAGAATGCAATTCGATATGTCTGATGCCCGGGTCTGATGTGCTCTAATGTCCCAAAATAAATACTGTCCAAACGTTCATACCCCAGCCCTTAAGGGATCTAGAATGAGCGTTTAGGCCGTGTAAAATTAATATTTTGGTTCTCGTCCCTCCCTCCTCAATTTCTGGGATTTGTCAGATTTTTTTTTTTTTTTTAGATTTTTCAATTTTTTAGACTTTGGAATGATTTATGAAATCTTCATACATATAAATAAGTTTATTAGAGAACAAGCATCACTTCCAAGTCTTTTTGTGGTACTCTAGGGGTTTATCCTCAGAATCTCACATTTGAAAAAAAAAAAAAAAAGGGCCTCATCGTTTCCTCGAGCACTGTTGGAGAAGACCGAAAACTACTGACAATGCTAATTTTACATTGAAAAAAAACAAAACAAAAAAAAAAACACCTCCCTCCCTCATCAATTCATGAAAATCCTCTGGACGAGAACCAAAACATTAATTTTATACGGCCTTATGGCGTTTCGACAGTATTTTTTGTGGGACATGAGAGCACCTCAGACGTATCGAATTGCATTCTGAATACGAAGCATGACATGTCTTTCTGATACCAAATAATTTTCATTTTTTGAAATTCACGATATAATACAAATTTTATGACAAATTATTAAAATTTGATATTTTTCAAATTTTTGATATATAACAGTCTTCGAAATAAATTTTATAAATCTAATGATATATTCTTAAAGTGTATGTAGCTGGGAGGAAAAGCCGACGATCAATTGAAAATTTTGACCTTACATATTGAAGATGTGGATTTTTTTCCCAAAAAGACCCCATTTTTTTTGGTGTTCAATACGAAAGGTCAAAATTTTCAATTGATCGTCGGCTTTTCATCCCACCTACATACACTTTACGTATAAATCATCAGATTTATAAAGGTCACTTCGAGTACTGTTAAATATCAAAAATATCAATTTTTAATCATTTGCCACAAAATGTGTATTACATTGGGAATTTCAAAAAATCAAAATTATTTGATATCAGAAGGACATTCTTCGTATCCAGAATGCAATTCGATATGTCTGATGTGCTCTAATGTCCCACAATAAATACTGTCCAAACGTTCATACCCCATCCCTTAACCGCACACTCTTATGATTCCCATAAAAGAGAGAGAGGGTTTCCTCGGTAAAAAACCTGGTGTCCGATCTCTTGATCCAGAAAGCTCATGTAATCTGTAAATGTCACAATTGGTAAACAATAATTATTATTCAATCACTAGTATCTTTTGTCACTCTACCCCAGCAGGATCCCAAAATGTTCTTAAAAATGAACACCATAGTACTAATATTAACTCATGCAAAGCACAATTTCTACCCAAAAAATCTTTGCCTTGCACACTTTCGGCACCATAAATAATCAACTCCGTGCGATTTATGCAAAACACTTCCAGACTAGTCTTGGCACACTGTAGTGGGCAACCAATCCGTGATGGAAGTAGGAACTATAATTTTTAAACAATAATAGTGTCAAAATCGTCACCCAAATGGCTTTAATTGGGCGTTCATTTTGCAAAATTTCTCATGGGGAATATACCCCCCCCCCTCCACACACACACCCCCACACACACCGCGTATGACTAAAGAAGTTGCCCTTTTAACCTTCTGATTTGAACACCCGGTACTTTATGTTTAAAGCAATAATCTATTCAATACCAGTGAAAACTTTTCCACGAGTGGCTGATTGGGCCGTCATTGCTCAAATTGTCGGCTAAAATTTAACACAATAATAGTGCCAAAATAATTCACCAAATTGCTACAACATTAAAGTCTTCATTTTATATACAAAAGTGTCTCACTTCTGAGGTACCACCCTGAGTTTGTCTGAATTTTTAGCAAATTGCAGTTCATGCCCAAAATTGATATTTCAGTTTGATAAAATTCGTAAATATTATTAATTTCCCTGAACCATAAACAACCGTTGACGTCATTTCCTTTGTTTAACAGGAATAGGGCATTATAAATTGATCAAGTCAAAAGGAAAATAAAGCAAAACACCATATTTTATATTCTAACAGGATGTTTCTCCGCTATTCAAAAACAGATGTAATAAATTTTTGTACTCAACTGCTGTTATATCAATTCTAGATGTTTTACATAAAATCAGTCTTAAAATTTAAAAAAGGAAGAAAAAAGTGGTAAAAAGGAAGAAACAAGTGGTGAAAGGAGGAAAGGAGAAAATTGAGAAAAAGAGAAAGGAAAAGCGGAGAAAAAATTGAGTAGTCAAATTGAGCACACATAATTATGTATTCAAAGTTCTTTCATTTGATAACAAAATATACAAAAAAAAAGTAATTGATTACTGCTCATAGAACACTACTTCATCAACTATCTACCGCTGATAGCATACTACTTCATCAACTATCTACCACTGATAGCACACTACTTCATCAACTATCTACCGCTGATAGCACACTACTTCATCAACTATCTACCGCTGATAGCACACTACTTCATCAACTATCTACCGCTGATAGCACACTACTTCATCAACTATCTACCGCTGATAGCACACTACTTCATCAACTATCTACCGCTGATAGCACACTACTTCATCAACTATCTACCGCTGATAGCACACTACTTCATCAACTATCTACCGCTGATAGCACACTACTTCATCAACTATCTACCGCTGATAGCACACTACTTCATCAACTATCTACTGCTGATAGCACACTACTTCATCAACTATCTACCGCTGATAGCACACTACTTCATCAACTATCTACCGCTGATAGCACACTACTTCATCAACTATCTACCGCTGATAGCACACCACTTCATCAACTATCTACCGCTGATAGCACACTACTTCATCAACTATCTACCGCTGATAGCACACTACTTCATCAACTATCTACCGCTGATAGCACACTACTTCATCAACTATCTACCACTGATAGCACACTACTTCATCAACTATCTACTGCTGATAGCACAATACTTCATCAACTATCTACCGCTGATAGCACACCACTTCATCAACTATCTACCGCTGATAGCACACCACTTCATCAACTATCTACTGCTGATACTAGTTTGACCGATGTTTGGTGTGAATTTACTGGGACACAGGCTCCTTTCCTTTTCTTTTCCTTTGCCCCCCCCCCCCCCGGTTTTTGCTTTCATTTTTTGTCAGAGGAAGCACTTTTCTCTTTCATGTTTTGTCACTTTGCCCACCCTGATAACTTTTCATTATCAAGAAATTCTGACCTTTTTTGCATTCGGTCTTTCTTCTTCTGAGTGTTCTTTAACAATATCATTTCAAATATCATTTGAAAGGTACAAAGATTGAATTATTTGCTTAGCATACCCTTAGTTTTAATGTCCTCAATTTTTGCATCAATAGGGAATCAAATCTGCATATCATGTTTGATCGATTTGGCCCTCTCTATTTGTTTCCCTTTAATTTCCTCAAATCGTGCTGGTCAGTAGGAGCCACTTGCTGACCCCTGTATCTTCATATCTATGACCATGTTTGGTTACTGCCTTTTATGTTTACCTCTTTAAATGTTGATGAGTCCATTTCACTATCCTTTACAACTTGTTCAGAGCTTTATGTTCTCTGAAATTCCCTCACAATTTTCCAGGTCGTCATCTTCTCACTGGCATTTCTGATTTTTTAGTATTGATACATTAAATTCCTTTATGACTTTTTTCCATACAATCCTCATTGCCTTCACTTTATAAATTTCCTCAGATATGTGCCCTATTTCCACCTGCCTTCATCCAGCTTCTTTTTTCCTGTTAAATTACATTGAATACCTCCTGATGATAAATTGTAAATTTCCTCAAATATGCATTGTTACTCATATCCATATTCTAACACCAACACCTTCCTCTTTAATACTCAAGGCTCTTGTGAACGATCATGTGAATTCCTCAATATTTTGCACAAGTGTCCTCTCTTCCATTCAGTAGCCTCACTGCTTCACATATTACTTATTATCTTTTGCTCTTCCTCTTCTTCTTTCCTCTTTCCCTCCTCTTTTCTTTTTCTTCTCCCTTCCTCTTTTTTTTTTCTTTTTTTTTTTTCTTCCCAAGTCAATATTTCCTCAATTTTGACTGTCATTTCCTTTTGCTGATAGCAAACTACTTCGTCAACTATCTACTGCTGATAGCACACTACTTCATCAACTATATACTGCTGATATCACACTACTTCATCAACTATCTACTGCTGAGGCACACTACTTCATCAACTATCTACTGCTGATATCACACTACTTCATCAACTATCTACTGCTGATAGCACACTACTTCATCAACTATCTACTGCTGATAGCACACTACTTCATCAACTATCTACTGCTGATAGCACACTACTTCATCAACTATCTACTGCTGATAGCACACTACTTCATCAACTATCTACTGCTGATAGCACACTACTTCATCAACTATCTACTGCTGATAGCACACTACTTCATCAACTATCTACTGCTGATAGCACACTACTTCATCAACTATCTACTGCTGATAGCACACTACTTCATCAACGATCTACTGCTGATAGCACACTACTTCATCAACTATCTACTGCTGATAGCACACTACTTCATCAACTATCTACTGCTGATAGCACACTACTTCATCAACTATCTACTGCTGATAGCACACTACTTCATCAACTATCTACTGCTGATAGCACACTACTTCATCAACTATCTACTGCTGATAGCACACTACTTCATCAACTATCTACTGCTGATAGCACACTACTTCATCAACTATCTACTGCTGATAGCACACTACTTCATCAACGATCTACTGCTGATAGCACACTACTTCATCAACTATCTACTGCTGATAGCACACTACTTCATCAACTATCTACTGCTGATAGCACACTACTTCATCAACTTTCTACTGCTGTGACTACTTCATCAACTGTCTACTGCTGATATCACACTACTTCGTTAACTATCTACTGCTGATAGCACACCTTACTGCAGTTACTGTCCGTTTTCCTATACACAATACACAGTGCTCTCACCATTGACGGGTGATCTCTACAAATAGTGTATGTTAGAAGTATAGGATATATCCTAGTTAACGTCACTGTGTGAAACATAACCGGCCAATATTTAAAGTATTCTCTGAAATTCTAGAAAATATTGTTTTGTAACATGTCCTAAATTTTTACCTAATTTAGGTATTTGGAAATATTCGCACTTTGATGTTTTAGTGTATGTTATAGGTAATAGGACATTAATTGCCTAGTTAACGTCACTGTGTAAAAAATAACCGGCCAATATTTAAAGTATTCTCTGACATTCTAGAAAATGTAGTTTTGTAACATGTCCTAAATTTTATTTTGCCCCCCCCCCCTGACCAAGAAAGCTGGCTACGCCCCTGACACACACCCCAACCGATGTCTCAAGCAACAAAAGCAAGGTAATGTAGGAAAATAACTCACAAAAATAAATCATTTGATCAATAAGTCAGAATTACGGATGTGATAAGAAAAATTGTTTCAACAAATCCTAAACCAATTATAGGCCTATACATGTACCAAATACTGATACATAATTTACAACAAAGATATATTATATGCTTAGATTTTTTCCATGATCGTGAGGAGAGGTGGTTTGAGCGGGGAGTTCGAGAAGCGATTTGGGAACGAGTGGAGAAGCCATCCCTCAACAAACGAGGGGGCCTGAGATTCCAACTTTCACACGCATGGGATTCATCGATTGTCAATATTCCTTGCCGATTGACACGTGACCGATCTCCGATTACGATCAATACCGGAGCATCTTTGCAGTTGCCAGATGAAGTCCAATGAGATTGGATGAAAATGAAAGTTATTCCAGTATTTTATTCATAATTCACCTTCTGTTAGCACAATACTTTATCAACTATCTACTGTTGATAGCACACAACTCCATCAACTACTCTATCTACTGCTGATAGCACACAACTCATCAACTAGCTACTGCTGATAGAACACAACTCCATCAACTAGCTACTGCTGATAGCACTAGTACAGGGAACCCATACCGTAGTAGCTCTGCATACCGTAGTAGCTCTGCACAACGACGGTATGGGATAAAGTGTATACAAAAAGCTAGTGCAACGCAATTGCACGGTTTCAATTAGAGTTTGCACTTAAAAATACAAGGCTCCTGTAGCTTAAATAGTTGCATGTTTGTCATAATATTAATTTCACAGCTTCTTGTACTTCTTGTACTAAACCCCTATGCTTGAAATTATATTAACTAGCGGGATACCCGCGCTGCGCGCGGGTCCCCGCTAGATGAGTAAATGGGAGCGATCACTAAAACGGGAGGAATTACTGAAAAGGTAGAATCATTGAAAAGGTAAATTTTATTGTTCTAAACCTGTCCCTTCTGGCAGTTCATTCAGCTTCTTTCTTTCTTTTCAGTTTCTTCTACATGGACCTAGTTTGTTCCCATTAAAAAAAAACATTGCTATTTAGCTTGTGATTTTCCGTTTCCATGTTATTTATTTATTTAGTCCTAACCGCATTCCCATTATTTTCTAAATCTGTCCTTTCTTGCATTTCCCGTTTAGCTTCTTTCTTATGTGCTGCTTAGCTTGTGATTTCCCGTTTCCATGTTAATTCTGTTCTCATTATTTTAGCTTCTATTTTCTTATATTTCCTGATTAATTTTAATCTAATTTTAGCTTTTTTTCTTACGTTTCCTGATTAGTTTCTTTCTTTCCTTCTTTATTTTGCTCCCGTTTCATTTAGTTACTGTAACCATAACCCGTATCTTTTTTGTCTTCTTTTTTCTTTTCTTTTTTATTCATTTTATTCTTTCTTTCTTTTCAGTTTCTTCTACATAGATCTATTTTGTTCCAATAAATATATGCTGTTATTCTCCGTTTCCATGTTATTTATTTATTTATTTATTATTATTTGATATTTTGTAAATCTACCCTTTCTTACGTTTGTCCTTCCTTTTAGCTTTGGCTTTTTTTCTACATAGTTATTTTGTTCCCATTTTTTCATATTTCCTGCTTAGCGTGTGATTTCCGTTTGCATTTAATTATGTTCTCATTATTTTAGCTTCCTTTTTCATGAATTATTTATTTGTTTATTTATTCTAATCCACAACCCTGTACCCATAACTCCATCCAAGTAGGCCTACCTTTTCAGTTTTGTCCTACTTTCTTTTCTTTTCTATTTCTCTGGCACGGAAAGTTGGCCTATGCATATGCGCCCCGTGCGTGCGAGTCACATCCCTTGTAAGCCAACGCACTAACACCAACTCGCTGCCAGTTAGTTACTGTACGCGCTACCACCACAGAATTATATAGTTTTAATTCTGTGGCTACCACTGAGTTTTGACAATAAAAAAGCCCGGGAAAATAAACCCGGTTTTAACCATATTTGTGGACCGTTTTCAACGAAATAAAGTGCAATGCATTTCCCGCAATCTCGACGATTCATATAGGCCTAGAATAAATAATGAAATTGTACACTGACTGTCTGCACCCCGGGTCTCCACGCAGGCACTATCACCACTCTATAATTTGGTTCATCTCAAGTTCGGTAGTGACGTAGGTGCGTCTTTTGCTCGCCGCAGTATCAAATCGCGCGCGTAAAGTTAAACGCGCTGAGGGCGGCTTGTCGGCACGCTTGCGGCGCAACCGCGAAAAAGCATTGACGTCACTACCGCAGTGGCGGAAAATGGGGCGCGTAGCTCTGCGTAGGGACGAAAAGCTCGTAAGATCATTATTAAATTATGCGCTGTTTGTGCATCTAGATAGCCTGAATCATTTCTTCGCCACCTCGCAGTTGGCAGAAAGCGGGCAATGTTGCTCTGCGTATGGTTTTTAATGGAAATATTATTACGCGGTTCACACTGTCCTTATTACCCATAATGCCACTGCGATCGATTTTGCATAGCAACACGACAGTTTTTTATGTTATTCTCTTAGTTACCATCAATTTTTGGAAAAACGAATGTCCGATGGAAAAATGGCAATATGTACCCGATCAATATACCAATAAATCAAAGCCGAAAGTCTAGGCATTTCGGAGAACACTCGCGCACAAGATGGGCAACCTTCCTTTTATTTATATAGATACTCCATTATTTATCCAGAATAAATAAAAATTCATAACCACATGATCCAAATCGGCGCATCCAAACTGACATGGCACTTCAGTGCAAACTTAAATAGGGCAGCACCAATACGAAAATGTCATACCGATAAATGATGTGTCTGTTTTGCCCGATTTTAAAAGTTTGCGTTGCGAACTATGCATACTGCAGTTACTGGCCGTTTTCCTATACACAATACACAGTGCTCTTTCCCATTGACGCGTGACCTCTACAAATAGCCCTACGTTAAAAGTATGGGGATATGACTAGTTAACGTCGCTGTGTGAAAAATAACCGCCAATATTAAAGGTACTCTTCTAAAGTTCTAGAAAATATAGTTTTGTAACATGTCCTAAATTTTTAGCTAATTTAGGTGTTTGGAGAGGGTCACACTTTTGTGTTTTAGGAAGGATATGTAAACGACAGATACCACCAAAAATATGAAGAAATTATTTCCAAACCGTGTTAAGTCAACAATCATTATGTTGCTCATTTTCAAGAATGCTGGTTTACAAAAAGCACACCATTGTCTCATTTCGTGAACAAAGGTACACATACCATTCTTTCCTTTCGTTTCCTTTATAATCGGTTACCCAACTGAAGCTATAATACCAGCTTTATTGCGATATCGCACATGAAAACAGACACTTGTGCACAACCAGAGAAGATCCGATTTAGTCAGTTGAGCTGTTTCAATGAGTGTTATCTTGGTTTAATAGCTTTTAATGGGGTTTAAGTCCTGCAAAGGTCGAGATGAATTCTACTGTAGACATGACTGCATCATGGATAGCACACAACTCCATCAACTATCTACCGCTGATAGCACACAACTCCATCAACTATCTACTGCTGATAGCACACTACTTCATCAACTATCTACCGCTGATAACACACTACTTCATCAACTATCTACTGCTGATAGCACACAACTCCATCACATTACTATCTAGGGGAGAGTGGGGTAAGTTGAGCCAGGGGGTAAGTTGAGCCACCCCCTCTAGAAAGAAAATTAAAAACTTATCTTACTTTGCAGTTCCACTCATTTGTATATGACATAACAGAGGCTTCTCAAGTGTAATATGGAATCACTTGCACATAGGGTAAGAAAGCTGCATTAGAAGGTTCATTTTTCGCATTTTCTTTTGAACTTTTGGCAAAAAACAATTTTTTTCATGTTTCACCCAGAAAGAAAAAGGCTAAAATGATAGCATTCTGGGTATTGAGGATGTGATATATGAACACTATTTTAGAAAACTATCTACAACTGTAACAAATTTTACTCAGGTGGGAGGCTTGGTTGTTGACAAAAAGGGGCACATGGGGTAAGTTGAGCCGCAGAGCCATGGGGTAAGTTGAGCATAGGAAAAACCTGTAGAAATTTCCCCAATTTTTTTATTCAATGTAAAATCTTGTCACAAATTACTTGTATGCAATATTTAGATCAAACTACTTCTATATCAAACTATTTTTCGAAATAAATACCTGAAATCAAAAAAAAAAAAAGGCAAAATTGAATTTCACAGCTATGGCATATACAGTGCATTTCTATGGTGGCTCAACTTGCTCTCATGACTGGCTCAACTTACCCCACCGTTGGGGTAAGTTGAGCCAATATGCAAATGATTTTTGGCGTCTCACTGTGCGAAAGTGCAAAATATTGATTATAATTTTGTGGTATCATAACCAAGTAAACATACATATGTTTCATTTGTAACACTGCATTTGGGTCCTGCTTTATTTATTTGAGTGTAGTGAAAGTAAATGTAAAAAGTGGCTCAACTTACCCCACTCTCCCCTACTGCTGATAGCACACAACTCTATCAACTATCTACGACTGATAGCACACTACTTCATCAACTATCTACCGCTGATAGCAAACTACTTCATCAACTAGCTACTGCTGATAGCACACAACTCCATCAACTATCTACTGCTGATAGCACACAACTCCATCAACTGTCTACTGCTGATAGCACACTACTTCATCAACTATCTACTGCTGATAGCACACTACTTCATCAACTATCTATCGCTGATAGCACACTACTTCATCAACTAGCTACTGCTGATAGCACACAACTCCATCAATTATCTACTGCTGATAGCACACAACTCCATCAACTATCTACTGCTGATAGCACACTACTTCATCAACTATCTATCGCTGATAGCACACTACTTCATCAACTATCTACTGCTGATAGCACACTACTTCATCAACTATCTACTGCTGATAGCACACTACTTCATCAACTATCTATCGCTGATAGCACACTACTTCATCAACTCGCTACTGCTGATAGCACACAACTCCATCAACTATCTACTGCTGATAGCACACAACTCCATCAACTATCTACTGCTGATAGCACACTACTTCATCAACTATCTATCGCTGATAGCACACAACTCCATCAACTATCTACTGCTGATAGCACACTACTTCATCAACTATCTGCGCTTTTTTTTGCTTGTGTTCAACTTTTGTTGTGTGATACTTTGATGGTCACCCACCCTTGACACCCATTTCAACTTTCAACTTGCACATAAAGGTAAGTCTCTTTTAAGATTGGTCTTAACCCTGGAATTATGGAAACTTTCGGGCCTCATAACTGCTAAATTGTTGGTCTAAAGTATACAAAAGTATACTCATTAAGAATGGCAAAGACTTGATAAATTCATCTGTTAGATCAAATTTGGGCCAAAATGCTAATTTGTGACCCAAAATCCCCCAAAACTTTTTTTTATTAATTTTTAAAAACTAGATAAAAACATCTGGGAGCCATTTTTTTATTTCTTTATTTTTTTAAATTTTGACCAACTTTAGTTTGAGAAATTTGCACTAAAAGATGGTAAAAAATGCATAATTAAAAACAAATCATAAAAAAGCCAGATCAAATATTTTTGGTGAAATATGTAAAGGTCATCCGAGGCCAAAGGTCAGGAATGAGGTGAAATGTAAAATTGGCCTGATTGGACTTAAATGTGATGCAAATTATTTTTGTTTTTTGAGGGAACCTGAGTAGGCAACACAAGTTTACCAGAGGGCAAAGGTCAATTGAGGTCAATTAGAAGCCACCGCCTGATATTTGTGGCTCGTGAGCAACAGTAGCTCTAGTTTCTTCTTTCTTTCTGACTTCCTCCCTCCATTCATTAATTTGTTCATTCATTCATTTCCTTCATTCATTCATTCCTTTCTTTCTCCCTTCCGTTCTTCCTTTTTTCCCTTAGTATTTTTTGTTCTTTCCTTTCCCTGTTTCTGTTTTTCAATTTTCACTTTCTGTTTGTTATTCTTTTTCATTGCTTAGGCTTAAAGCTTTCACCCATTACCAATTTTGTAAAATCTTTGAATTTTATTGAAATGAAATCCATTGCACTCATGCAGAAAAGGTCGCAGCAACTTTAGAATAGTGGTGCACCACCCAACCATAATCATAGAAACCCTAGCACAAGGAGCTCAAACATGCTCAATATCATTACACAGTTCTTTAACCTTAATATATTTGCACACACATAGAATGACCTTTGAAGGTGGTGGGTACAAAAACTCATACTCCATAGACACAATTAAAGGTCAACTTTGGAGTAAAGATTGTCATGGAGATTATTGAACCGTGTCACTTTAAATGAGGCCATGTTGGCTTAGTGAAAAAAGCTTCCAAACAGAACCTAAAAAGGTTCTTAAGCTATCCTGTTAGGCCTATATAGAACCTTAAATAGTTATACAAAGAACTAAAAAGGTTTCTGCAAAGGCATGAGACATGGAAAAGGTTTTGTAAAGGCCTGAAAGAACCATTTTTTTCTAGACACCTAGAACCATAGCGTTCTTCTATGTAAGCTTATGTATGACCCATAGAACTTTTTTCTAAGAGTGTAGTTGCAAAAATTCCCTTTGTGCACCCTTTGTAAATTGAACAATATTTTTTGCTTTTTGAAACCTACAATTTTTCTGAAAATATTTATCAATTATATCAATATAATAAAAAAATTATTTAGAATGATATACTAGTGTTATGTACATTTTGCTCATTCAAGACCCATTCAGTGATACCAGCAAAAGTGTAAAAAAATTAATCGTTTATAAATTGCTTAAAAGTGAAGGATATGTCATTCAAATTGTCATTTGATATTTTTGAAATTACAAATGTGGCAAAAAATGAAGAAAACAGCAGTACTGACGAAGTTGAAGCCCCGTTCAAATACATGTAGCTAATTTATACATGTCAGTATAATTATAAATTACAGATTCATGCAAAATGTCTAATTTTGTCTTAAATACACAGCTTTCAACGAGTGAACTACTACCAGTCTATATTAGCACATCTATGACAATGACAAAGGTACCAAAATCTGAATTTTGATGATTTTTATGATCGTTCGGATGAGCAAATCACTGAATGGGTCTTTCATTCTCTAGCCTGTACAGGTACACATGCTGTGACTAACTTTGAACTTGAAAATCCGCAACACACTAAGCAGGACCCAGGCCAGGACCTGCAAATTGACACAAAACTCATCAGAGCATGACAGGACTTGGCAATGACCTCAATGGGTCTGTAGGTGTGGTGATTGTTGTCGTGCAATCAACCAACACAATCGTCACAACTGAAAAGTCGTCTACTGAAATTTCTGCTTAGGTGTGTCCAAATAAACTACATGTAGTGTGTGTACTGTGCTGTGTCACCACAAAGTAGAGTTTTTAAGGAGTTTATAAGGGACCAAGGCAGATTGCGTCGGATGATTTGGACTTTTTTAACACAGGAATAGGGGGTGAGGAAAGTGCCTAAAACTAAGGTAAGAAAAGTTAGCAACTTTGTGTAAGTTTTATTCCAATATATTGGGTTTTATGGTATCAGGAACCATGTGTACGTGCATAGCACAGGTGCATGAGTAATCCATATGGTTCATTGTTTGCATGTTCAAGTTGTTGTCATGATAAAACAAAACAAAAAACACAAAAATCATTGATTTTGCATTAAAATGATATCATGAGGTAAAATGATGAAGCCGTGATTTGAACCCAATATCTTTTTTTGTGAATTGTATTTTTGAATTTGCTGAATTCTACTGACATATTTCACTTTGGATACAATTTTAATTGTAAATAAAAGCATCAATATAATACTTTGAAATAATATACCAGAAATAAATCTGCTTAAACTAAGCCCCCCCCCCTCCCCAGCCCCCTCAACCCACTTAAAGGGTCTCTTGCTTTAATGACAGCAAGCCTTATCATGTCCAAAATTAAGACTTTCCTTCATTAATAATTCAGCTTGTCTAAAACAGTGGTAACGTGAGGTTTCTTGAGGTGGGCAAAACATCAACTATAATTATACTGGCCAATAGATTATGCTCTCTCGCTTCATTTTTTCAGACTGGTTTGATTTAATTTGGTGACAATCTTTAGAAAGAATTTCAGATTATTTGTTTTTTAACTAAAACAATCACCCATGTTGCTTTAATAAAATGATGGCATCATCATCATCAACATCATCATCATCAGTTACATATCCAACTCTCTTGAGACAAAGTGTTTAGACACCTGTCATGATATTGTTGGTTTACACATAAGGCACAATGTCTAATGGTGCTGTCATTGCCCCTATAATGTCTAATAGTGCTATCAGTGCTCCTATAGATATGTACTTAATACATATAGGGGCACTGATAGACGTTATAGGGCACTATATAGCACTATTAGACGTTGTGCCTGATGTAAACTAACAATATCATGACAGGTGTCTAAACTGCTGAAACTTTTATGGTAACACTATGCAAATGTTTATTATTATTTTTGATATAATTTATTATTTAGACAATAATAACTGCGCACCATCTATTTTGAAGTCCTTGTGTGAAATCGGAGGGTTTTGTTTTGGGCCGAGGTATATACTGAGGCCCAAAACAAAACCCAACAATTTCACACAATGAACTCAAAATAGATGGTGCAAAGTTATTATTGTCATTCATTACCGTCGTATCTGATATTTTGAACAAATCAAAGTGGCATTTTATGTTATTTTATGTCATAAAATGCTGTTAAATATAACCAGTTTTAATTATTGTTATTGCTTACCCTACAAAAAAATTGACCAGACGAATTTAACATTTGCGCCAACAACAAGAGCTACCAATCACAGAAGCGCGACGGCAGCGCATAGGCGTGTGCATTGCCATAACGCTTAGTGTATACACGCACGAGCGCGCAGAAGTCATTGTAGCGCGTCAGGAGTCATTGTGAGTTATTAATGACCGCGCAATTAGTGCGCGGTCAGGCAATCAATTTCTTTTGATTGGATCACAGGCTTCGCGTTTATTAATGAGGTTATGAATACATCCTTAGAGTGTGGTCGAAAGAGTTATTGGTACCTAACCGGGCAATTGAGAGTGCTATACACTGCAAAATTATTTGTTTAAATTGTTAAACAAGTTGTTAGAAAACTTGTTATTTTGTTGAAACCTAGCACTTTAACACAAACACTCAAAAATTTTTTGCAAATATTTTTGCGCTGTGTATAGGACCAAATGAGGTGCCTTAGTAAATTAATTACTGCTTGGATCAACATTTTAAAATCCTTGGCCCTCTGGTATTGGATAATAATAATAATAATATTTATTTCTTATATAGTGCAATTACATCAAAAGAACTCAAGGCGCTTTACAAAACATGGTATTAAAAGCACATACATTTGTAAAATATGAGAACAATATTTGAATTTACAATTTTAAAACATACAAAAAGTTTGAGGAAACCCCTCGATATAAGCAAGCAAACCAATATATTAAAAACCAGTTTAAAAAAGACAAGTAAGATATTGCACAGCATGAGCCTAAAAAGGCAAGATCGAACAAAATGCAATTGACTGTGAAATATACATTATAAAACGACAAATAGCAAACAATGCACACAATACATATTGCACAACATAAATGCAACATTAATTTCGAGATCAGAAAAGCAAAAAGCCATGCAATATGCATTATGCAAAAATTAAACAAGAGAAATGTTACATAATACGCATTCACAAGTGAACACAGCGCAGGGAAACAATAAATGCCTTGGAATGCGATTGCAAATACATTTCACAAAATCATACAATAAGATCATTACTCAGATCATTATCTGCACTGATCCCATGAAATGACGCATGTGGGAAACAAGGATCCTCTCCTCCCTGTGCAGAGATCCAGACCAGGTTTAGCTTGAAATTTCAGTATGATAAAACTACACACATACATAAAACATGCTAAATGCCACCATCCTGAGCAATGTAGTTTTGTCACTTTGTAAATTGTGCAGTACCAAGATAAAATAGTTATCACATAAGGCTAAACAAAAAAAAGTTATGTCTCAAAGCCCACACGCGCGATCGATATTCTTAGCACGTCCATGTCAGCTGAAACGGCAAATTCATTTTTTCAAAAAACTTTTTTTTAGTTTTTTGCCGTAAAATCATGAAATTCTAAGACAAATACCAAGATGAGAGGACCATTTCATTTTATATTGGGAGAATGGGGTATGGGGAGGGAAGAATCCAGGAAAAGGAGAAGCAATAAGGCAAATAGGGGAGAACATGAAATACGGTATGAAATGAAAAGAGAAATTATGAATTTCCCATCCCTCCCCTCCCCAAAGTTATTATCAAAGTTAATCTCTAATATTTGTTATTTTATCACATCCCGACACACCCCTGCCTGTATGCGCCTCCAAACGAGGAAGTAACCAATCGAGGACACATATTCCTGCAGTGAATTAACATACCGAGGACATTCATATACACACCATGATATGGTATTATCTAAGGGGTACATCCCATACTGCTAAGAGAGGACATGCTCAAATATTATTTTTACATCATTTCCATCATCCTGCACCTGTTGACAGACTGTGGACAGTCTACATTTAGGTGTGTGTCCACGGTTGTAGGTGTGTTACCACCAAATATGGCCTTGTTTGGGGGTGAATAGCTACAGGCATATGCCAGCAAATAAGGACCCTGTACTTAACTATCCAAACACAGACATGTTTTTTTTCTGATTTTCTGCACCTAATCGGGAACAATGACTCATTTTACACAAATTATACACAATATATTTGGCTTTTTACCTATCAACCAGGGATTAATTTTTATATCAACAATAAGGGACACACTCTCATATGCATTATTAGGTAGTTTGCAGTCAATTGCACATCTAAGCTAAATGGGGATGGTCCCTGGTAGCAGTGACATCCACAGTTGGAATTTTTAAGTTTTATAAAATTGTCCACCTTTTCTGGCAAACAGATATGCACCCAACATGCACATAATTGTTTGTGTGTGTGGGGGGGGGGGAAGAGCACTTGTAAGGACCTTCAGTCTTCAGTGGGTGGCTTCCTATAACAAGGTGTGAGTAAAAAGTGGGCTGGCTGGTTTAAAGTGTCTTCATAAACAAACACAGGCATCCCAAAGTGGGACAAGACCTCTTATCAGGAGGCAGCTTCCCCCTTGCCTCTGCCCCTTGGTTACCCCACTGCTTTACATTGTCAAATGACATCATGTATAAATTTGTACAAGCAGTAGACTGATTTGTGAACTATCTCCTCAGGAACCATCATTTGTATAACTGGGCAGAACAAATCCAGAGGATGATTTAAGCACTTCCCAGCAAGTCTTGCGGTTAGCACAGCTGTGTGAGTGAACATGACACCACTGCCCGCCCACTGCATACACACGTGCATGGTTAAATTTGAATTTGGACAGATATATTTACAATAAAAACACCTTCAAAAAATTGGTCGATTTCACATTTTATGTTATGTGCAGAAGGTGTGAATTATCCTTCATGCATACATCACTTTAGATCTGAAATCGACCAAGTAATGACGACACACGGGCAATTCTAAAACAACATCTTTTGCACAGAGTTCAATGGGATTTGAAAAGTAAAGTGGCAGTTGAAACTCTAGTGATAACACTTTTACAGTGCATGATGGGGCTTCCTTAAATCATCCTCTGGAACAAATCTGAGCAAGGCTGACCTTTAGCGTAAAGGCGTGTTATTTGGCCAGGTTTTATTAATAACTTACTGCAATGGGAGATTCCCTGCTGTTGTGTATTCAATCATTGATATTGATGAAGGCAATTAGCCCATCAGCTACCACTAAAAATATTTTACAATAGGGCTATTTAATAGTAAGGTCAAAAATAATAAGTTGGGGCAGCCATCAAGAAATTGGGGCAGCCAAAATCCAAGTTTTGGATCCAAATTGATATAATGTTATAATGATATAATGTTGTATATGAAAGAAAAAGAAAGATTAAAGAAGGGAGGAAAGAAGATTGAAAGAGGACAAGATTCAACAAGAACAAAAGGAAGAATAGAAAGAAATTAGCACTCTCAGAATCAGTGGTGGCACCAGGAACTTTGGAGGGGGGGGGCATGGGGGCAAAGTGGAAATGTGTGTGATTTGAGGGTTTTTGTCTCAAAAGTGGGGGGGCAAACTGGGGTGCAAGAAAAATATTTGGGGGTTCTTGCATGACCCTCCCTGAACCCTCCCCCCCCCCCTGCAGCACTGCCACTGTTCAGAATGCTGGGTAACAATTTGGTTGCTAAAATGGTTTGACAAAATGTTACCCAATATGCAATTTTTTGGGGGGGGCAAATTTTAACCAGTAGTTGAATAATATGCTCATCTATGAACCAACAGTCAGTTAAAATGCCACTTTCTACACAATTTGCCCAATATTGATATAAAATTGGATGGTTTAGACCCAATTAGCCTTTTTGGCGCCCTCTACGGAGGCGCCAAAATATAGGCATGACTTTGTGATTCTTTGTGAAAAGCTTCTAATTTCACTCTTGCTAGATTGACTTCGCAATTGTTTTGCTAAAATTATGCCCAGCTCAGAAATAAAACCACAATTTGCTTGGATTTTATTTTAGTATTGTTTTCTGATATGCACAGGATAAAATGGTGAGCGTATATTCTTTGTTTAAAATACAAAATTAGGATTTATAAAAACACCAAATAAATCCTGACCTTGTGCCTTAGAAACCCGATAGACGGTGACATTTGACCATACACTAGGATCCACAACATGCTCATCTATCATGGGAACAGTTCTTAAGCCCTAATACATTTGTAGGCCTACTTTCATCCTTTGAAAATTTGGGTACACAAACTCATACTCTGCAACTTGAGGTCAAATTTTGCACTATGATTATGTAATTGAGGTTATTGGACTATGCCATTGGGATGAGACTATTGTGGTCCATAGTGATAAGATCAATTAACGAGGACTCTACTGATGGCTTTTGTTTGCTAATTACCATAGAATCTATATAGCGGTTATTGCCAAAGTTGCAATATGGTGGCACAACTGGGCGGAAAACTGTATGCAAACAACACAGCATATTAATTATACATGTTCTACATTGTTGTATTTTAAAACACTGAAGACCAAAATTGACGTTATTGCCATGATTGGATCATGGAGGTAGTAAGCCTACTACAACTCTGGCGGAAATTCGTTGCCACACCAGCACGTTCTGGTGTTAAAAGCACGCAATCGAAGCTAAATATGGGATAGTTCCGTACTATTTTGTATAATAGTTGCAAATGCACATTCAGATTACACTTGCCCCTTCCCCACCCCCCCACCCCACCCCCAATTTTCCAATGTTGGGAGACTGTAATGTAGAAATGATGACGATTTTGTCCAAATCAACATTGCAATAGGGGAGCGGGGAAGGATGTTGGCCAATTAACGCTCAGGTGTGGCAACATTTTTCGCCAAGGTTGTAGCTATACTACCTCCATGATTGGATTAAGTAAATAACTAAATCCTGTTATCTACCCAGCAATGTTTGCTTATCATAATAATTGTAACAAACTGTAGACAGAAAAGGCAAACAGACAGAAATTTAGAGTTTTAAATTAGAGAGTTGACAGGAAGTTGTAAGAGTTAAATTGTTATGGATATGATTGGTGTAAGAACGAAAAAGTTGAATGTCAGATCAAAGTCATCCGAGGTGAATTAAGTAATGTCAATCACAAATTGTTACAGGTCATTTGAGGTGGACTAAGTTTATATTTGGATTGTCAGAACACCTTCCCCAATCAGACACATTTCTCTTGTTTGGCTTGACTTTGCAAAGAGCGCCTAATTTCGGTCTTGCTAGATTTACTTCGCAACTGTTTTGCTTAAACCACAATTTGCTTGGATTTGATTTTATTATTGTTTTCTGATATGTTCGGGATAAAATGTTGTGCGTATATTCTTTGTTTAAAATACAAAATTAATGGACTTCTTTCTATGCTAATATTACATTATTGTTTTAAAGAGAAAAAAAAGTATCCAAACAGTTGGGCGCCCATTCCTTTTTTAAAGGAATTTTTATTGAAGCATGGCGTACACAATAGGAGGGCAGTATTTAATATGGGTAAAACCCGCCAAATTCAAAAGCCTTTACCCATTTCGTGCAGTGCCATCCTATTGTGTCCGCCATACCTCTAAAAGGCTAATACTCGACACAATACAAAAATTTATTGGTTGAGCTATGAGTTTCAAAATTTCGACAAGACATTGTCAAATCCAAAATCTTAATACTCATAATGAGACCAATACATTTTGTATTGGCTGAAAAAATATCCAATTTGATCATTATTTTGTTTTCAGTATTTTTTCTTGGTCAAAAATGAGATTTTGTTCAAAAATTGTGATTTTTGGTAAAAAATGTGATTTTATATTCTGCCACACATAAGTATCTATTGCACTTAAAGGCCCATTCAGTGATTTGCTCATCCGGACGATCGTAAAAATCATCAAAATTCAGATTTTGGTACCTTTGTAATTGGCATAGATGTGCTAACATAGCCTGCTAGTGGTTCGATCGAAAGCCGTGTATTTTAGACAGAATAAAGCATTTGCATGATTCTGGACTTTTGATACTGACAGTACAAAAAGTCCGACTTGAGATCGAAAGAAGCTCACTCTCCACGTACCAACACGCGTTGCGTATTGTTTCTACTACTTATTACATCAGTAGCTACTATTTTAAACAAAATACACAATTTTAACTGTTTTTCATATTTGAATTGACCGTTAGTTTGCCTCGGTGACCTTTAATTGCTTATTTTGTTTTCTACTACAAAAATAAAGCGTCTGTTTTAAATCAATTTAGACTCTACTTCCCCCGTGTTAGAAACACTGGACTAGAAGTTTTTCCAGTCGATTGGTGGCGCACTGTACGAAAATCTCGATTTTCTCGAGTCGATCTGAGTTGAAGTAGAAAACCTTTCTAAAACTTCTGTTTTTTGACTAATTTGTCGATGTATTCAGGGAAAAGTGGTTTAATGAAATTCTGTAGACTTATTCTTTATTTCTAAGCAACTCTGACAAATTTCCATTTTTTTTTAATGTTCCTGTGAAATCACTGAAAGGGCCTTTAATATTGCACATGCACATCAATTTTAGTGTTGCTGTATCCATATGTCAAAATGTGATTTTCATTTTTGGTCAAAATGTGATTTTTGGTTTAAAATGTGACTTTTGGTTAAAATGATTGTTGAAAAAGAATGTCAGAAAAAGTGAGCATCCAATGCAGTCCAAGTGTTGAATATATTGGACTTTCAAACTCTGTACAAAGTATAGGAAGACAAAAATGGGTCAAATTTACTCACCTGTTGGTTAATGTTTTCCAGATCAAACAAAATTTGCCCAATGTTGGTTACAATGTACTCAACTGTCTTAAAGGGACATTTCATGATCCACAGCCTTATTCCCCCACTTTTATGGTTAACAAAATGAAAATACAATGGCCTATTTACCGGGCCTATTTTAGCAGTGTATTAATACACATAATCATGCATAACTCACAAACACAAAATTGGAATCAACTAACATTTGGGGAATAAGCTTTTTTTCGTGGATCAACTGAAAAATGTTATAAAAAGAGGATGCTATATAGGATCACAAAATACTCCTTTAACCAACCAATTTTAAACCAGCGTTATATATACGAAGGAAGGCAGAAATAGAAAACTAGCAAAAACAAAATCACAGGCAGAACAGTTACCATGACAACAGCAGTTTTCTTCAATGCATAAAAATAGCTTAAAGTGGCCAGTGTTATTCAGACTCGAGTCATGAATTGTGACTCGGTTATAACAGGTGTAACTTAACTGATATGACTAAATTTCACAATTTTTCCCATTGACTTTACACATCTGGCAAAGTAGCTTCAATGACTTGATTCTACCTGAATATTCACAAGTTTACTGCAAGTCTGGTTTGTTTTGTTTTGACAAATTGTGACTTAACAGACTTACACATAATGTGGTGTGATCAAGCAAAATCAGTCTGAAGTTGGTCATATTCATTTTTTTAGTTTCTTATTGGATTGTAACAAGCATTTACAAAGCTACATTTTGCAGAAAACCCCATTGAAAATGGACAACAGTTCCAAAGATATGAGGAATTAAAGAGTTTCTGAAACAATAGAACACAAAAAGGAAATAATTTGTTTGGCTATATCTTAAAATCAATATTTCCAACTTCCGACTGATTTTGCTTAATCACATCACATATTATACATCAACACTAAAATTGATGTACAATGTACAATAAAATCATGTACAATACTTGTGTGTGGCAGAATATGAATAGAACTTATGGTGGAAAAATGCATTCTTATAGGTAAGAAAAAAATAAGTTCGATTTTCAAGAGGTCATACAAATCATAGGTACGTTGTAGAAAAAATGTAAACATTATTTTATATCAAGTAATTTATGTTCCATGTATTAGGAAAGAAATTATTTTCCATGTATAAAAATAGCATCAATATGATAGATCTTGTTACAAATCCTGGAAAGAATATACATTGCATATCTACAGTTTGTCCTCTCTGAAGTACAAAGTGTAACAAAGCACGCGTATATAGCGCGTGAACAGTGCGTAGTGCTGCGTCTCTGCTGCAGGTATGCGTGCCTTCAAAGTTGGCACAATGTGTGCGTCCGCGTCTGCACTTTGTACTTCAGAGTAGACTGACTGTAGCATGTATTTTTCACATCAAATATAGAGTTTTGCACATTTATTTTTCACTGATTAACAAAGATTGAATGATAGTGACTTTGTTCATAAACTTTTGCCAGGGGGGATGGTCCATACAATCATCCCCCCCCCCCAATGTTGACACCTGGATATGGGTTTCTGACCAAATTAACCTAATTTTTGCCCATTTTAGCCCCAAAAGTGCAAATTTTCGCGCGCTTCACACACATTTATTCCACTTTTACACCATATTTCATCAGTTTAGCTTCAAAATAGCAAAAAAATTCGCGAGCTTCGCACACATTTGTACCTTAAACTTATTTTGTTGCCAAAAGGTGCTGGATTCACTATACTTCAAGAATTTTTTTCCAACCCCATCCCCCCTAAAGAAATCAACACCACTGTTTAATTTCAGTAATGTGCAGATGTAAACACACAAATCATCAAGTTCTATAATTAGAATAAATAATGACCATGAAGATACTTTTTAAGAAAAAAAATATGAACTTGGACTGTACATGTATTGGCAGGAAAATGGCTCCAAAGCATGCATGAATGCTCTGCACAGACTGGTACCAAATATCCAATAACAAGTGTTTTTTGTGGCTAAAGCAATATGTTATGACTAAAGGGTGGCCCTACTAAAGCCACTGTGTATAATCACTGGACCTGAACTTAGAAGTTCAAGTTGAAGCATTTATTAAACAAGCAGGTCAACTTGAAATTAACTTTGCATGCAATAATCACACATGTATAATTATGGAATCTCTGTGGAACCATGTTTGTTTGATTTTCATCATTTTACAGTGGTTTGAACTGATTCACCTGGATTCTGAACAATTTTACAATGAATTTATTGTGACACCTTTTAAAACCTTTTATTCATCTTTGTGTATTATGTATAAGTCCTATAATTGTGTGTTTATATGGCTATAATTAATTTTATATGGAGATTATATTATATATTAAGCATAAAATGCCTGAAAAACACAATCTTGTAAAATATTTTTGGTTGCATATATTAGTAATATTTACACATTTTCCAAATTAAAGCCATATTATAACATTTTCATACAAAATAGATTAGCATTTCTTTGCCATAAAATGTTATTTTTTACTGTCAGATATATCCCCTTTTATTTTTGAGCGAACAACTACGGCAGAGCAAAGAAAATTGAATTTACTACCAGCGCATATATGCATGTACGTACCACTCATTCGGTCATGTTATGGTACGGCCCTTTGTTGTGTAGATCACCGTCGCGCATGCCGTGTACGTACTGTGTGTTATGAACATCGTGTATGCGTTCGACTAATAATTCCATCGTAATAATAAAACGCTGATTCCGGCGTTTTATTCAAAATCTCGGATTTTGCCAAAACTACAGCACCTAGAGTCTTGATTTTTTCAGGGTATATTGGTTTAATAAAGTACAATATAATCGTGTAAAAAAATTAATTTTAAAAAATCAGTGAGGGCGTCCTCCTCAGCAAATGTTATAATATGGCTTTAAACCTAATTCCAAATGTGTTCTTGGTTCTAGAAAAACAGATAAATTTTGAATTGTGCTATGATATTAATAAATTGTCCCATAAAGCTCCATATCTGGGCTGCATATATGGTTACACACAGGCCCAAATATGTGGGATTGTTTTTTTTGGGGGAGGGGGTGCTGATTTTGAAAAAGTGGACTTTTGTCAGGAGAATTTTTTGAAAAGTGGACTTTCTTCAGTAAACAAGTTTGTTTCTTTCATTTTGACTCATTTTATCAGCTTAAATAAATATAACATCTTCTTGGCAGTTGTTACTAACATTATTTCATAGTTTTTGGTAAAAAATATCAAAATCAAAATTTGACAAAAAATAATAATAATATTATATAATTATAATACATTTACTTACACTGAAAAGAAGCATACTAATTACTCTTTTCTTTATCAAATTTGGCAAATAAAATATCAAAAGTTACACAGCACTACTCTTTTCCATATCCTTTATAACAATTAGTTAACCAGTCTTCATCCTTTTTATATTTTTCTTCAGGTAAATCCAACTTGGTTACAAGGCAATTGCCACCATGTCACACAGTCAGTTTGGATCAGTGTCATCAGCAGCTCACTATGACACACGTTACGCTCATGCTCCCCCAGCTCACGCTCCCCCAGCTCAGGGCTACTATCCAGGAACCTTTATAGAAGATTATCCACGTTATGCTGATGAAAGACGTGAAAGCAAAGCGTACAGAAAATATGCAGGGCAAGAATACAGGAGAGAAGGGTTCGATTATGTAACGACGAAAGAACCGTTTCAACCAGCACCAGATTATTATCAAAAGTGAGTATATGATGTACTTCCCAGCAAACACAAAACGTTTTACAGAAAATGTTCAAGAGGCATGATCCAATTTTTCATGTTCTGTCTATCTTACATTGAGGCATACCATTAAAACAATATGTCACTATGGACCACAATGGCCTCATCCCAATGACATAGTTCAATAACCTCAATTAAATACTCAATAGGGCAAATTTGACCTCAAGTTGCAGAGTATGAGTTTTTGTACCCAAATTTTCAAAGGTCATTCAATGAATATACAAATGTATTGGGGTTAAAGAATTGTACCCTTATTAGATGAGCATGTTGTGGATCCTAGTGTGTGTCCAAATATTTTAAGTTGCATTGCTGCAGCAGTTTTGATATGAGAAACAGAAACGTGTATGCCCCATAGTACATACACTTCCGGTCCGGTAACCACAAATCACTACATTTTTGTTGACACCATTTAAATGAAACATATCTCGGGCGTTAAATTTCACTGGGGGAATGAGAAAAATATGAGCTTTCTTCTAATACCAAAATCTCAGTTTTGATGAATGAAAATGGGGGATGAGGCTGTTGATCGGGTCACAGACCTTTAAAATGTATAAAATGTTTTAATAACATTCAGAAAATATTTTTGAAAACTTTGTGCAAAACATTTTGATATAATGTTATAAAGTGTTGACAAAATATTTTGCAAAAATGTTTGCCAAAAATTTTTGACAACATGTTTAAAATGTTACAGTGTTTTTTCATATAAAAAGTTTTACAAACCTTTTTATGGCCTTTATATAACCTGACATTTAAAGGAGGATTTCGTGATCCTAGCATCCTCTTTTTATGGCATATTTCAATAGATATCCACGAAAAAAGCATATTCCCAAAATTTCAGTTGATTCCGATTTTGCGTTTGCGAGTTATGCATGATTATGTGTACTATCACACTGCTACATAGGCCACTGTTGTAATTTAGTTCTGGTATACCAGAACCAAATTCAAATTTCACGATTTTTTTTGCTAAACGAACTAATCTGCAAGAAATTTTGTTTGTTTTGTTTTTTGTTTTTTTATCCTTTGGACTGGGGCGGGGGATTCTGTAGAAAAGGGTAGGTACATATGTGCCACCAAGATGGATCACATTTTCAGTCCAAAACTTTCAATTTGCCCAAAATGTTGTTTCAGGTGGTAGTTTGTGTTCTACCACTGTTCCAAATGCCAGCACTCTCGATCCTTATTATGGATATCTGACGAAACTTCGGCCAGGTACAAGTGACTTGGTGAAGGGGTTGCCGTAGATAGCTGGTCAGGGTATTTTTACAGGACAGGCAAGTGTAGCCAACAATCGGGTGTTACCCGACTGTAACAAGGTCTTTTATCATCTGCCCCGCCATTGACCAGATGAGCCATGGGGAGAGCAGATCCTGCTGGGAATGTTGGGTCTTGCTGGGAATTGAACCCGACACCTCTCGCACCAGAGACCTTAACCAGTGTGCCACACTGCTCCTTAAATTCATACATTTGGGTAAAAGGTCAACTTTCAAAACATATTGACCACCATCATAGTTTGAAAAATCAAAATTTTGATATGATTAGGATGTTCTCACTTAACTTTTGAAGTTTCTGTTTTTCTTCATAATTTCATTCATTTAAACGCATAATCATATACTATTCATTTTGTCTTCACAGAGAATACAAAAGACCCTACGTCTACCGAGATAATCGCCTCTACCATCACAAAGACCCAGTTAGAAAATACTATGATGGGTCTGGTAACGTCACTGTAACTGTCATTGATGGGGGAGATCATCAAGCAGATTCCAGAGACTACACAAGATACGCATCAGGTCCAAAGAGTACTGTTAGTAGCCATCGAGAGGAACCAAGATCAATACGGTCTAAGTTTTACCAGGAGGAGAAGCGACATGAGAGTAAGAGAGAGGAAGTTGAAGTTGGCTTTTTGGTTGAGGTACGATCAAGTTTATTTTCATAATTCATTAGCACTGTAAAAGTTGTTTAATTTTTACGATGGGAAGAGACCATAAATATGCAGTGCATCATGGGAAAAAGTCAACATCCAATGCCAGCGTCATACGATTACAACACAAATACAATTTTTGGATGGGGGCAAGTGAGGATTAATGCTTAAATTTAATTGGGTCATGTGCTCTTATTATAGGTTTTCCCAGCCAATTTCGTAACTTGTTCGTTCGATTTAACATAAGTGTCATTCCTTTTCGCGCGAAATTGAATGCTTAGGTCGAATGTTACTTTCAATTTAGCGAGTCATCTTTCGATTTCCTTAAAGGGGCATTCAACTTTCTAAACTGAGCACCCAATTACGCAACTTACTCGTTCGATTTAACATATTGTCATTCTTTTTCACGCGAAATTGAATGATTAGGTCGAATGTTACTTTCAATTTAGCAATTCATCTTTTCGATTTCATTAAAGGGGCATTCAACTTTCTAAACTGATCACCCAATTACGCAATTTGTGCAGTTAATTTCAATGAGACAAGATTTACGATTCTATTCGTACATTCAATTTAATGTATTGGTTAACAAAACCAAAATATATTCAATCAAATTAGCAGGTGCATGCAGAATCACATTGCTGATATGCAAATTTCTTTCAAAAACAGTTTCAAACTCAATATTTCTTAAGCAGTTCATTCGACTATTTCAGTCTACGAGATATTAAAGATGGCAATGCGAGGGCGGTATCAACGTACTACAATTTGGATAGAAATCGGCTGATAGATGCCTTTGAAAATGAAGATGCTGACTATCTAGAGGTGGCAGACACCTTGAACATTAAGCACTCTACAGCCAGATCAATTGTTGCTGCGTACCTTCGCGAAGGCCGACGAGATAAGCTCCCTAAAGGTGGGCCTAAAAACCAAAAGATTGACGATCAGATGAGAGGAGCTGTCCAGGGCTTCCTAGAAGAAAATCCGCTTCTGACATTACAACAAATAAATAACCAACTGAGACATGCTCTTCCAAACAAGCCAGCGGTGTCCATAAGTACCATTGCTCGTACCCTAGATGGAATGCTCATGACTTTAAAACTTCGCGGAAGATGTCCCGGATCAGCGGAGCGCACCTCGTGTTTTGGATTTAAGAGTTGAATTTGCAAACTGGTTTCTGCAGGGCGCTGTAATTGGACATACCATTTACATTGATGAATGTGGATATAATATTTGGACAAGACGGTCATATGGTAGGGCTCCACGTGGAGAACCTGCGCGAAGAATTGTACACCACCAAAGAGGCAAAAATGTGAATGTCACTTTCGCCATTTCGGGGGAAGTTGGGTTAGTAAGCCATCGCATCTCCTCAGAGACTGTGACGAGCGCGCCATTCGAGGAAGTCCTCGCCGATACAGTTCGAGTGTGCCGCAGATTTTTTCCAGGTGAAGAACAGATTTATTTAGTTTATGACAACGCTCGTCCACACATCATGGCACAGCTACCGCCAAGCGCGAGAAACTTTGTCATCAAACGTCTGCCTCCGTATTCGCCATTTCTGAACCCCACAGAAATGGCGCATTCTCATTCAAAGCTGGAGTGAAACGCATGCTCGGCCTTCCCCAATGGCAGGAGCGGATGGGAGACCGCAATGCAGCAGCACAAGCTGGTGTAAATCTTCAAGTCTGGAGATCTCGAGGTCTGCAAGAAGTTGCTACGCCTAAATGTGGGCGAGATCACCTTGGCAAAGTGCACGGGATGGTACAATCATGCTCAAACTTACCTCCCAAGATGTTTGGCGAGACAAGACGTTGAAGGTTGAAGGAACTTTAAAATATACATTATGATTGAAAGAGAACTGCTTCAATGAACTTAAAATCCTAACCTGACTTTAAAATCACGAAATTCCCCCATTAAACCAAATATATATAAAACTCAATATATAGGCTATAGGCCTATATATGTGATTGTTATAATGAAGGGAAAATACACTGCAAAAACGAGTGTCTAACCACCAATGCTAATTTTCAAAACATCTAAACACAAGGTATCAAATTCCTAAAGATGTTTAACATTTAAACGTGTTTACAAATTGAGGAGAAGGTGGTGTCTATAGAATAGTGTTTACCCTGTATAGACTTTGTTTTTGCAGTGTAGTTAAAACTATGTTTAAACATTGACAACAAACATGTGTTTAGGAAGTGTTTTATCCTTTTAAAAACGTGTTTCACAGCGCAATATATACCGTTATATACATACGCAACTTTGATAACGAACAATATTTTGTTTCAAGGAAAACAATAATTAGGAGGCAAATAGGCCTATTTAACTGGACCTATAACGGAATAACTATATATACACTGTAAAAAATACTGATAACACTTATCTTATATCAGACACGTAAAAAGCATAGACAGCGTTATATGACTACCGTAGCAAGTGAATAGAGAAAATAATCCAACACGTTTATCTCCGATATAAACATCTTAATGTTATAGTTAGTCGTATTAAGCGCCTCGTATACTTTTACGTGTAGGATATAAAGGTCTAAATATAAACGCGTTTTAGTGTTTATTAAGTGTTAGCCGTTGTTTTTTTACAGTGAAGAAAACAAAGAATAATGAAACATATTAATTTAAGAGTTACGAGAAGGAGGTTACGAGTAATATAAAAATATATATATAAGGAAAATAGAACATATATAGACCTATTTTGTGTTCAAATGATTGTGTGAAAATATGGATATAAAACATTTACAGATTGATGTTTGTTTGCAAAAATACAGAGAAGCCTAAACCATATACTTGAACTTTCAGTGAAAGTGAGCAGGTAGTGTTCATTTATGAACACATTAGCACCTATAATGTGAAGACTAACATGTTACAGTGTTAACACACGAGCGTGTGAAGCGATGTTTTAAACACATTTTAAGACATTCTTGTGTGAACATGTTGCATTCAGTATTTATACATTGCAAGCGTTCATGTGTTAATTTATGAATGTGTTAATTTAATGAATGAACTTGAACACTGCCTAATGTATAGGCCTACTTCATTGTACAAACATTAACTATCAACACGTTTTAGTGTTTCAGTTTTAGCTAAAGGCGTACTCTGTATTATTTGCAATGTCAGTGGACTTGAATATGCCCATAGTTTCAAATTGAATGCATTATTGTTAATTAGATTGACAATGCATGAAACTGAAAATCGGATTAACACTGTTTCACAGTCCCGTCTTCATCTGTGGTGAAATTGGGTGCCCATTTCTTCAAATTATACGTGTAATGGTGAATTTAGAAGCGTCAGAACGAAATTGAATTCACAATAATGAATAGTTCTGAACATACATTAATTTGATTGACCCAAAATTAAATCGATTGCTCATAATGCGAAAAAAGAAACCGGGATTAGTTAAGCTTATTCAATCGGTAAAAAAAAGAACGACCCTTTTATTAAACTGAACACATAATTTGCGAAATTGGCCGGGAAAACCTATATATGCCCCACACCTTGTAGACTACACTACCAGATTTCTATTGCTGCCGACCCCACAGGTACACTGATGGTGTACACTCTATATCTCTCTAAATGTAAAAGAGTGAAAAACTCACTCCCCAAAAGAGTGATTCACTTATAAGACCACTCAAAAAAAAGAGTGAAATGTGTTTTTTAACTTTAAAACCACTCAAAATAGAGTGAAAACCACTCTAAAAGAGTGAATTTCAACTTGTTCAAGGAGTTAAATGAAGGACAACACATTTTTCGAGTTGTCCTTCATTTAACTCCTTGAAAGAGTTAAAATTCACTCTTTTAGAGTGGTTTTCACTCTATTTTGAGTGGTTTTAAAGTTAAAAAACACATTTCACTCTTTTTTGAGTGGTCTCATAGGTGAATCACTCTTTTGGGGAGTGAGTTTTTCACTTTTTTACATTTAGAGAGATACTTGTGATTCAGATGTGTGTACGATAGAGTACCCACACAGGTACTCTAGAGTACCAATAATGTAGCTGGACAGCAGTGTACCTCTGGGGAAACTTGCAGCAAATAGGAATCAGTCTGGTAGTGTATGACCCTGTTCACATTAGAAAATATTTTGTCAACATTCTGTTTAGAATGTTTTGCATTAAGTTTTCACAAATGTTTTTGAATGTTATTAAAACGTTTTTTATGCCCTTTATATAACCCGACATTTAAACGTTTGTGTTTGCTGGTATTATAATATCTGAGTTCTAAAATATTACTGGGGTTATGAGAAAAAAGTAAGCTTTCTTCAGATGTCAAAAACAGAAATTATGATGATGTAAAATAGGAGATGGGACTTTTAAAATGCTCATTACGAGTATTGTAAAACATTCAGTTTAAAGGTGGGTAACCTGATTGACAATCTCATCCCCCACTTTACCTCATCAAAATGCTGATTTTGGTATCAGATGAAAGCTCATATTTTTCTCATAAACATATTGAAATTTGGCGTTCCAAATCGGTATATTTGCGAAGAAATCATCAAAAAACTGTTGAGTTAGTCTCAAATATGGTATACCATATATTTGAGACTAATAGGCAGTTTTTTGATGATATCTTCGGAAATACACTGAGTTGGACCTTCTAATTTCAATATGTTTATGAGAAAAATAGCGCCTTTCACTTGAAATCAATATATTACATGATCATGATGATTATCATTAGTAAAAACACTGTAGACTACCAATATCACGCTGTATAAATGTCAGTAATTCCATTAGGAATTAGTCACATTTACAAAAAACGTTTACATGTTCTTTTTGCATGAGTGCTTAAAAGGGATGACATTTTATTTTGTTATACGTAAATTTGAAAGAATTTGATTTTCCAAATATATCAGGTCACCTTCCTTTAATTCTTCTTTTCTTTCTTTATCTACAGCATTTGGCTAGCTTTGACATAGGAGATGATGACCCAGGTCAAGCAGGTCAGAACATAGAGGCAGCTATTGAAACACTCCGTAACATGGACCAAGATAATGCCATCTTGCCGCTCAGGTGTTACTTGACATACAAGGAGCAGGAGATTCAAGTTTTATCAGATAAGGAATTGGTAAGCATATGGCCAGAAAAATATGCCATATTTTGGACAAAAATCACTCTATTTGGGGCAAAATTTTAGGAAAAGTATGGTGATGCCCCCCACATCGTCATCATCCCTATATCTTCGTGTCAAAAATTGCCGTGATAGTACAGTGACTCCTCTCGTTTTCAACAGCTACGCATCGCGATTTTGTTCGAGATAGGCCGACTATCATATGAGATACACACAGAGTTTCTATATTCTACACATTATTACGATTTGTGCATGCTCTAGTACCCCATATGATGTTTCTATTACAAGAAAATCGATTTGTTTTCAGGTAAAACCAGGGTTTTGTTTCCAGTACACTCACTCGAAAAGCAGTACACTAATTAGCGGGGCCTTGCAGCTTGCTGTGGATATCTTTTACTGCATTTTTTATGTAAAGATTTTGAAATCCATATTTGAAAAATTGTGATATATTTAATTTTGAGAATTACAATTCTACTTTATATCCACGTTTGGCCCATTCAGTTAAGTTCCAGGTGCAAGCCCTATAACACAATGCATATGTAAACTTTCTTTATCTGTGTCAATAATAGAATATTGATTTCAGCGGAGTATTGAGCTGTATGGAAAAAATATTTATAATACAGGGTGTTGATTTTTACTCCCCCCCCCCTTGCACCCAGAAAAAATACCACCACTGGATCTGAACATGGCAGCAGAGAACAACATGTTGTGGTAGAGAACAAAAAATGCACAATTTGTGGCAACAAAATAAAGTTTGCAAGAACTTTGTCACTAGGAGATTCTTCTTACAGCCAGTAGCATGTGCAAAAGGGGAGAATGTACCCAGTTGGGGTGGAATTATGGGGCTACCAAATTTTTTGAGCAGTCTGGGGAATAATCCCCCTACTTTTGCACAAACCACTGATTAAAGCCATATCATGAGGAAGCCTCAAATATTTCTCAAATTCTGATTTTTTTTTTCCAGGTTAATGTAATTTTATGAACTAAAAAAATTTAAATTATGACAAGATTAATGAAACATTTATATTATTTTTTTTTTTATATTTATTTTAGAGTGTACTTGAGTGGATTAAATATGATGATGTCAACCTTGTATCAGCAGAGGTCCACCAGTTAACACGTTATGAGCAAATTCTTCTCGTACAAGTTAAAGAAGTCATTCATCTCTTCTGTCCTCTTGGAGATCTTTCGGTAAGTAAACATTCTTAAAGCCATATTATAACATTTGCTGAGGAAGATGCCCTCAATATTTTTCAAAATTCTGTTTTTTACATAATAATAATGTACTTTATTAAACTAAGATACCCTGCAAAAATCAAGACTCTAGGTGTTGTAGTTTAGTCACAATCTGAGATTTTGAATAAAACGCAGGAACTGTCGTTTTATCATTACGATGGAAATATTAGTCAAACGCGTTCTCGATGTTCAAACACAGTACGTTCATGTACATGGCGAAACACATAAAGGATCATGTCGTAGCACAACCAAATGGAGTGACACGCATTGACGACATCGGCGCTGGTAGTAAATTCAAATTTTCTTTGCTTTACCTCAGTTGTTCAGCTTGAAATTAAAAGGGGACATAATCTGATAATAAAAGCTAACATTTTATGGAAAAGAAATGCTGATCTATTTTTTATGGAAATGTTATAATATGGCTTCAATATGTGGATCCTGGGTACACATGTCCTCTGGAAGACAATTTGACCAAAATAACTTCCCCCAACACAATACGCAAATTGCAATAACTAAGGAGATGGGTTCACCTCAAGCTATATTTGTTATTATGCAATATGCCTATTACCTTGTGGGAAGAAATTTTGGTAGAGAAACCTAGGATCCACAAATTGTATCTCTCCCTCTTTTATCACTACTTGTTGGCCCTGTGTTCATATGCATATTTTGGGGAAAAAGCAGGGGGCCACAAAAAAAGAAGGGGTGGTGGAAGAAGAAGGGATGGCAAAAGGAATTATTATTAAAGAAAAAATTATAAAAATGTTAAAAAATAGGAACTATACATAGAATTTTTAGCTCTTAGGTCGCTAAACGCCTATAATCCTTTTTTTTTTTTTTTTGCTCTTCACTTTTTCAAACAATCAAAAAAATTAGGTCAACCTTTTCTGTTGATGAAGGGGCAGCAAAATTTACCTTTTTACAGCAACACCCCCCCCTGGTAGGAGCGGCCACGGTATGCATGACTTGCATGACTTCTGATTTTCAAAAGGAACCATTTCTGTCCTCTAGCATGTCTGCTGAGGAGGAACCATAAAAGGAGCTTAGGAAACTCTGAGGGACTTGTTTGGTTCTCTAAAATTCATTTAAAACTTGTTTGGTTCTCCAAAGAGTTCAATTTAAGAACCTTAAGGGTTGAATAGCGAGGTACCTCTTAGAGGACAAAAAAGTTCTTTTTCAAACTTTTCTAACCACTTTTCTGATTGGCTGCTTTGATATAAGATCGTATGAAGACGGATTGATGCCACTAATAGTTAGGATTACACTTATATTATTGTGCTATTCTACTGTGGACTGTTCTTGCTATTAAATCTGTGTACCTTGAGTATTGTTCCGCTGAACTTGATATCTTTTCATTATTTTCTGATTTCTTTTTAGGCTGAACAGCTTGCAAGAACTATTAAGGAAAGAATATCAACAGGAAGAGATCACTGTGATGAACAAAGGTGAATAGATACTTCTTCATAAATGTGTTTTTGAAGGACAATGATTTATAGTGTGCTTAGTATGCACAGGCATAACCTCACAAGCCTCAGCACACTTTACAGGAATTTGTTGCCCACTGCAGCCCAAGATCCCGGTCCCCGCACCTCCGTGGGTATCCATGTGTGTCGGTAAACTTTCAAAACACCCCCTTTTGCATCTCATTTCGCAAAGTTTTCAGGGGAAACACCCCTTTTTTTAGCGATTTCATGAATTATTTGCCCTTCGACAATACCCCTATTTTCACTAAAATGGGAACGATATTTCTGATACCTTTTCTGGCAGAAACACGAAACACTTGGCCAGGTGCACACCGGATGCGCCAAACAGAAAATTGTGAAACTGCGATATTTTCGTAAAACTACTGAAGATATAATAAAATATTACCTCTTCTCTGGTAAAAGCAAAAGAAGTGATATTTCAATGAAAATACCCTTTTTACAATTTCTCAAACACATGGTTTGAAAAAACACCCCTTTTTTAATCGTGTTTCTTCATCTGAAAACACGCCTTATTTTGCCAAATTTTCGACAAGCATGAATACCCAAGACACACCTTATAAACCATTTAGCAACATTCTTTAGTGCAGAATCCTAAGGGTGCACACCAGTAAATAGCCCCCATTGACTTTGTGTACAAACAAGGTCCGAGAAAACATCATTTTCTTGACTCCAGAGGCACTCAGTTCTTCAAAACGTCCCCTTTCTGCAAGTCGAAGGTCAGATGAAGACATCCATTGTTGCCACCTCACGAATAGCTTGGTGTTTCTGAAATGTAACACATTTTGAAAGTTTAGCCAAATCGTCATAAAAAGTCGGATCTTGCTCATTTTTCACAGACAATCTATTTTCCAGGCCTAAATTAGGATTAAATATGAATCAGGGCCTAATAGTTGGGCTTTAAGCCTTTTCTAATGTATTTAATTAAGTTGTGTTGCACGTTTCCTCATTTGAAAAACTGCTATTTTCGTCACAAGGTATGTAGGAGACTTGTATTTACTGGTGTCAACTCCTAATCAACCTACATATAACATCATATAAACACAGCCAAATTAAAAAGTCTCCAGTAGTTCCATCCCCATTTAATCAGAGTCTGATGAGTTTATGGCAAAATAAGTTATATATTAATTTTCTATACACTTTCCTTCGAAGGTTGATACCAAATTTGATATCAAAAGTTTAATAATCGTGAGCATAGGAGCCGTTGTTTGGAAATTCGTGCAATTTTTAAAATGACAAATTACTTTAATTGACCACGCAAAAATCAATGCATGGTATCAGCTTATTATGTGGCCTGAAGCATGCCCATTACAGGAATCATTGTACACTTGCCTGCGCACAATTGAAAGAGCGGGGTATTTGATTTGCATTTTGACATGCATGGGCAAACCTTTAACCTGCCGGCCTATTCAGGCGACGTAATTTTTGGCACTCACGCTCGCTCCGCTATGTGATACAATTCCCTATGTCATTTTTTAAATTGCACAAATTTCCAAACAAAGGTTTCTATGCTTATGATGATTAAACTTTTGATATCAAACTTGGTATCAACCTTCGAAGAAAAGTGTATAGAAAATTATTATATGAATTATTTTGCCATAAACTCATCAGGCTCTGATTAGATTGGGATGGAACTAGTGGAGACTTTTTAATTTGGCTGTGTTTAGTTCTAAATGCCAAAATAATGACATTCTGACATGGATTAAGAAAGCAGATGTGAGCAAGTAACAAGATACTCAGAATACATTTTCATCAACCTATTAACATGAATATAAAAACAAATTACACAGCTGTCAATGTGTCCTTTTTCATTAAAAAAATCATCTAAAACTCGGTATTATCGTACTATTTGCATTAGTGATTAAAGCTGTATA
The DNA here is from genome assembly GCF_039555335.1 of Amphiura filiformis. Classification (NCBI taxonomy): domain Eukaryota; kingdom Metazoa; phylum Echinodermata; class Ophiuroidea; order Amphilepidida; family Amphiuridae; genus Amphiura; species Amphiura filiformis. The sequence continues at coordinate 41,217,170 of NC_092639.1, read as the reverse complement.
ATAATGGTCATAAAGTAACATGTTACTTTTCTACATTTCATTTGCAGTGGTGGTGCACATTGGCAGGAAGACCGATCCAATGACAGATATGTACTCAATGATCAAACTATAAAGGAACAATCTGATGTAGACTTCTATGTAAGTTTCTCTATTTCTACATATTCGTGTCTGATACTATCACTGTTAACTTTTCTGGAGTTATTTTGATGAGTTACCATGTCTTTTAGAGCAAAGGTTGCCTATTTTGAACAACTTAAAATTGAGTTTAAGTGCAATTTGAGCAATATTTGCGATTAGCTGATGTCTTTACTTCCATTGCCCATTGCACGGTGCCATACTTCATTGATTTCTAACAGATTTCAAGAGCTTGGGACTCTAGCCTCAAATACAAAGGTATCAGTGAGCAAATTAAAGATAGACTTGCAAAGGTGCATGTTAAATTTAGAATAAAGAAAGTAGGAAGCTTTGATACATTTTACATGCAAACACACGCATGATGCATTTTAAATGCAAACACCTGCTCATGCTTTGATGCATTTAACATGCAAACACCCGCTCCTGTACATGCCTTGCCATGCTCTCACAATACCAGTTTCTAGAACCATATCTACTGGTAGGCAGGGGCGTCGCTAGACCAATATAATTCGGGGGGTGTACAACATGTTTTGCCGACGGAAATATTTTGTGAATTGTAGACCCAAATTCTTTTTAGCCAGGACGGCGCTCAAGAATCTAAAAAGTGAGGGGGGGTAGGGGTCAAAAAAAACTTCGAATAATTTTTTGAAATTAATAACTACTAATTGTACAATTGCATTTATTTACGAACTGCGAAAGACGGGTGACCGCTAGTCATAACAATTGGGCTCTTCCATTTAAAATCCACACTACCCCTGTGGAAGATTTCCCCGGGGAAGATTTAGTTCAAGTCTTCTACAGTGGGAGTAGTATGAGTTTTGAATAGAATAGACAATTGGGTAACTTACATTTAAAATACTCACTCCAGTTGTGGAAGATACAGGTAAAGCCATAATGTAGGGGGAGTATAGGTTTCAAAATGGTTAACCCTGACCAATTACATTTGAAAAACATACTCCCTCTGTGGAAAGTATTTCCAAAATCTTCCACATGGGTAGTGTGGATTTCAACTGGAATAGCCCATTCTGTCACCAAAGCTGGACCATTTTGCCATAATCAGAGACTAATACCTAAATCATACTAGAAATCGCAACATGAATCACAAAAATAACTAGTCCTAGTGATCAAGAGCTGGTAGTGAGTGTAAAATACTATATAGATAGGTTCAGTCACACTAAAAACATAAACATCTTCATATTTTTTTACATGTTATAGTGTTTATAGATTAACACCCCTATAATACCTTCACTGTACAAACCTTAGACATTAAAGTGTTCAAGTGTTTATAAAGTATTGCTCTGCTGTTTTTGCAGTGTAGTGACTTCTGATTGATTTACCAACTGTTGCTTTTACCATAAAAGGCATATTCAGTGATTTTCTTATTGGGAGGATTGTAAATATCATCAAAACTTGGGGTTTTGCACCTTTATTTCTGTCATAGATGTGCTAATATAGCATGGTAGTGGTAAAGCTGAAAGCCGTGTATGAAAGACACAAACCTGTCATTTCTCTTAGATACATGTATTTGGATGATCTTCATGAATTCATCTTTGTAAATACTGCTGTTTTCTTAGTTTTTGGTAAAGTTTTCATTTCAAAAATACCTAATAACATTTTGAATGACTTATCCTTCACTTTTAGGCAATATATAAACAATTTCAAGTTTGTTACACTGGGATCACTGAATGGGCCTTTAAGCAAAAGATATATATGTCACTGAAAATACTATGCTCCTTGTGATTGCTTAGTATGATAAGGGTATACAGATCTCTTCAATATTGTACACTGTTGAAAACTAAAACAAATTTTGAAAATGATGATCTAATTTTTTCTATCTGTTTGATTTTTCTAGGATAAATACACCATGCAACTGTATGGCCACGCTACACGTGACTATGTAGCCCGTAATGATGATCTAATTATTTCTATCTGTTTGATTTTTCTAGGATAAATACACCATGCAACTGTATGGCCGCGCTACACGAGACTATGTAGCCCGTAATGATGTGGAACTCACAGTTATGAGTGGAGAGAGAGTCGAGGTAAGCTTAAACACACATTATTTTGTGAGGGCAAGATTACTCACGGGGAGGGGGCAGCTTCCCCCTTTGCCCCCCCCTTTGCTACACTACTGTCAAGATGGTCATCATGAGTTTGTGCCATAGGCGCATTATGTGCTATGAGTAAGGAGTGGAATTTTCTGTCAACGCAGCAAATATTATTCATTTAACTCTTTCTGTTTCATGACCTGGCAAAACTTGAGTGATGTAGAGAGTCATTGACTACAATATTCGCTGATGCAGTGCACTTAGTATCCATTGGTTACTGGTTCAAGCCTAGGCTCATACACCTATTCCGAATTATGATATGCCATAGGCTTTGAGTGGTGATCTTTTCGATCAGTGGTTCATAGCAAAGAAAGCGTGAGCCAGTTGACCTAGCAAAAGTCATATTGTAACATGCACTATGCCAGCGAATTGCATTGATCATGTTATTGGGTGGTGAAAACCAATAAGTAGTTTATCATAGAATGAATTGTTTAAAACAAATTAATAAATTCGGTATTATATACTGTTCAGTAAGCCTATATTGTATTTAGCTACACATGGCAGCTATTGCACTTACCCACTTCTGGCACTGAGCAGTCGATATATCCTGATTAAGTATAATGTGATAATTTGAAATTGTCTCCCTTTCTGCATACAGATTCAAAGTACCCGTGGTCAATGGTGGCTAGCCCGCACCTCTAATGGCAAAGCTGGCTATGTCCCAGCAGAGTGTTTGGAATCCTATGTCCCATCTCCAGCTGGCTTACCGCGCACTACATTACCAGCAGAGAAACCCCGTATCAGGGAAGATGTTAGTGAAAGAGCATCTGCAGTTTACAGTGCAGCAAGTTCACGAAGCAGGGTCGTCAGAGAAGCTCCTCGTGATTATCAAGACTATCACCGCCGAGATTATGACCGCCGAGATGACCGTAGAGATGATCGTAGAGATTACGATAGATATGCACGTGAACCACAACCACGCAGGGACAACTATGATGACAGCTTTGAAAGTAGGGCGCGTTCATTGATTGGAACACAAAGAGGATTTCCTACTGGAGCAGATTTTTCAACAGGTGGGTTGGGAACAGGAACAGGGTTTGGGACTACAGGATTTGGGACTACTGGATTGGGGACTACAGGATTGGGGACTACAGGATTGGGGACTACAGGATTTGGAACTACAGGATTTGGAACTACAGGATTTGGGACTACAGGGTTGGGGACTACAGGGTTAGGGACTACAGGGTTGGGGACTACAGGGTTAGGGACTACAGCGTTAGGGAACAATTTTGCTTTAGGTACAACAGGTCTTGGTACAACAGGATTAGGTAATGGGTTCGGCACCGTAGGTCCCTCAGGTTTTTCATCAGTTTCAAGTGCCACTGGTGCAGGTCTATTTCCAAGTGGTTTCACAGCACAGCTCCAAGGTACTATGCGTAATAGTCCATTAGTAGGGGCATCCCCAGGTTTTGTTGGTGGACAAACTTTAGGTACTCCAACCCTAGGTGGTACTACACTAGGTATGCCAAACCTAGGAGTGCCTAACTTAGGTGGAGCTCCTCTAGGTGGTGGACCTAGGGTAGTAGGTATAAGACCATTGGGCACTGTCACCCGTACAGTGCCTGCAGGTGGCCTTGGTGGGGGCTTGGGAGGGGGCCTTGCTGGACTAGGTATGGGTACACCAACTTATGGTGCAGCTAATGGCGGTTTCAGAATTGGTTAAATACACAGCCAAATAATATATTAATCTTACAAAAGATTTTGTTTTGAAAAAGAAAATTCAGTAATCACAACAATCTTATCCCTTGTTTGCATTATAAAAATATGGCATTATGCATAATATTTTGAATATATTTTCTGATAAAATAATGAAGGTTGGGTACTACTTGAAGCCTTTACAGAGGCATAGGGCAAACTCCCCCGCCCCCAAAAATGTTTAGGGATAATTGGGACAGCAAAGAGTGAAGTGTCCTTAAAATGACTTAAAATGGGACAAAAAGTTTACACATAGGGCCTGCACTTTGGCTCCACATTTGAAAGGGGCGTGAATTCATTTTTGGATACGCCCCTATTATAATTAGGTAATTCCCTATATGTATATACATGTACCACATGTAGTAAATCTGTCTGCTTTATCTGTATTGTGACGTTCTTAAGCAAATAGTTAAACACGATTTCATCAAACATTATAACAATAGCTCTTTTACAGTGTGCAATCATCCCGGGCAATAATTGGGCAATAATAGAGGATGTGCGTGAAATTATTGATTGGCTCCATACAAAGGATTTGAACCGGTGTCCTTCACCGTAATCATGGCGCAATGCAGTGCATTCAATCAAACGTTGTCGTCAACCTATTTGATCGTATAGTGCATTTGTTATGTGTGTGTGACGAGCTGTCGCGGTAGATTGCAATAGCTTGTAATCATGGTTTTGTTGAATGAATTTGAGTACTCCGCCATATTTACAGTATGATACGTCATAATCTAGGTGATTATTTGCATTGGATGTCTTGAATACGCTGGCGAAGTTGTGTAATAATCGGATTAATGCTATAACAGTAGATGAATACAAGGTTTGAATATATCGCGTTGCAAAGCCCCATTCAGTGATCCCAGCGAAAATAAAAAAAAAATCAAATTGTTACTTTTATAAAATTTTTAATGAAAAAATGGGCAAAAACCCAAGAAAAATCGGCAGTATCGACGACGTTGAAGCCCCATTGAAATACATGTAGCTAATTTATATATAGGCCTATTGTCAGTATATAAATTACAGATTCACGTAAATGCATTATTTTTGTCTTAAATAGGCCTACTCGGCTTTCGGCTGAACCACTAGCAGAAGATACCAAATTGATGTTTTATGACCTTTGAAATTCTTTTGTTGCGAGTGACATGGTCAGTTCAATTCACGCCGAGTGTCCTTGACAGGTTTGACTCTGCTTCAGTGGTCATGAAAGAATTCAAAAGATAACCTCTGCCCCACCAATCCCAAGCAATTGTCTGAAACTGCTCTTCGATGATGTATCATAAGAACTCAGTCGTCAAATGATGATAGTCATATAATGACCAAAAGATTATTACTGACTATATCATTGCAGACTGAGTTCCGCAGTCTAGTACAAAATCTGAATTTTGATGATTTTTACGATCGTCCGGATGAAAAAAAATCACTGAATGGGCCGTTAGTTCCCTCCTCTCCTTACCCTGGCAATATGAATCAAAGAAAAATAAAGAAAAAATTAAATAAAACAAGAAAAAAAAGTCAAAGAAAAGAATCAATAAAAGAAAAACAAATATGAAAAGTTCGAACAATATTTGGTTTATAAAATTAATGTGACCGTGATGAGGCTCAAACTCACCACCTTCCGATTTAAAGTTCGACGCGCTCGTGTACCAACTTCTGATGCCTTACCAAGTGAGCTGTGCTCCTGAGATAAGAAATAAAAATAAAATAATACACTGTATACCTGCTTGTGTCGGTAATTGATTTGCTCTAATTCCATAATGGTACAGTGCAACAGAGCAAAAATGCCCAAAATTTAAAAGCTATATTTATGAACAATATACACTACACATAAAAATACTAATACAAGGGAATTTCAACATAAGAATCCAAACAATTAAGTACCAACATGCACAGCTTTGTCCTTATATCACATTTGGGTTTTTTCAAACCTCTACTGTGATTGGCAGCTGCACAAGGCATCTCTTTGATAGCTGATAATGGCCATCCATTCAGCAAGTGGCTACTAACTGACCTTGACAGGCTTGAATGAGCACTGTCATCTGCTACAAAACCATCACACTCTAGGACCTGGTCACTCCATGATCCAACAGAGAGCACAGTACTTTGACAATGGAGTGAAATTATTGATTAAAAGTACAGCTCCTATGCGTGTATAGCAAAAAATTGGAATAGAATGTTTGGAATCATGTAACTAAAATACTAAATGCATTCTGCAAAATGTGCTCTGACCAATATATAAAGCATTTCATTAGCTTTAATTTGACATATTGTTTGACATGTTTGGAATTATGGTAAATCATTAAATAAAATATTTATTAATTAATCAATTATGTCAATTAATTAAAAATTCAATGCAAATATGCATATTTTCTCTGACAGAATTGTAGGATTTGACAAGAGCCATCTTTCTTGTAAGTTTGATTCTTATAACATACCGGTATCGTATTAAGTCCCCAGTTATAGTTGCAGAAAAAATACGCGTGCAGGACACACACACACACATACACACACCCCCAAACACCCCCCACCACAGAGGATCGTACCCTTTTACAATCATATAACATTCATTACGCTAGTAGTAGTAAATTCCAATTTTCTTTGCTTTACCTCACTTGTTCTGCTCAAAATTAAAAGGGGACATATCTGACAGTAAAAGCATTTTTATGGAAATTATGTTTAACTATTTGCTTAAACAGCACAAAACAGATAAAGCAGACAAATTTACTATACATAAGCCTATACATGTATGGTATGCCAGGGACTGTTTAAGAATATATCATTTACTTCGAGGACTGTTATATATCAAAAATGTGAAAAATATCAAATTTTAATTATTTGTCATAAAATTTGTATTATATCGTGAATTTCAAACAATGAAATTATTTGATATCAGAAAGACATTCTTCGATTCATAATGCAATTCGATATGTCTGATGTGCTCTCGTGTCCCACAAAAATACTATCAAACGCTCATTCCAGATCCCTTAATTTTGTTAATTTTCTTTGTCTTTTTTTTTTCTTTTCTTGTTTTATTTTTTTTTCTTTATTTTTCTTTGATTTATATTGCCAGGGTAAGGAGAGGAGGGAACTAAAGGCCCATTCAGTGATTTTTTGATTTTTTTTTTCATCCCGACGATCGTAAAAATCATCAAAATTCAGATTTTGGATATTGCGGAACTCAGTCTTCAATGATAGTCAGTAATTTTTATATTTTGGACATTATTATGACTATCATTTGAGGACTGAGTTCTTATGATCCGAGGAGCAGTTTCAGACAATTGCTTGGGATTATTGGGAGAGAGGTTATCTTTTGAATTCTTTCATGACCACACAAGCATAGTCAAACCTGCCAAGGACACTCGGCGTGAATTGAAAGACCATGTCACTCGCCACAAAAGAATGTCAAAGGTCATAAAACACCAATTTGGTGTCTTCTGCTATCTAAAGGCGTATGGCTGATTTTGTACCTTTCGTCATTGTCATAGATGTGCTATCATAGCTTGCCAGTGCAGTGGTTCAGCCGAAAGCCGTGTGTCTAAAACAAAAAATAATGCATTTACGTGAGTCTGTAATTTATATACCGGTACTGACAGTATATAAATTAGCTACATGTATTTGAATGGGGCTTCAACTTCGTCAATACTGTCGTTTTCCTGTTTTGTTTTTTTGCCATTTGTTTTTCATTAAAAAATTTATAAACGTAACAATTTGATTTTTTTTTTCACTTTCGCTGGGATCACTGCATGGGTCTTTGTAGCGCTGATTATTCAAAACTTGTTTTTGCCTACTGCTATATAGTATTAATCCGATTATTACATAACTTTGCCAGCTTATTCAAGACATAGGTTATGTAAGGGATAAACTGTACATGGGTATAGAGGCCCTGCATGCTTTTATCGATTGGCTCCAAACAAAGGATTTGAACCGGTGTCCTTCACCGTAATCACGGCGCAGTAGCCAACAGTCCATTCAATCAAATGTTGGCAGTGTGTAGACTAACGATGTATAAATCTAGAGGTCACATCATCACTTATCATGCTTATTGTTGTCCAATGCATATACTGTGTGTATTGTTCCCGGAATTGTCAATGCAGTCAAGCAAACAGGTATTATATTTTGAAAAGGCCGCTATAGTATATTCACAGGGGTGTCTTGAATGGCCAATCATATGGGACATAATCAAATTGCAGTGACTGCTTCCTTTGTTACCACATGTCAGTCATCTTGTGATTATTGGACCATGTAAACCTGCAAAAAAACGAGACAAAGTGCTGGCCCTATGAAATAGGGGACGAAAATTTGGCTTTAGCCCCTCACACCTTAATCCTAGCTATGCTACTGAGCCTATATCAGTGTAAGGATTATGACATCATTATTTCAAAGGTGATTCTTTAGCCCTTGATAAAATGTGTTATATATGTATGCCTTACAAAATTATCAATTTGAAATATGCATTTAACCAAACTACTGTATATGGTGTTAATTTTGCAGGATTTTATTTTCACAAATTTTTATGCGAGTGGACGTGCAGGCACAAAAATAACCACACATGAAATTACAGTCTTTATTTCAAGTTACTAAGTTACACTATTATATTCTGCAAAATAAATAACTCGCATAAGTTTCCAATTGAAAAATCTCTGTATGCAAAAATAACCGCTTATACAGTATAAAAGAAAATGAATGTTCTGTAAATACAGTATAATTATGAAGTTTATATTGAAAACAGTTAATTAATTTGAAACTGAATTAATATAGGGTGAGAAGTTCAAAGTAGTACAATCCCTGAAAAACATTTACTTAGTAATATTTTAGTTGATTTAAAAATATGTTAATTGTGCATATTGTTTGTTAGTACTGTATTTGTACTTGTATACAGAATAGGTAATAAATGTGTAATAATTGTAAATTGTATATGCAAACACACACCCCCACATGCCTGTGTGTGTTCACTGCCAACCGCGGACATTATGTATTGCTATCCAACTGCGTACGTGTTATGGTGTTTTCATTGCATAACTAAAATGGCGGATATTTTTTGTGTATGATACGAAACGGAATTTTACCCATCAACTGCTGACCATATTTTTTACACATATGGTCCTCAGTTTTGAGCAAGTATCGCTCAAATGCATTTAGCATGCATTTGCGGTGTATTGTAGCAGTTTGAAACTGTGGACAGTCCTCGGTTGTAAGAATGTACACAGTGGAAGGTGAACAATATTGTGTGTGTCCGCATTTGCCGGTAAACACATACGCACCCCCACTACACCCACACACATGACACATGACAAGGCTTTGGTTGCTCAAATTTTACAGCGAATGCGACTCTTACAAATATTGGCCACTCGGAGTCAATAACATTTTGGGTCAAAATTGTCTTTACAATTATTCTTACACTTCTAGAGAGAACTAGAGATATTTATGAATATATCCAATCTGACCAGTTGTTAAAAAAGACTGATAAAAGTGCAAGTCCTGTTTTCTGGTATGTGTACAATGAATGAACATATAGTACTAACCAAAATGGGTACAATTTATCACGGTGTATTTATGTTATGTCAAATCCATCCCATTACAGGAACGGCCTCGATTTCCACTAAAAACAAGTCTTCGTTTGGGCAGGAAAAACCTCCTATGTGTCATTGGCCCCTGAACATGTTTAAAGCAAAACCTCCAATGTAACTGATTGGCAGTTTTGTTTTAAACATGTTCAGGGCCCACAAACATAGGTTTTTCCTGCCGAACGATGAAGTGTGTCATGAGTGTCCGACTTTAATATTGTCCACACACCCCACACATACATAAATCAACAAAAACACAAACATACAAAACACATACAAACAAACAAATAAACAAACAAATACAAATGTTGTCTAAAACAGTACTAAAATTGCAACAGTACTATCACATGGACTATTCCAATTGAAATCCTTACCCCCTATGGAAAATATGACCTTATTCTTCCACACAAGGAGTGTGAATTACAAATGGGGTTACCTGAATGGGTGACTCCATTTGAAATCTACACCCCTTGTATGGTAGATTAAGGTCATGTCTTTCATAGGGGGGGTGTGGATTTCATGTGGAATAGCCCAATATTTCTATTACTCTGTATTATATTATAGTTCTAATAAAATATCTCTATAAATAATCTACTCTTTGTACATTGAGAAAACTATTGTAAATATTTTTTTAAATAAGAGATTCTGTTAAATTTCTTGTTGCATACGTATTGTAGAGCCGTAAAAATACTGTATATAGTATGTGAATTTGTCCATGTAAGCTTATATGTACTTAAGTATCAGTATGAGATATTTTAGTTTGCATAAATTATTTTTGTAGCCAAATATGGCATATTTTGCAAGGACTCATGTGCCAAGTAGTGAATGTAGATGTTGTTTTGTAATGTAGTGATATTGGTGATCAGACTGGGTATAGTGGCAGCACCAGGAGGACCCCCCCTCAAATTACAAAAAGTTCCACTTTTTAGACAAAAAATGAGAATTTTTATGACAAATCCCCACATGGAAGAAATGCTGGTGCTGCCACTAACTAAATACTTTATGGTGGCTGGTAAATAAGCTGAATATTTATTGTATTTATGTTATAGTTTACAAACCATTTGATCATAGAACTATAAGGGAGAATAAGAAACTATGTGTAATGCTATAGGGAATCTATTTTAAGCAGTTGTCAGCATGGGATTGTCAAGCATGGGAATTAAAACAATATGTGCCAATTCTGCAATCTGACAAAGTATGCACATTACAGGACAACATTCCGACCTTAATTCTGACCCTAATCATAATGCTTATCTCAATATATTTTAATCCTACCCCTTAATCCTAATTGATCCTTAATCCTAATTATGATCCTAAAATCTAATCCTACAGCCTAACTTTATTTTGTAATCCTAACCAATCATAAAACCTTCCCTAATCCTAAATCCTAACCCTTATCCTAACCCTAAACCTACATTCGCAATCATAACCCTAACCCTAAAACCTTCCCTAATCCTAACCCCTTATCATAACCCTAAACCTACATCTTAATCGTATTTGCAGTCATTACTCTAATTCTAAAACCTTCCCTAATCCTAAATCCTAACCTCATCCTAAAACTTAATCTGAATCCTAATCCTAAAACCTTATCTTAACCCTAAACCTAAGCACTACATCATAACCTTATTCATAATCCTAACCCTAATCCTAAAGCTTTACCCTAACCCTAAACCTTAAACCTAATCTCCATAAACATAATCGGAATCCTAATCCTTTAAAAACCCTTACCCTACTGCCTAGTAACCTTATTCATAATCCTAACCCTAATCCTAAAACTTTACACTAGTCCTTAACCCTAAACCTAACCCTACAATCTTATCCAAAAACCTAATCTGAACCTTAATCCTAATTCAATCCTAAAAACTAATTCAAACCCTACAACCTAATGGTACTTGCAATCCTAATCATACCCATGTCAACAATGCCTTGAAAAGACGTATGCGATTCCTTTTATCCGATGAGGGCACCATATGAATCAACCTCCCTTTTACACACTACTAACCAATCACAGGCTGTGGGGCGTTTGATTGACAGGATCATAAGGCGTAGACACAAACTAATTTCTTATTATAGTACCTTTCAGGTAATCAAAATGGCAGTTGTTCTATAGATAATATCCATTATATTTTTCCACTCCTTTCTTATTTTTTCACATTATGCTGTAAATAGTTTGAGCTGTATGTAGATAAGCAAAAATAAAAATGCCCTTTTTGAGGATTGTATGTGCATAAGCTGTATAGACCACTTTTATGTTTTTCATTCCTTGTTGTAACTTATAAATTAGGTTCAAGCATTTCCATTCTTCTCTGTACATGTTATTTACTATCTTTTAAAAAAGCCCCCCTACTGTCACTTCCCAGGTTGTATTAGCCTTTCAACAAGGCTCTGCCTGGAGCACCGTAGTGGGAGCGCCATCTATATCATTCTACTGGAGGCAAACCTTTGCCCCCCCTAGGATCGCGAGGTCTTTGACAAAGACTAGGTTTCATTTCAGCACCTGAGCAAAGATATTGGCATTTGGGATCGCTGTCCATCATAGGGCTATATAGCTCAAACCGGAGGTCATCAGTTCGAATCCCACTTCACCCAAATTTTCTTTGCTCCTCTCCTTCAATTTATTTTTGATATACAAAATGATACTCTTGTGGGTTGGGTGAATAACCAAATATCTATGTTTATAATCATGGTTCAAATTTTGCAGGAATTATTTGTTTATATGTGTAGACAGAGAAATTGATTTACAAAATGTTATAATTACTAGAATATTTACGAGCATTGATTCATGGATTTCTCGGCGGAGGTACTCAAGTTTTATTTGGGTAGAAGTGCCTCAGAGAATCTAAAAGTGGACCAAGATTTATACCAATATTCCATGAAAATTGGAACCAGTTTTATACTAAACACAATTTTGCAAATATTATTTATTTTTTGGTTTTTATTGGGGAAACCAGGGCAAGATCTCTGACTGGAGGAATTTTTTATATTGCAAAGCCATTGCCATGGTTGCTACCTGCGCTCAGCAAATGCACAAATAGGGATGGTTTATGGTCATAAGTTAATATTCATTGTAAAGAAAAATTTCACTTTATAACAAAGCGAAATTTGGATCTAAGAATATTATGCAAGAAGAGGTCTTTTTGTACAATTTGTGATTTCATAATAAAATAAACATCTAGAATAATGCTGAAATACCTTTATTTTTTAAATCAAGGAAAATGAAACTAAGCAAAATCCTTGATGCCTTAGTTATGGGACTATGGTCAGTAAATTATGTATAAAGTTTGGTGATATATTTTGATAATAAAATCAATAGAAGTTAAAGTGTATACATCTTGTCTCCTGTGGTGTGTCTTTGATTTTACTGTAAACTTCCTGATCTCTTGTCATTACCACATTCTGTCCGTCGGCATAACGTCACTTGCGATAGATCGGTTCTTCCCATTGGCTGCTTTTGCCGAGATTTGGCTGTTCCATCTCCGGCATCTCACCCCCTCGAACATGAAGGGGACACTTACTATTGCACTCAATGGGGGAAGTCACAAAAAAAGCACAGTTATTTATAGTGCGCTACGCACAGGCACAATGCCTAGACGTTGATCCACAAGCTTCGGCACACTTTACAGGTTGTCATTGACCACTACGGCCCCACATCCTTCCATAAACCATTTAACAACAAATCAGGGACTTGCTGCTTCAAGAGCGCACACCCTAGACATTCCACAAATAACTATCGCAACCAGGATCAGCTCCCCATGTTTCGTACGGGTTACAAGACAATTAGCAGTAAGTTCTTGTCCAGGGGAATTTCAAGCTAACTCAATTTTTCATGCTAAAAACATGCTATTAAATAAATACCTGTTGATGAAACAATTCCAAAAGTTAGATTTCTTATCAGGGTAAGCAACTTTAAATATAAGCTTTAAAAGTTACCTTTTCAGAGTCTGTATTCAGCAGCAACGTAGCTTTCGATGCCATCATCACAGCCTCTTCATTCAGTGTAGTGATTACACACCTCCAATCACCTGACCACCTGGTGGATGGGCAAGTGACAGCAGATCCATCATAGAGCGGGCAGGTCTTATCCAGCATCCCTGTTGAGTGTGGGTTTTTGCCCGCCTATCTATGACGATCTGCTGTCACTTGGCCACCCACCGGGTGGTCAGGAGGGGTGTAATCACTGCGCTGAATGAAGACGTTGTGATGGCGTTGCAAGCTACGTCACTGCTCAATACAGACTCTGAAATGGCAACTTTTTAAGCTTATGATAATATGACAGAGTCCAATACCAGTCTACATGCTGCAACTTTAAATTATTACCAAAGACAAGGCAAAATGGTATTTTCTGTGCTGAGAAAATTCACTTGAACTGAAAGTCCTTGTATAAACCAATTTGAAAGCTGTGATAAGTGGGCATGTGCAATAGATGGATATTAGGGCGCTCTAAACACTTAAAGGCTCGGATAGCAACGTTTACACAGTATTTTTTGTGGGACATGAGAGCACATCAGACATCGAGTTGCATTTACACAGGCTTTCCCAAACTGAACATCATGCATCACCCTCCTATTGTGTCCACCATTCCTCAAAAAGGCTTAGTCTCAATTAGCCTTTTCGAGATATGGTGGACACAAGAAGTGGGTAAAGTCTTTTGAATTTGGCAGGTTTTACCCAGATTGAAGACTGCCTTCCTTTTGTGTACGCCATACTTCGAAAAGGCTAATGGGATTTAGTGCATGTCAAACATGACTCCCAGGTAATAAGAGAGGCTTTGAGATCATTCATTTCCTTGTATGGTCCAGGAACATATGGGGCCAAAATCCAACCATGACGTTCACCAACTACCAACTACACAAGATTACGACACACACACACAATAACTAGAAACACTACCATAATTATATTTATTGCCCATTCAAAGTTCTCTTTAATATTTCTGTGTTATAAATACAAAACATGTCAGTGTATGATGTGTACAATGACAAGAATACACGCTATACAGTTCACCGGTATAACTATTTACTCATCTCTGTAATATATTGGACCTCAAAATTTGCTTTTTCATTTAATACCTAAAGTAAAAAGTAAAGGTCCATGGCACAATTAGTCTTGTTATACTTATAACCCATCTAGGCACTTATCACAATATTACATATTCAATTTTCAAAGCCCATTACAATTTTCAGAATAGTACAAAAATGAATATCATTCAATAGTACTTCAAAAGTTTTGTAAATTCAAAAAATAATATTATTTCATTTTCTAAATATTTTTGGCTTATTTAGGTTGATATGTATTATATACAATGTTAAATGAAACATGAAGGCCTATCTTCAGTTAAACCAATGTGTACGCTTAATGGATAAAATAAAGTGTATGCTTAAGGGATAAAATAAATATCTTAACTCTATATGCTATAACGTCTTAATTGCAACATTAACCATAACAAACATTGGGCTATCTACATGACATACATTGTTGATTGGGACATATTCATCTTGAATATTCATGAGATTGTTTTCCCACCCACCCCACCCGCCACCAAAAAGTAAGGCATTTCTTTGCTTCATTCTGGAGCCTTTATTCCTCCCCTATCTGTTAAATCCAAGAGCGCAAAAATAAAATATAAGGAATTCACATTTATTTTTTATTCCTCAAAGAATATTTAGCATCTTTAACGGATCAAAATTATATCAAAATGCAAATAATAGTCCAAATTGTTTCTAAATGCAAATAATGGGACTGAAACACTTCCAAGAAGTGAAATTTGCAACTGAAGTTGAGTATTAAGTGAAACTTTCAATTTTTTTGCTTGTAATGTGTTCTGAGCTGATGGCTACTTGTAGGCAACACTTACAAACTTAGCACAATTTGAAACCTTTCTATTTGGCTGTTTTAATCAGAATAAGGCATTACCAAAAACCATATAAAAACAATTTATCAGGTTCCTTTCTCCATCAGAAAATAAATAAAGCAGTTTCATGCATCATGGTTTCAAAACGTAATAATTTGCATATATAAATTTGCATATTTATAACAAAAAGTATGCTAGCAAACCAATTTGGGCTCATGCAGAATGCAAATTGCTAATGTGCATAACAAAAGTAAATTGTTTTTACAAAACTGAAAATGACACCACAATCACACTTGTTTCCAGTAAGATGCCAAGCAGGACTTTCACAAGCTGTTTTTGCTCAAACACATCAAATATGGAGTTGTAAGCTTTTTTTTTGCCATATTTACAACAAAACTTTGTTAAATCAATCTAAAACATCAAGATTATTTCACATTTATACATGAAAAAACATAAGTATTCTGAATTACAAACTATGCATACTCCTAGCCAAAGAAATCCCCCCTGCTCGGTGCACAGCAACTTGAGAACAATATTGTGCACACTCAACGACCATGCAGCTCATCATGCCCTCTATGGCAGTTTGCCTATAAAATTAAACAGTCAGACATGATGGGTTGCAAGTCTGAAGAAGCTAGGCTTACTAGTCTAGTGGTGAAAGTTCTCAATTTGGAATTGTACAAAAAGAAATTGTGTGTAAGCTGTTTTTTTTTTGCTATTTTACACCTAACGTTTCCAAAGATATGGTTGTAAAGCTAATAACGACTTTTTTCTTGATACGAGTTGCAGAGAAATACATTGCTGTGAAGGAGAGATATGCTGGGTTACATAACACCATGCAATTTCAACTCCAATAAGAGACCAGAATAGGGCATTTTTATGACCAGGAGTATTTGATTTAGCAATAGTTGAAATTGATATAAAGGTATAGTAACTTAAAATCAATATTGCTTAAAATAGTTTTCAAAATTCAAACCTAAACAATGGATTATTTATTTCAATAAATGTATTTTTAATTGATTAAATGTCTACGTTTGTTGATTATTTACAAATGTCTTAGTCTTTGTCAGCAATGGGCTATTCCAGTTGAAATCCATACACCCCCTATATATAATCTTGCACACAGGGAGTGCGAATTTTAAATAGGGTTACCTGAATGGGCTTTAGACATATATAATATCAAACAATTGGATATTATTAGACAAAAGATATGGCACTACTGGGACAAAGACAATTTGCAAGGTGAGTCTCCAGATTTCTTATTCATTAAAAAAAAAATCTTAACATTAACAATTTTAGGATAAATCAAGGGGTTGGTGACACAAAGAGGTAACTCCACTTTGGCCATTCTGAGAAAAATGAGCATAAAGATCATGGTCCACATTGAATTATGTAATTAAGTCTATGTTTCACTGGCCATTGATTTCAATGGGGGTGCTAAATGGAGTTACTTCAATGTGTTTATTTGAGAGTGCTCATGTTTCTGAAAATTTTGATATCAAAATCTCATTTTCGCAAAAAAAATGGAGTTACGTCTTTGTGTCACTGACCCCTTGAAATATTGCCAAAAGTTTTCAAGGTTTTTCAACAGCAAGGCTAACATCTGGTTCAAATACAATATATTCAAATTATTTTATCAAATTTCATATTAAATTCAGTATAACAAAATAAGGCATATATATGAAGGTTTTGTCAATCAGACTTCCCTGGAACCAAAGGAAATTTATTTTCCCAATAAATCTCAAACTTAGGCACTATCTGATTATCAATTCATTCAAGGTACTGCACTATAAACACGATTATCAATATATTTTAAAATAAATTTGTACTTTAAATATTTTCTCCTCTTATTTGGATTGTCATAGTACTTCATCAAGAATCAATTTCAAACGATAGATAAATAATCTTTGGAAAGTGAAAGAGTACTATATAGTATATATAATTATATATATAAATCATCAGTATCGTCATAGGAACACTCTATGTATTTTCCATTCCATTCGACTAAATTTTCGATGAACAACGTTTGCTGGTTCCCACAATGCACTTCACTGTGTCCAGTTCTTTTTTACAAAG
Source organism: Amphiura filiformis (assembly GCF_039555335.1). Classification (NCBI taxonomy): domain Eukaryota; kingdom Metazoa; phylum Echinodermata; class Ophiuroidea; order Amphilepidida; family Amphiuridae; genus Amphiura; species Amphiura filiformis. Next base: position 41,199,744 of record NC_092639.1, on the reverse strand, counting down.
GTCCATGCTACACTTAGTTAAAATAACAAGAATATAAAGAACTTTGCACTCTGATACCTTTCAATCACAAATGCACAACAAAATAGATAAACAAAGCTGCCAAGTTCATATGGAACTATAAACACATGTACTGCTGAGAAGAACTCTGCCCTCTGGGACTGCTTTAACAACAAGCAGTTACAATCAAATATGCACAAAGGAGACAAATTTTAGTTCTGCCTACACTTATTTAATCAAAGTGCATGCAGTGAACTTAATGTCTGTTCATACTACGTCACAATTGTTTTGCGGTGTGATGCGTTGCAGCACCGCATCATACTGCATTGCGGTATCGCAATAAAGTTAAATACATTTTAACTTGGAAATGCATTGAGTTGAGGTAAAAAGTTATCAATATATCGGCAACACACCATAAAGCTCTAAAATATTTTGTCTAAACGGACCTTGCAGAACCAAATATAAACAACCTTTCTTATCATTTTTGTCTCAGAAATTTATAGTGCAATATGAACTTTGACCTTTTTTGCACAAACATGCATGTACCTTAAAACACACTTACAACACTCACACGCACTCCAGGCTCAAGTAGAAACTTGGGCTGAATATAAATACACAATAACAACAACAAAAATATCAAATCCTTCAAATTCCACCACATAATGATAAACATTGTTAGAGGGAAATGCAGAGATAGTCTACAAAACTTTCAACTTGTATAAATTCAGCAAAGCCTGCGAGTTTTCTACAAGCTTTTATGGGTTTGGGCTTTGCTAAAAACTGGGTACCCTTTCGCTAGAAGCATTATACCGAAGGCAACAAAGCTTGGCCGAGCTCAGTGAACAATTTTGGCTGTCCTCCTAGAACTGATGAATGGCTTAATCTTTTTATCTCACAGACAAGAATTTAAACCCATTATCTTTTAAAAATAAATTAATTTCATTAATTTTTTCACCACTTTTTGAGTTTTTTGATAGGCCCTACACCTTATTCATTGCAGGGGAAAGGTGCAATGGCACACTCTACAAGAAATACTACATCCATATCACTGTAGCACTTCTCAAATACAGATTAACAAGACTTTTCTTAAACAGCTGAAAAGATTCATGCAATTTTATTGGTTCCCACCCAGTCTTCAATGGAGTCCTGTGGACACGCAATCGGGGACTGACTCGGGAATCGCAATTCTCGAGTACGCCAATCCTTGAGAATTCTACGACCAACTGAACATGCCTCATATCTCTGCATGTCCATCCAAGAATGTAACAGGTAAACAACATGCCGTGCTACATAATCACACTACACTCCAATATCAAGATTGCAAAGTTCTCTGTGCATAGAAACTTAAAGTCTGTACTTTCATGATAAAACATTTTAAAACAATAAACACGGCCTTAGAATACATGATAAATAGCTGGATTTGTATTTAAATTAAACACTGTCAATTTGGTGTAATACTATAATATTGTGTTTTTTCGTTGATTGCAGTAGTATATACACAAACAGATTGACTATACATTTCGTGTTTCATTATCGATAACCCCCTGAGCACTACCTGCCGATCTAACATTGCCTCTGATTGGTCAATTATGTGATATCTTCACTTTAATCACCAATCAGAAGGAGCTTTGCAAATAATTCACCCCAATTTTTTTGTGTGGTGAAATTATTCTAACAATGTTGCTGATTGGTCCAATTGATAATGAAAACTTCATTTTGCCCAATCGGCAGGTAGTTCTCATGGGGATAGTATAAACTATTACATCTTGTTGCAAATCAAAAAAATATAATATATGTGTGTGTATAACATTACAGCTATAAACTATTTATATACAAAATATATTTGGCTATTACATTGAAATCCATACACCCCCTATTGAAGACATGACTTAATCTCCTACACAGGGGGTGTAGATTTCAAATGGAGTCACCTATTCAGGTAACCCCATTTAATATTCACACTCCCTGTGTGGAAGATTAAGGACATGTCTTCAATAGGGGGTGTATGGATTTCAATTGGAATAGCTCATTGATTATCAAGGTGCTGGAACGCAACCTGATAATGATCGCTGTAACCATGGTAACTGCATATACCAAACTTCTTCACCATAACATACACAGTTCTTCAGAAACACCCAAGTGTTTTGCAAAATAATTTACCACTTTCACGCTCAAAAGTACTGACCTCTACTCCTACTTGGAAATAAAGAAACTTAAAATATATATAATGATACAATCGTTGAATCAACACAATGACTGATTTATGCTTATAGTGTAAAAATATACATAGCACAATAACATAGCTCCCACTAACCAAAGTTTTTATTACTGTTGGTAAACATGACAGTCCCAATACATAATAAACAGCACACATCTTAACATTTAGACACAAATTTGATACTATAATTTGGCACAAGAACATACTTTACGAGTCTAAACCTTTCTCTTGGGTACATGTAGGTAATATTTACTGCGAGACCAAATATAGACCACTTGACATGTGACATCAGTTTGCAGTTTGCATGCGAATTATGGCAATTTCCATTGTTCTTTGCCCTGCACTGTGCGTACGCATCGTAGTTTGGTCAGTGTTGCAGTTTGTTCAAGCATATTGATAGACCAGTCCCTTGCCTTTGTTGATAAACAATGATGTCAAGTGGTCTATAGTCTACAACTAAAAGAAAAAAACAATGGTTGTTTATCTGGTATATTTAACCCTATGGGTCCTATTGCCTTTCTTACAGTGCCCCTGATGGGCCAATTACCCCGGGCCAATTACATGATGTAATAATCCAAGTAACCAATCAAAACACAGCTTTTAGATCTCTTGGCGCTTTTATATACGCTTAATCCCATTTAGCCCTACTGCGCATTCTTACCACATCTTTGATTGGCTCACTATATGATATAGGTCTCTTTGCGACCAATCAGAACTATTCTTATAGAGGCAGACACTAGTAATTTGGCCAGTAGCACCCCTGGGGTTAAGGTACATAACTTTCTTTTAAATACAACTGCCTGTACTTTCACTTAAATTGTGTTTTGCTTTCTTCCAACTGCTTTAAATGCAGAAATAGTACAAATATAATACACAAGCTCTCTGATTGTGCATTTCAAATCGAACTAAAACCATGAAGCTAAAATTCAACATGTTGAACAGTCTACACACACAGTTCCACCTTACCTTAATTAACTTGCCAATATAAAGAATCTGCTTGTTTTCCCCACTCACCAACAACAAATGCAAAACCACAGAACCTCTTGAGCATTATAACCATAACTTCATTTGTATCAACACATTTTGAAAAGATACCCACACAAGCACTATTAAAAATGTGGACACTTTATCAGCCCTCCATTAAATGTCATACTCTGTCCAATCTGAAGTCAGACACCAACTACTACCTCTCTGTTTCCATATGCAGTAATGTGCATCTGGAACCTGGGTCTTATGGTGCCTGTGGCTGAGGGACACAAAGGTCAAAATTACCCCATTTTGCCTCTTTTTTTTTGGTGGAAATGTTCCTTTTCCATTAAAAAAACAGGGTCCAGGCCAGCTATCGGTGGCACTGTTGCTATGAATTTTCTAATTGAATATTCAATCAAAATTGCAGTTAAGGACAATAATTTTCAACTGAATACCGGTATTCAGGTAAATGATTTGAATTTTCAATTGTATCAATCAAAAAGAGTGATACCATGGACAAATCTTTATCAATTGAGTTTTCAGTTAAAAGATTGATTTTCAATGTTTTTCAATCTTTTACCCGACTGCAGTTAGGAACAAATCCTTTCCAATTGAAAATATTCACTCTAAAAAAGTTTGAAATCTCATTTCAATCGTATGTCATTTGGCAGTACATTAGAAGTAACATTTGATTGGATGGTGAACTCATCTACATAAAGAGCAAGATTCAATCTCAAAATCCATTTCAATCTATTGTTTCAATCTGTTTAGATTGATTCCTATTATCAGCCATTAAATGATTTAAATATTTCATTTGGTCAATTTAAGAGAATAAACATTTATAAAGCTGTGGTGATCAGCAATTGCCAAGCCCTCCGTGATAAGCAGCCATGTTTATCTCGACCTCAAATTGGACAAAGTCTAATCACACCACTTGTTGATACCTTCACCTACATATGTACACAATAGGCTGTTCCAGATGAAATCCATACCCCCCATGGAAGACATGACCTTAGTGGCAAACACAGGGAGTGTGAATTGCAAATGGGGTTACCTGAATGGGTGACACTTTTTAAAATTTACACTCCTGGTATGGAAGATTAAAGTCATGTCTTCCAAAGGGAGTATGGATTTCAACTGGAATTTCCTTTATTTAGATTACAGTTTGTTTGTTGTTGTACCTTGTTATCAAGCACACAAACAAAGACTCTGAAAAAAAATGCATTTTAAGCTAAACACAAACAACAGTTTGCGTTTTTGTTTACAGTTATAGATAAAATCATAGAAATATAAATATTTTGCAAAACACCTGGGTGATGGTCACAAGTTTGTGATGACAATGCAGTTTTGGTCATCACATCAGAAATGGTTACCGTTATTGGTTACGCCATTGCTATTAGATCGGTTACGTCGCAACGTGCTGGGAAGGCTACCAAGAGGGCGCTGCTTCTGAAATACAACAAAGATTCAAAATAATGATTAATGATACGTTTTTAACTATCAGTGTTTTTAGTTACTGTTGCTTGTTGAGAAGAATGGCACATTTTTACCGCTTAAGCGTATACACAGCGTAAACACGGAAGTGGGGTTCTGATTCACCTGATTGAATCATGTCATGAAAAGCTTTGAAATATTGACACCTCATTCCCTAGCCAAGCCGCATAGCATTGTAAGATCCTGGCAGGACCCATTTTTAAATCTCTCTACGCGGTAGACAACAGGTTTCAAATTTTCTTTGAAAATTCAAAAATTTCAGAATTGTACATTTGCATAACCATATTTAACATCAGCATGAAAAATGCATTAAAATGAGTACAAACAAGCCTGCTATTGGTTCAGTGGTTCTTGAGATAGCTCTTGATATTTCGAGAATATATCTCAAAACTTCAGACTTTTTATATTGACGCCTATGGCTAGCAGAGCATTAAGCGATAAACAGGGCATTCTTCTGTGGTAGCAATTGTAACCACCCATCCACCTGTTTACTTATTATGTTCTAACTAAAGTAAAATTGGAATACATGAAACCTAATTTTCTGTTGTCCATCCAAAAAGTCAGAAAATCTAAATTGGTTGTGACCTCTATGACTATTTTTGCAACAACTGCATCAGTATGACGTGAACCTACATAACCCATAATGGAGCTTACTGGTATTAATTTTGGCAGTTTTCCATTAAGGTAACTTCTTCACCCCCCCCCCAACCGAATTAAACAAAATATATGAAAATAGCCATAACTTATCATGGCCTTTAAAGGGGCATTTCGTGATCCACAGTCTCATCCCCCTACTTTTCTCAAAAAGAGTTGAGACTTTTATACCACTGGAAACCCCTCCTTTTATATCTAAAAATTTCTTGCAGATTAACTTGTATGGCAAAAATATCCTCATACTAGGACATAATTCAACACAGTGACCTATTGAGCAGTGTAATACACATAGTCATGCATAACTCGCAAATGCAAAATAAGAATCAACTGAAATTTTGGGGATATGCTTTTTTCACAGATACCTCACTGAAAAATGCCATAAAATGAGGATTACTCCTTTAAAGGCTGATATCCTTTGTTTCCTCAAAAGAGCAAATAATGCACATGTCATTTATCATGTTTATGCAATGATTTGGGTGTACAATGTTATAAACATCATTAATTGAATGTGTGGGATCTTACGTATACATGATTCAGGAATTCTTAATGGATTATGACATATTTGACATGCATGAACCTATGATTACCACAAAAGACGATAAATTATCAATGCATGTACAAAAACGTGTTCTTATTTGTGACTTGGTGACATCGTACACGGGAAAGTCATTTCATTGCCAGATTACCAATCTTTGTTTCACATGAAAGCAGTTCCTAACATTTTTTGAAAGCAGCCATATTTTGGCATAATAATATAGTGTGACCCCACAAGACAAATGGGATGAGCTTATGATACAAATATAAGTATGACCAAGATTTTCCCATGGTATGGAGGTCAGGCCTGCCTCAAGGCCCTCAAAATTCCAGTAAAAACTTTCCCACTATTTATCAGCGGCAGATCCAGGGAAGGAAAGGAGGGCCACAAGCCCCAGCATGACTGCAAAATCATGCAAATCAGCCTACAGTTTGTCCTCTCTGAAGTACAAAGTGACAACGCGCGCATATACAGCGTGTAAACAGTGTGTAGTGCTGCGTCTCTGCTGTAGGTATGCGTGTCTTCAAAGTCGGCACATTGCGTACGTCCGCGTCGGTACTTTGTACTTCAGAGTAGACTGACTGTAGTTTCAATGATTTTAGCCAATTTCAACCACTCGGCTCCCGGTAATTTGACCATATCTCAAATCTTGGACCGCTACTGATTTACAGTCAACTGCAAGAGACGAGAGTTTTTTGCCTCTCGTCATTTCTTTTGATATTTTTTTAAATATTATTACAAATTTTGGATGGAAGCAAGAATGACTTGATATTGTGTTAGAGGCCACACCGGATGAAGTTGATGGTAAAAAGTAAATATTTTCAACAAAACATCAAATTTTTCGAAAAATAAACAATGCATGTGGTGAGGTAATGCTTGAAACGTAAGAAATTCATTTCGACTGCTCAGTGCCAGAAGTGGGTAAATGCAATAGCTGCCATGTGTAGACGAGTACAATATACTGTGTAAATTGCCAAATGTTCACAGGGCAGCTATTGCACTTACCCACTTCTGAAACTGAGCAGTCAAAAATTTTCATCTACACCACAGCTTATAAATGAAGAATATCTTGCTCTTGTTTTGTGTGTATTTTGTCATTTTCTCTCCTTGAAACTTCCATCTAATATTGTTGTCCTTTCTGAAATGATTTGTTTACAATACTAAGTCCATATTCCCACCCATTTGCAAAATGTTCACAACCTAAAACTGGGTTGTTAACAATAGTTTGGGGGCAGAGGAAAGCCAGAAAAGCTTTTTAAGAGAAATAAATTGCACATTTGTCCAAGAATGAACAACATATGAATATTGATGTAAATTGTATTTTTGTGTTTTAGATATTATAGAAATAATATAAATGTAATGTTCATCGCTTCACCCAATAAAAACACCCACTATGACAATGCTATTCTAAATTAAGATATCCACAAAGAAATAATAGCAAAAATAAAAATTTAATTACTAATCATCAATACATTTTGTGAACAAAATACAACCATTTCTATAACACCAATGTGTGCATTTAATAATCAAAGTTAGTTCATTGTTCCCATATGCTGTACACTACGTGTGCTAAAAGCAAATGGCACCTTGCTATAAACCAAGTGCAAAAACGATACATGCAAAGAAAAGTTAAATAAAAAAATGTTAAATAAAAAAAATATGCCTCCATGTTTTTTGGCCATGGTACTTCCTCCAGCCATAGCGGATGAAGATGGATACCACTAAATTTTCTTCCAGAAGCCCCGAACAGATGGCCAAGGGGCTACTTCAAAATATGATGAATATTTCACAGCATCAGAGGACAATTGGCAGCTTACGTACCTTACCATCAAGGTTTTTGTGGTTTGGATTGGTTGTTTTATTTTATGAGGAGAGTAATTTGTGATACCAACAATAATTTGCACACATTTCATGCAAACATGCAAAAATTCGAAGGAAAAAATCACACAATTTGACAAATTTAGACACAAAGTATAGATACTATACTATATCAAAGACTTCCACAAAGTGTACAATATCACCAAGTCACATCATGGGGTCATGTAATGGGTTCAAAGGTTAAAGTGAGGAAAAATGACTACCTCCAGAGAGTGCCGGGGGTGAGGCAGGATTGAAATCAGGCGGAGGGCTATTCAACACCGCTCCGTTGTCACCGTTGGATTAAATCGAATCGGTAGCGCACTTTTCGACGCTCCATTATGGCCGCTAACTCGGAAGAGCCTTCCACTGTCTCCTGCTAGGAACGTGTGCAAAAGTGATGCACAAGTGGAGAAAACAAATCACAAACAAACGAGACTACTGGTTACAAAATGTTTTGAGTGAGTTAATTGTGGAGAGGACGTGATGCGTAGTTTGCTAGCTTAAGTCTAGAATGTTTTAGGACGTTTTAATGAATGTTGGACGCAATTTATCTTGCTAATTTGTAAAGGACTAAATTTTTGTGTTTGCTATGACTACTGAATGCTCAGAAAATTGAAATGAGTCCATTTTTGGCTACATCTTTATCCATGGTCAATTTTTTCTTAAAACTCAGTTGAAGGCCATCTTAACTTAACTAGTAATTAATTCAACAAGAATAAGATTGTATGTTATTTCATTTTTGATCACTTAGTGCACAAATTTCATGTAACATACTTTTCTAAAATGAAAGTAAGATTTGACAAAGAAAACAATTTAAAGCAAAACAGAAATACTGGTATTATATTTTACTTTTTAGGTACCGTAACTTTTTCCAGATTTTAGAATTTCCAGACAATTCAATGATATGAGTTAAAACAGTGAATGTGTATTAAAAAAAAAGCTCTTCTGTAAATATCCTGTGGGACAGTGTGAAATGCGATATCCCAGTTTAATTCCATACACCCCTATGGAAGACATGACCTTAATCTCCCAAACCGGGGTGTAGATTTCAAATGGGGTCCCCCATTCAGGTAACCCCATTTGAAATTCACACTCTCTATGTGGGAGATTAAGGTCATGTCTTCTATAGGGGGTGTATGGATTGCAAATGGAATAGCAAAATGGCAGAATCGAGTCTGGTTACAACATTTCTGTATTTCTCAACAGAAAAAAAACATGAAACAATTCAATGAATTCAATTCAAATTAATGTGATGAGCTAGGGACACAATCTCTGAGATGCAATTTTTCTGGGTCACGTCTTTAGAATGATATTACATTTGCTTATATAAGAATGAATGTGCATGAATGGATAGATCATTTTTCATTTTTAAGGAGTTCCATTAAGATCAATCATGAATACATGAATAATTAACAATCTACGTTTTGAAAATGAGAATCTCCCTGGTATTTATTTTTAACTATCCACTTAGCTGAAATATTCAAATTTATATTCAGCAACAAAACTATTTTACAAAAACATTTAGCTTAAGCTAGCAGCTCTATGCATTGTATGCAAATGCAGGGTAGGGGTATCTCTAGGGCACATTGGGAACTACAGGGTTAACCACATGGGTACATAGAGGGAACCATAGGGGTACATAGCAAAGTGACCGCAGGGGTACATAGAGTAGCCAGAGGGATACAGGAGTGACAACCATAAGGTAAATTGTAAGTTTTGAGAGTAACCATAGGGTATCCATGGGGGTAACCATGAGGGTAGAAAAGTGACCATAGAGGTATACATAGAGTAAATGCAGGGATAACATAGGGTTCAGGGACAACTATAAGTGTGCATAAGGGTAATTATGTTTCAAGGTCTAAAATATGGGTAACTAGGGATACATAATGGTAACCATAGGATACACAGTGGTACATATAGGGATAACCACAAGGGTAAATAAGTGTAACCATGGGGGCAAAGGAATAACCATTGGGGTACATAGGGTTAACCATAGTGATACATTAAAGTAACCACATGGGTACATACGGTTAACCATAGGGGCACAGAAGGAGCACTATAGTAGGGTGCAGTAAATTGGGATATGACAATCACGGAACAGGTCATGCATTGGGCTATTCCAGTTAAAATCCATACCCCTTATGGAAAACACGACCTTAACCTTCAACACAGGGAGTGGTAATTTCAAATGGGATTACCTGAATGGGTAACTCCATTTGAAAGTAACTCCATTTAAAATTCACACCCCTGTGTGGGAGAGATTAAGGTCATGTCTTCCAGAGGACTATATAGATTTCAACTGGAATAACCCATTAATAGGGCTAAAATAGGTAAATTGAAATATATATATAAAAAGATGTGGTCATCAAATTGGGAGAGGAACAGAAGGAATATCTAATAATACATTGAGTGCATTTTCTACTTTTGCTGTAGTGCCATCACATAAAATATTAACATGTTTTAATGGCAAGCTACTAATTCTGCTCTTTGCAAGCTAAGATTCACTCCAACACATTCTGGTATTCATTAAAAGATTTGGATGTTTCAAAAGGAATCAATCTTACAGAAGTCTCTGCAGATTGTCAGGATTTGCCCCTACTTAAGGAACGAAGTATGTCTATATATTTATTTTGTCCCCATTCGCTGTCGAAGTGACGTAACAATCTGATTAACTACCATAGCAATAGATGAATACATTTTTTGAATAGATTGCCCTGGACTACAACGTTCACGCGATACCTATGCATTGAACCATAAATGCTGATCACTCGCACCTGTAAGATTAGTATCTTTGAAAAGAGCGGTATTGCATTCAATCTATGATTGCAGACATACATGACATGTGATAAGTGCAATTTGCTTGTAGTGCAGGGCGATATACATGTATTCAAAATTGTATTCATCTGTTGCTATGGTAATTAATCTGATTATTACGTCACTTCTATAGCGAATTCAAGTGACCATAATTTTAAATTTGAATACATTGCTACTTGAAGTGCTAACAAATTGTTGAAGTTTTGTTGGAGTGTATCTCAACTTTGTATTCATGGTGTGCAACTACACATGCAAAGCAGCAAATATAAGAAAAATACTTGGTATGAAATATGAAGTGAGAAAACATAGACAAATTCTATTCCTTGCTACTTTTTGTACTTTTCTTGCACTATGACAAAATATCAAAGACCTGACTAATCTAGACGATGCAACGATGGCATGATTTTGGTGATTCCTCTTGCAATATTGCGAGTTCAATTCTGCATATTATATTTGATCATTTATGCATGAGAACAACCCTTTTTCTCACTTCATACTTAACCAGGTGGTATTGTACAAAACAAAAGAAAAATGCCGTATTCCAAGCAGCATAAAACACTGTTAACAAAATATCTAGCAAACTAATATACAGCACTGGAAGGCATGCAGGCATGCCCATTCATTATCCATGTACATGTTTGTATGAAGTAAACCAACCATGTTAATTTCACACAAATCAGCGATTTTCTTTCAAGTATGACAGCAAAACACCCTGTCTCTTTTTTGTTACCTGAACTTTGCTTTGAATACAAAATGGGCTAATGTATTTAAGGTTAGTCTTAACCTTTGAATTATGGAAATTTTTGGACCTCATAACTGCCAAATTGTTGGTCTAAAGTATATAAAAGTATACATATTTAGAATAGCAAAGACTTGATGAATCCATTTGTGGGGTCAAATTTGGGCAGAAATGCTTAGTTTTTTTTGGGGGGGGGAAATCCAAAAAATTGTTTTTTAGGCAATTTTTTTTGGGAAACGTAACAAAAAACAAATTTGTGTAAAAACTTTTTTTCTAAATGAATTTTTAAAAACTAGATATTAACATATATAACCCATGTTTCTTTTTTTTTTAATTTGATCAACTTAACCAAAGTTTGTTGAAATTTTATTTGCAACTCATCCTCCTCCTGCAAAAGATTCATGCAAAATCTTTCTCAGAGGGTAAATAAAATTCCAATGGAGCTGCCTTATGTGATCATTCTTTTTTAATTCATACTCTCTTCCCAAATTTTCTACAGTGAGAGTGTAGATTTTAAACAGAATAGCTCAATGTTAAAGTCTTAAATTCTGTGGTCCTTTGAAATCATATGGTTGACTACATACTGTTTGTCTGTATGCTTCACAACATATCCACAATGTACATGGATAACAAGATCAAGGCTATTTCTATAGACCACTTGACATGTGACATCATTGCCCGGCAGTATGCGCACAAATTATGCAATTTCCATTGTTCTTTGCCCTGCAGTGTGCATACGCATCATAGATTGCTCAGGGCACTTGCTTTTTAATCACCCACCACATTTCATATAGGCCTAATACAAGAAAGCCATTGAACAGTGTAGCGGTTCGTTCAAGCATATCGATAGACCAGTCCCTCGCCTTTGTTGATCAACAATGATGTCAAGTGGTCTATATACAGCGCAAAATAATAAACACATAAATTTGTAAGAAATAAATGGAACTATGAACTGTATAAGAATTTAAGATAACCTGTCAAAATTTATGCTGCCATGTTGGCAAAATTTCTAACAAATTGAAGGAAATTTGATTCAAAAGTAATTTGTTATCTTTAAAACTGACAAAAAGCCTTCTACATAACTGTGATGAGAAAACACATAGAAGACAAAAAACAATTTAATAAAAAAAAACAATGAAAGCATTCACAAAATCATGCAAAATTTACTAAATTCACTACTCTTGTACTCACTTCTAAGTATGACTTCTGTACTTGGAGTTGGCTGTAGACTCTTGCGCCATCTTCATGAGAGACTTGGATCAGCTCCTCCTTAGTAAGGCTGAATAGCTGTGCTCCTGTTAACACTCCCAGACTGTCTATTGTCCTGTGAAAGAGACCACAGATAATCAAAAACTGATTTAAAATCACCAAAATTTGTCTATATGTGAATACAGGCTAAATTGTTTCAACAAATATACGAGTGGATATTCATACGTAGTGGTAGATAAAATGAAAGTTTTAACTTCAACACTACACCATTTTTCAAAAAACAAGACTACATTGTGACCAAGGACTTGAAATAGACCCTATTTGGGATAACTTGCTGATGCCCAGGGGGCGGTGCTACATCGTCACATCCTACGACGTCATTCTGTCAATCACATGACGTCATCAGTGATGAATATCCCCATTGTAGACAAGATATCATAACAGCATCACCATCTGCTGAAGACACTAGTCGGACAAGTGAAAACATTCCAGGTGAGCAAAAAATAGTGTAGTATTGAAGTAAAAACTTTAATTCATGTTTCAACAAAGTTTAAACCTAAGGCTAATGGAAATGGGTAATTAGTTTGCAACTGGACAGATCAAAAAGGACAAGCTTGCTTTTTCATTATTCAGTAAAACCTGCTTTTCATTATTCATTATTCAGTAAAACTTCATATTCACCAGTCTAAGGTGTTGAACATGTATGTGCTTAAAACATGCTTTGGTTATATCTGAAAGCTGTTAGGAATATGTGGGACCAGAAATCTTTACCAGAATTATCAGACTTTTGTAAAACACCAGTTCCAAATCAAGATTATGTTGAGGAATGGTAAATATTTCAGTATTAAGCATAAATAAACACTACCCCTGTCAACCCCTGTTAAAATTGTCAGAAACATAAGATTGGTTTTATTGCTGAGTTTGGTATTGGTTCACTTGCAGGGCTGTGGTTGAATGTTTTAAAAAAAACCCTAGAGGTGAAGCATAGAAAGTGTAGCGAGCGAAGCTCTCGCCCCTCACGGCCGGGAGTCCAGGGGCCAGGGGGTTTCTGCACATTTAGCATCACAGGAGAGGCCATTTCATGGGGTAAAATGACAGTAAAATGTAGTACAACTGTTGTAAATGTTTCTTCATTTTTATTTAAGTTATGTTGAACAAAATCTCACTGTGCATGTAAGTACCACTACAGATTAAAAAAAGATTTTTTTAATAATTTTTTTCCAAGTTTTTTCAGTTTTGGAGTGTCCCTGGACTTAGAGGTATTAAATGCTAGGATCATTCATCAATAGCTAATGATCACACCATTTTCCAAATGTTTTTTTAGATCTTGGATAAAAATTCCTTGCTACATATGTGCTGAAAGGGGCATTGAAACTGGTGTCAGACAATATCAAACATAAGTCATTGAGCAGCCAATTTATTGCAATGACCTCGTATTGGCTTAAAAATGATGTATGGATCCACATCCCATATACAAACTTGACATGGGTTGATATTTACACAACAGAGTCATTGGCCTTATTCTGTATCATGGGATATTCCAGTTGAAATCCATACACCCCCTATGGAAGACATGACCTTAATCTCCCACAAAGAGGGTTTTCAAATGTAGTCAGTCACCCATTCAGGTAACCCCGTTTGAAATTTACACTCCCTGTGTGGAAGATTAAGGTATGTCTTCCATAGGGTGTGTATGGATTTCAACTGGAATGGTTAAAATTGATCTAGATTTTGCTTCAAGGATAAACATTTTGTACATGTATGTGTACACTTGTTATCAGTGTGTACTACGATAAACATAAATCAACATTTGCATATCTATATTAATATAGTGAAAGAAGTCAATGTTATGTATTAACAAAAGGCGGCCTTGCGAGCTGGCAGACCTGACCTTGTAAATGGGTCATACGATTCAAAATAGTAACTTTGAACTGATTAGGCACAGGCAGCATTATCAGTCAGATAATGAATGGCGACAATAAACACAACAAACTTTATACATGTGTGTAACGAAAGGCCAAATTAAAAGATACCATGATGTGTTACCCTCTGCCATTAAATTCCAGTCCATCCAAGAGAAAAAATAAAAGTTTGGAAAGCATCAGCATTTTTTCCCCAAATTGAACGGTACTGAAAAACAAACAATTTCTTATAAATGCATTATATCTAAACAATACTTTTCATACATGTATTTACATGAATTAATTCCCTCTTTTTTGTTGTTGAAAAATTTGGAGAAGTGCATTACAATGACTGCTACTCTATGTTTATCAGATAATGACGGGCCTCACAATTTATTTTTCCTGTGACCTGAATTTCATGAGAAAAATTTGGCGTGAATATGGTGTGATCCACAACATAATACTTACAGAGCCTAATCAGTGGAATACCAGGAAAATGTCCAAAGGGGTCCGTTTTAGTGTCTTACACCATTTAGGGGGTAAAATTTGTAATATCTTACTGCAATAAGGGGTGACATTTGCTACCTCTGAATATGCCATTAAGGGTTCCAATATAATACATATCCAAGAATTCTGAGAACTTAGATATGCAATCAGATATCACATGCAAGTACAAACTGGTAGAACCTGACTTCAACTGGGCATCAACAATTCGGCGATCGATGGGCTATTTCCATTTGAAAATCAGACCCCTGACAAAGCTTTTAGGATCCAACCAAATTCATCAGTTTTGCCCAATCCAAATACTTCTTCCAAAACAGTGGAAAAGGAAAAGGAATGGCAAAACAAAATTTTTCTAAATATGGACCCAAACTGTGTTAACTTCAACTGAATTTCGTAATTTTCCAGTTTTCAGCTAGATGTTAACATAAAATGTGCAAAACCTTTCCCTTTGAAACTTTTCCTTTCCTTCCATATAGTTCAACTGTCAATGAAACAGCAGTGACATGTCTTCAACAAGGGAGTATGGGTTTCTGATGGAACAGCCCAGTGTAGATACATCACTTCAAGTACTGAGCGAATTCCACTCAAGGAGATTAGACCCAAGGAGTACCGACTCAAAATTGTCTGTGTGTAACGCTATGCTAAATCTGCCATATTGGTTTGTCACTCATGGAGGCCAAATATTGTACCTCTGGCATATTGGCTCAAGCCTGAAATGGATGATAATTGGTGTCTTTAGGCGTTACAAAGGTTTTCGCATGCAGTGCTTAACACACGTTTTTGACACAAACAAACAACTAAATAAGTTTGTCAGGCACATATTAAAATAATCCGAGGGTACACTATTGTTTCCTCCATGAGCTTAATGACACACAAACTAGCCGGAGTTGGTACTCTTTGGTTCTACCTCACTGATTCCACTGTACTTACAATTTGTTAAAACTTTTACTCTGCAACCACTTGACGACATCGTCTGGTTCCGACTCGTACGACAGATACACGCTGGGTCCGTTGTTCTGCTTCACCACACGGAAATTCCGTTTCTGCGCAGGCTGGCTGACACGACGCAGCAACTCCTCGTGGAGGTCCATCTGTTTCTTTTCTGGACGAGGCAAAGTGGAGGATTTGTAAGCTGGTTTGGATGCGGTAGCACCAGCCACTGCTGCTGCTACATATTAGGATAGTGGTAGGAGGAGATGGAGATGGAGGAGGAGGAGGAGGATAGTGATTCCACACCAGATGAAGACACACCAAGCACCATGGAGATGATTGAATTGAATTCAAGATGGTGGCAACAGGCAGGTGGATGGATAGGTTAGCGATGAGGAAAATAAGAAGCAAAATATTATGTTAGTTCAAGCAAGAAAGCTTTATGTTAATTTAAGCATGATTTTTTTTTAAAGATTATAGACAGAATTTAAAGCATTTGATAGCTGTTATCAGAGAGATAGCGCTAATCCACCTTTTCATTAGAAAGAATGACACACAATGCCAGGTATTGCTCGAATTTAACAAGTTGTGTGAACAGGGAAATGAATTTGGGGCTTGAGCCCCCTTGTTTTATGCCAAAAAACATGCAATATTGGAATATTTAAAGCTGCTCAGCTCCTGGATATACTCCCAGCCTCTCAGCAGATAAAATGAGGTTGCTGGTTTAACATCCTATTTTGGTTGCATATAAACGTTTGTACATCATTTTAACGTTATTACAACTTTACCACAACCTCGCTGACATTGGCATTGTTATATTTACGTTAGTAGTATGTTATTAACGCCACTATAACATTTTACTAACTTCTATAAACAACCATCAGACAACCCAAATACAACTAATGATTTTGTTGTTTTGACATCAATAGAACCAAATTACAACCAATTTTGCCCCCTGTGTCTCAGGGTTGAAGGTTTTCAGGCTCCCCAATGTTAGCAGGTATTCAATATGGAGCAGAAGTGAACATATTTCCCTGCAAATGCAAATGCAAATGCTGTAACCATAACAACACCTTGATGAAATATACAAGAGAATAGATTGAAAGAGGAACTAAATGATGGTAAGAAATAGTATTTAAGTTAATGAAACTGGTTTGCAAATTTGTTAGTTGCATCTTAAGTTTATTATCATTTTTTGTGAAAAGCTTGTAAAAGAATGTTTTTTAAGCTCTTTAAAGTTAGTTGCACAAATTGCTTGCCAACAAAAGACATGATTGTTGTTGCTTTTATTTTAGCCTGGAAGCATTTTTTCCACAAAGCGTATTTTTGTGATTGCTGCCACGAAATAAGCATAAATAAGTCGCAAGTTGGTGGTTTTGAGACATCCTGACTGCTGAGTTGATGTTCATTTGTCATGCACCTGTTCAAGCCAGAAGTATGTCCTTCATGAATGGCCCATTGTTCCCCATTCACAAAGGGCATGTAGAGACATACTATTGGCTTGAACAGGTGTGTGTGTAACAAAGAACACCAACATATCAGCCAGGACGTCTCAAAACTACCAATTTGCGTCGACTTTACACTCATTTCATAGTAGCAGGTCACATTTTGTAAGTTCTTAAAGGAACTGGAATGAGCGTTTATTGCGTTTCGACAGCATTTTTTGTGAGACATGAGAGCACATCAGACCTATCGAATTGCATTCTGAAAATTCTCACATTTTGGAGATATAACAGTCCTCGCAGTAAATTTTATAAATTTAATGATATGGTCTTAAAGTGTATGTAGCTGGGAGGAAAAGCCGACGATCAATTGAAAATTTTGACCTTTGTATGTAGCTGGGAGGAAAAGCCGACGATCAATTGAAAATTTTGACCTTTCATATTGAAGATATGGATTTTTTCCCAAAAGACCTAATTTTTTTGTGTTTTGGGAAAAAATCCATATCTTCAATACTGAAAGGTCAAAATTTTCAATTGATCGTCGGCTTTTCATCCCACCTACATACACTTTTAGGTAGAAATCATCAGATTTATAAAGTTTACTTGAGTACTGTTAAATATCAAAATATCAATTTTTAATGATTTGCCATAAAATGTGTATTACATTGCGAATTTCAAAAAATCAAAATTATTTGATAATAGAAGGCCATTCTTCATATTCAGAATGCAATTCGATATGTCTGATGTGCTCTAATGTCCCACAATAAATACTGTCCAAACGTTCATACCCCACCCCTTAACTTCACCATGAACATGACATAGCATGAACACACTATCAAGCACACCATTTAGGCAGAGAAAAAAACAACACTTTCAATGATACGATGCAAATTATGAATACTCATAACTGTATAGTGGTTCTCGGACCAATTGACTAGGGCTGAATTTCACAAAGGTTTAATATGAACCAACCGTAGGTGCATCAACCCTAAACAAGTCTTACAATCCAATATACAAGTTAAGCTGGGTTCAGGGACCTACTACTCCTTATTCCAGAAAAAACACCACAATTTTTTTGGGATTAAAAAAATATTATCCTGTTTTGCCAAATGATCATGAAACTAAACTCCCAATCCTTTTGTTAGTTCTAACTGGCAATAAAAGTCTCTTTTTTTTGCAATTTGAGGGACAGTGGGCATGTTTTCTTACAATTGTAGTCACAAAATTCAAAGACTTGTCACAAGTCAAAGCATTCAAAATCTTGAGGCTAAGAGTTAGCTCAAACAAAATTTTAATATTTTGTGTTATTTTTGATAATTAGCTATGAAAAATATTAGAAAATGACATTTAACCTATAAACCGGAGGCTGACAGTCTTTCATGCATATTTTTGGTTTTTGGCAGCCCATTGAGCATTCTAGGAACCAGGGACTGAATGTTCTGTAAAAATGTCCATATTCAAGGGTGATCTACTTTATAATTACCTGATTTTGTCTCCTGTTTTTGCAGTTGTTTAAGTTTGAGTGTATTCTGTATCTGTGCCTGGAGGTCACCAGGTGGCTCCACTGGTGGTGGAGGTGGTGGTGCAGGAACAGGTGGTGGTGGTGCCTATAGGAAAATACAAATGTAAAATAATAAGTTAACATCAGGTATACTTGGTAAAACTAGCTATGCCTCATAAGATGTCTGGAACTTGATATTGGTATGTTAGTAATATTTCCATATCCCATCAAAATGTTTTAACAGGTATGCAAGTTGTAATAAGTCTGCTTATGCATATTATATAAGATTAATCATGTAACACAAGTGAATAATTGCTAAATTTCCTGAAAATCAGGATGGTCCTTAATCATATAATTCTTGAAATTTAAAAAAAAAAATTAAAAAAAAAAAAAATTTACATTTCAAGAATTTTTTTATATGGGCAAATTTCCAGAAATACAGAAATTTCCAGAAAATTTCCACTCTCCTATAATGATACATCAATCCTGTCTACATCTATTGTTCTCTGAAATTTTTAAAAACAATATAGCATACACAAAGTATATTGTAAAATCTATCTTACATATTGTAAAACCTATTTTTTTTTCACATTTGATTTGATATTAGGAAGATTGTGTAACTATAAACATCCACCCTTAAATCATTTAATTAAAAGAAAAAAACAATTATGTACTGAATACCGCATAATTCAAAATAGTTTTCAGGACTTCTCAAACTGTGCGTGAGCACTTCATCAAAGGGAAATGGACCTTGACTGAAAAGGGAAAAAAGTAACAATAAAACAACAAAAGGGAAGAAGTTCATCTCCTCAAAAAGAGGAATTTACGTACATTCCCTGAAGCCTTTCTATCTCTCATGATGCATGCATTAAAGGGCAGGATACCAACACTGGAAAACCTGAGATGTTCTGTTTTCACAACACTACCAAACTTATGAAAGTCGGGTAACAGTAAAACAAGTTTAGGAAGCATGAGTTAAACCAACATTTAAAGGAGTATTTTGTAATCCTAGCATCCTCTTTTTATGACATTTTCAGTAGAAATCCACAAAAAAGCTTATTCCCAAAATTTCAGTTGATTCCACTGTGTTAAATTACAGTCTGGTATACCAGAATGCAATTCAAATTTGGCAATATTTTTTGCTCAACGAATTAATCTATATGAAATTTTTAGTACATAAACATTATGTAGTCAGAGGTTTCATATCAACTTTTTTTGAGAAAAGTGGGCGGAAGAGGCTGTAGATTACAAAATGCCCCTGATAATAAAACATTGTAGAATTCTGGGCATCTTGTGGACAAAGTCGAGCACCTAAAATAATAGTTATAGTTTAGTAAACCAAAACAATTGCAATTGTTAATAACATCAGACTTGTTAACACAATAAAAGTGAATAACATAATTATGCCAACTTACACCTTATTTTTAATGAATAAATATTAAAATTAGGCAGGAATGGCAAGGTTATCCATCAACATGAAAGACATTGCCACATTTGACACTTTCAATACACTAACAGCAATAAAAAGACCAATTAAAATTTATTTAGTTAATAAAGTCCAGTGTAAAGCCGACTTAATATATTAATATATTATTACTACACAAAGGAATACTTAGTGTACTTTGCAGTGGCATAGACTTTGGGGGGATGGGGTTGGAAAAAATTCTTGAAGTATAGTGAATCCAGCACTTTTTGGCGACAAAATAAGTTTATTGTACAAATGTGTGTGAAGAGCGTGAAAATTTCGCCATTTTGAAGCTAAACTGATGAAATATGGTGCAAAAATAAATTCGTGCGAAGGGCACAAAAATTTGCACTCTTGTGGCTAAAACGGCCAAATATATGGTTCATTTGGTCAGAAACCCATATACAGGCCTCAGCCAGGGCCGCAACATTAGGGGGGATGATTGTATGTACCACCCCCTGGCAAAATATTGCAGGGATTTACCCCCCCAGGATCTACATCTATGGTACTTTGATACTTTGTTCAGAATACTTTCAACTTGTTTATCTTTCATTCTTGTTCTATTTTTCTGGTGTAGGGTTATTTGTTTACTCCCCATTCCAGAAAAATATAGTAGGCCTACACATTTTTTGGGATTAAAAAAATATTATCAAGTTCTGCCAAATGAAACATAGCTCAATCCTAATCATTCATTTAGTCCTAATCATTCAATTAGTCCTAACTGGAGATAAAAGAAAAAGTTCACTATTTGACTAATTTCTTGAAAAAAGAGCCAAAAACATGCATTTTTGGCACGTTTTCTGACAATAAAGTAAAAAAATCACAGACTTGGAAGTCTAAGCATTCAAAATCTTGAGTATTATAATGCAGAAATTTTGCTATAATTTTCACTTTTTTTGTGCTACTTTAATTAAATTGGTTATAAGAATGAAACATGTCTTTTCCCAAATTTAGAATGTTTTAACTGAAATTAGTCTTAGTCCAAGTCTTTGGGCTTGATTGTCACTACATACGAAAAACACCCTAAAACGCATGTTTTTGGCACTTATTTCCAAAAATTGGCTAAATATTAAAATTTGACTTTTATTGCTAGTTAGGACTAACTAAAGGATTAGGATATAGCTATGTTTCATTTGGCAAAACAGGATAATATTTTTTTATTCAAAAAAATTAGTTCTGTATTTTTCTGGAATAGGGAGTAGTAAGCAGCACACAACACAAATCATCAAACTTCATTAATTCACTCATCAGTCACATTATTAACAAATGAATAAACTCGATATAAACAGTCACATACAAAAAAAAACATCATGAAATTAGTTTGGACAAAATTTAATACCAAAATTATCACAGATTACGGACAATTTACCATATGCGTTTGATGTCCAAAATTTCTAGTGCCGTGAACAAAAAAATTGTACTTTTTTTAAGTACAATTTTTTTGTTAAAATTTTTTTTTTTTAAAGCCATATTATAACATTTGCTGAGGAGGACACCCTCACTGAATTTTTTTAATTCATTTTTTTACACGATTAAATTGTACTTTATTAAACCAATATAGCCTGCAAAAATCAAGACTCTAGGTGCTGCAGTTTTGTCAAAATCCGAGATTTTGAATAAAACGCCGGATTCGGCGCTTTATTATTACGATGGCATTATTAGTCGAACGCATACACTTATGTTCATAACACACAGTACGTGACGGCGTGCGGGACGGTGATATACACAACAAAAGGTCGTACTATAACATGACCAAAGGAGTGGTACGTATTGGCGACATGTGCGCTGGTAGTAAATTCCAATTTTCTTTGCTTTGCCGTAGTTGTTCGGCTCAAAAATAAAAGGGATATATCTGACAGTAAAAGCTAACATTTTATGGTAAAGAAATGCTAATCTATTTTGTTTGAAAATGTTATAATATGGCTTTAATGTGGTCCACTGTGGGTGCATTCATTGAATGATACAAAAAAAGAGAAGGAGAAGAGTGATAGGCACAGATTTGCAAATACAAAATAAAATAGTGAATTATGTGTAAAATCTTGGCAACAACAAGCACACCACTTTCATTAAAATTGTGGTATTGAGTCAACAAATGAAAAATAAATTAACAGCAAAATTCTTTGTGGGGTTAAATAATTGTTGGGTTTTATTGAAATAATCATGGACACAGTGAACACAAGTGATGTGTGTTAAAAACAAAATAATTCAAACCGGTTTAAACTACATACGTGTGCATGTCTCCATTTGAACACAAGCTCGTTGAATATTAACAGGCGTTTTGTCTGAGGAGGAAAAGCGACTAGTGCAATTGGGTGAAATGATGCATAAATATGGATTAAGGGGATAAAGAAAAAAGATGTGATACATATTTTGGATAACATATGTGATTATATATGTATGTTCATCCCTGCACAGTGCACATGCTCTTACACATATATTCATACACCCCCACATGCTCGTGTAAGTACTGGCAAATGTTGACAGCGATACACAACTTTGAGTTTTCACTATCCACCTGTGTTTATAGTTTTACTTGTCTCATTTGGATGTGGTCTATTACATTACAAAAGATAACAGATAGCGTCCATTGCCGTCCAAGCAGTCAAAGTCTCAGCATCACCCTATAATGAGGGCCGATTGTTCCATGAAATGCGACATGCAAAACTGCTACGCAATTACCGCATTTGTTATGGTCTAATTGCGTAATTGCATAGGCACGCAATGTTAGGCAAGCAACACTGGCATGATTGTTAGACATGGCACGATCAAACAATCGGCCCTCATGAATATGCGAGAATTCACAACATACAATGCATGGGGATTTTGACACATGGTCTGCAGTAGTCTGTGGACTACCCCAACTGAAGCCATTAGGCCTAAAAAAGATTTGTATCGCCCTTTCAAACCAACCCTAAAATCTGACAAAATAGATTGAACTTTCATATAATTTGGTATGAAATTTGCAAAATATTTTGCCCATTTGTAATTCATACCACACAACTCTAATATATTACAAAAAACAGTTGACAAACATACACCCCCCCCTATGGAAGATATTACCATAATCTTCCCAGGGAGTGTTAATTTCAAACAGGGTTACATGAATGGGTGACTCCATTTGAAATCTACACCCCCTGTGTGGGAGATTCAGGTCGTGTCTTCCATAGGGGGTGTATGAATTTCAACTGGAATAGTACAATGCATGTCGTCTCACCTGAGGCACTGGTCTCTGTTCAGGGAATGTCGGTGATGTCATCGGTGACTGCGGTGGTGGACTTGGTGACTGGTGGTTTGAGTTGAAATTTGGGTTGCGTTGTTGGTGCTGGGGGAGGTCACTGGTTCCACCTTGGTTTTGATCACTTTGGTCTAGGATTGTGTACGGAATGTAGCCCGATTGACCTGAGGAATTCCGCACCCACCACCACTTGCGTCTGTCATCAAGGACCTGGTGGATGTAAATCAAGACAAAAATCAAGGTTGTCACTGAATATGAAGCACAATCTATATTCAAGCCTCAATGGGCCCAACTAGCTTTAATGTTTCCCAAGGAAAGATATTTACTGCTTCCTCCTATATTATTGAGAAGAATTTAGCCTCCTAAACAATGAATGTGAGTGGAAAATTTTGGTCTGCATCTAGATGATCACTTGAAAAGGTTTATGAAGTATCTTGGGCCACTTTGATTGAACGCAATTATAAATTTTGCTTGAAGTCTTTTAAAATGGAGCATTTGTTTTTCTTCTTCATCCTTATTTTCATCATTAAAGTTTGTTCCGATATAAGGCAGAAATTATTCGGCTTTTGTTACTGCGCGCGTCAATTAAGTCCCAACTAACGCTTGTGTAAATTCACATAAGAGTGTGCTAGTCATGCACGACATTCTATATCAATACACAGTGCTATGAGTCTTATTTTTTCCACCTTCTATAAGCCAAACAAACTTTAATGTCATCTTCATCATCCTCTTTATTGATATCGTCATTGTCACCATAATCATCATTGTCAGTGTCACAGTGTCATCACTGCCGTCGTTTTCACCACCATCATCATGAAATTGGACTCACCTCTAACGTCTCTCCCTCCATAATGGTCAGCTCCTTGCGATTCCTAGCCACAAAGTCGTATTTCACCTTGACGTACCTCGACTTAGCCCCCGGCTGTAAATTGGCTGGCTGAGAAGTTGGTGGGGGAGACATTGGGGGAAGTTGGTAGTTATTAGCGGGTGCTGGTGGTGGAGTAGTCGCCTGCAGTGGAGCTGGTTTAGGTCTCACGGTTGGTGCTGGTTGCTCCCTGTTGTGATGAATAAAATAAAATATGTTGGAAATAATGATTATACCTAAACACTGTAGCCTGAATTAACTTCCAGTTTTCATTCTTGGTTAAAATCTGGGTCAAAATAAATTATTTGTGGATAACTGATACCGTAAAACATCGTCAACAAGCATATATTGTTTTTGATGAAAGCAAAATTAATACAATACATGTGTAAATATGCCAATACAATACATTGGTCTTACAATAATACTTATTTGTATATGCTTGGATCTGTAATTTATTTGCTCAAATTCCATAATGGTGCCTGGATTAATTTAGTTTTCATCAGAAGCACTGTATACGCTTATAGACAAGGTACCGTTACGGTATAACATATTTAGAGACTTTGTGTGTGACGCCTACTTACAAAAGTATTAATACTACATGTAGGCATTTCTGAAGTGCCTGTGGAACATTTATCAAAGCGCTTTACATTTATTCCACGACACCATTTGGGTGTCAACCATAACAGCACCAGTATGACTACCCCCTAACAGCTCCACATTTTATACCTGGGTAGAGTGGGTCAAGCGAGATAAAGTGTCTTGTCCAAAGACACTTGTACTAAGAGGTGGAAATCATGCTCATGCAAAAAAAACATGTAAAAAGGATACTGTTTCAGGGGCAAGCGATATTTCCTCTCTCCAAGGACATTGTTTGGTGACATTTTTCATCACCAAAGTCTGTTTCTGTTTCAGCTACTAATATAGCTACAATATTGTAGCTGTGATTTTAAGCATAAATCAGGGCAGGCATTACCTGGGTAAACTGCTATCTGATGGTGGTCCACTAGATGGAAGGCTATCCTGACGCTGGTAACCAATATCTGCATAGTCCGGCTGCAAAACAACAGCAAATCGCAGAAAATAAAATATTATCTGACAAATATATTTTGATGATTAATTATATATTTCAATCTAGTACCAGCAAATTTCAATAATAATTCAACTGATACCACATGGATATATGGTAGATTCATTTCACACTGATAATTTAGTACTCCATGACCCCTCATACCTTCTAATAACTCCGGCACACATGTACACTTGGCTGTGAGTTCACAAAGGAGGTGATCTTTTATGGCAGTTTTGGTGTCAACAGACATCAACAGGCAAATGTGCAGAAAATTACACCATTCATCAGAAATCATTCCCACTTTTTGCCAATGATTGTGTTGCGCAAAACCTGCAGGGGGGTCTTGATTGGCTAACTGAATCATGTCATGACATATTGGCTCCACATTTGCTAAAACAAGCCAAGTAGCATCGTGTGACTCAAGCTGAATTTCAACCAGGGGTCGCATTTAAGGAGTTTGCGCGTCCAGGGACTCCTTATTTTTTTATTTTGCCCATTTTGGACTCCTTAAATCTCAAGTTGAAAGTGACCAAAACTGTACGGACTCCTTAATTTCACGATGCACTGAGGCATAAATCATCAATTAAAAATTAAAAAAATAAAAAGATCAGTAAATCTTTTGAATCACCATTAGGCCAACAACACTAATAATTTCACTGGAATATTTGACAAGTTCCGAAGTTTAGAATTTCAGACAGATGGACTCCTTAAATTCTCATCGGACCCCTTAAATGTTGGTTTTGCACGTACCAAAGGGTCCAGAAAAATTAAATTGGACCCCTTGATTTTTTGTGCTCGCGCTACCCCTGATTTCAACTCGATCGATTTTGCAGAAAAGTAAATCGCATGTATGCTGTGTTTACTTGCATGTTCAGAGCATGCAGCTGATCTATCAATACCACAGAATTAAAACCAGAGAACCAGGACTCAACCGCCATCTTGATACAGGCATGGAACAAAAATTGGGGGTATTCAGTTTACCTCGGAATGCACTCGAGGCATTCGTTGTCATGCAAGCGCGATATGGATGATGGGCGCATTTGAGAGATGCACTTGATGCGACCCTCTGCGCGAGTACCAAGACGCTTCAGATGAGATGCAGAATTGTTTTCGTTTGTCTCCTCGCATCGTCGGCAAGGACCCGAATACCCCCAATTTTCTCCCCATAGCTGAAGGCGCGACTGTACGTGGCGGTATAGGGAGTCCCGGTTCTCCTTCTCTAATTCTGTGATCAATACCCATCACTATTCATGAGCGATGTTGCTTGTCACATAAAC
The DNA here is from genome assembly GCF_039555335.1 of Amphiura filiformis. Classification (NCBI taxonomy): domain Eukaryota; kingdom Metazoa; phylum Echinodermata; class Ophiuroidea; order Amphilepidida; family Amphiuridae; genus Amphiura; species Amphiura filiformis. Next base: position 41,173,066 of record NC_092639.1, on the reverse strand, counting down.
TGCACTCACCAATCACTGCATCCTAAAATGTATTTTGTGGCATTTTTAATATTTCAATTGTCGCCTGCAATCATTATCGCCATGAATAGTACAAATGCAAAAGTGACAAGCGATGCATCACTTTTTTCTGCAATTGCCCATCGCTTTCAAATAACAATAGTGTTATTCACACATGTATTTCATTACAGCATAGATGTTGTGCATTGGGCTATTCTGATTGTAATCCATACACAACGTATGGAAGACATGACCTTAATCTCCCACACATGTGGTGTAGATTTCAAATGGGGTTACCTGTATGGCTGACTCCATTTGAGATGAAGGTCATGTCTTCTACAGGGGTGGGTGGATTTCAACTGGAATAGCCCAGTGTGAAGAGATCTTGCTGAGAACTGTAATTAAGCCATCTTGTCAGCCTCGTAATTTACAGTGCATTATGGCAAACCTACCTGGCCTCTCCATACCTTACAGAGTATTGTTGATCATGGAGGCCACAGACATTCTACAAGCCATCAACAATGGCTTGTATCTATGAAGCATGTAACCTAAACATTCTACATTATACCATAGCACCCAAAATTAGTTCCCAGATTTGCATGTGTAAAAAGCTAGGAAAATTAGCAGTGAGTTCCTTGAACAGTAGAAATTTAAGCCAGAAAACAAAATGACAACACTTGCATTGTCATACACCAGACTCATTAAACAAAATTTTTATTTTAATATTAGTAGTAATTTGATTTTTTATATTGTCTGTGGCAAATTGATATATAACTGATTCAGCAAGTTGCAGGCTATCAACGGAGGCGATTGTTTTAAAAATAATTAATAAGCAATAATTATTATATTAGTGCTTTACTTTTCAAGTTTTCTCCTTCTTTGTTGCAAAAACTGAGCAAATGTACAGTGCGTAAGCCTCTTTACCATGTTCCCAATATTTCTTTAAGCTAATGGTTTAGCATTATGTACTTGATCTTGTGCACTGTTGCATGTTGTATGTGTTTTTTAACCCTGACTGCTCAACGGTGGGTACCAGACTCAAGCCTTGCATATCAAGGACAGTCCGTGTAGCTCAGTTGGTAGAACATCAGATACGTCTTCCATACTTATATATGTTATGTTTACATTGTAATTTAATTTTTAAAATGCTGTAGTGTGCAATGCGAGGTTCTTTCTTCCCTCGTATATTGACATTTTAAGAATTGTGGGTAAGCATCATGAACTTGATCTTGTGCGCTAGTATGTAATGTTTTAATGTTCCAGTGTATGAGGCGTCCCTCTTACCTACGTTAACCACTTCATAGTGAATTACTCTGAACATCACGTCTATATGTACCTAACGCACAAGCACTAAATAGATTCATCAGGTTTGTTGGTCAACATTATAAAAGATTTCTTTTAAACAAAACAAAACTTTTACTCACTATTTACTGTTTCACTTATCATGGTCGGTATAGGCATCATCAGAATGATGGTTGTAGATCCTTACTTCCAGTTGGATGTATCCCGACTGAAGAGGATCTTCTCCTCCATGGCTGATAATACATCTTCTTCAGTCGTGATACATCCAACTGAAGTATGGATCTACAACCATCATTTTGATGGTGCCTACCGACCATGATAGGCGAAACCATCAATAATGTTTGGTTTTGACTAAAGCAGAAGCATTTGTAAAGAGGAGTAAATATTGAATGTATAAGTACTACACCTATGTAATATGACACCAGAAATTAAGCTTACTGAACTGGTTTAATCTACATCAACACTAAGCAATGTCTAATTCAAGCCGCATAAAGCACACAAAACAAAATGAAAGTACCAGCTGGGAATGTAACAATATATAATACCCATATCGAAATTTGTTATGAGTGACAGGACAAATGCTAGTCGCCAAATGCCAGTAGCAATTGTACAATGCTACCCGCCTTTCACAGTGGCAAGTGCTAGTAGCGATTGTAAAATGCTACCATCGTTCAGTCATCACCAGACAGTTGCCTTAAAGTCCACTGGTAGCAATTTTGACATTGGGGTATGGTAACGACATCTGAACGATATGTAGTTTTTTTTGCCCACTGCTTGGTAAGATATGGGCATAAGATCTCACCACATGGCCACCTTGGCCATCATGATCCATCACAAGGTGCTATACCAGTTGAAATCTATATTCCCCCTATGGAAGACATGCACTCAGTCTCCTACACAGGGGGTGTAGATTTCAAATGAAGTCATCCATTTAGATAACCTCATTTGGAATTCACACTCCCTGTATGGAAGATAATTAAGCTAATATTTTCCTATTCAACTGGTATAGCTCATTGAATCCAACTTGGTACTTTCTTCCTGATTCATGCATTACTTACTCTTCTACCGCTCCCCCTTCTAGCTACAGCAGCAGCGTTTGCAGCGACAGCAGCATTAGCATTTACAGCTGCACCTACATCAGCACTGAGTGGTCTCTCTGGCACATGAGGTGGGACCCATCCATCTCGGAAGGTAGGCACATAGCGGGGAGGTATTGGCCTGTCCTTAGGCCACTCAGAACTGGAATCATTGATTGAACACAAAAAGAGAGAAACATTTCATTATTATCATTAAACAATTCCACTTTATCCTTGAAATAAATTCATTCTATTTTAGAGAATTAAGGTATTGTTTTTAGCCGCTGGCGTGCATCTATCATCTCATATAACACGGGCGACATCATTATTTTAAGTAAAACAATGAGGTGAAGCTGAGTTGTTTTACACCAAAAAATAATGATGTCGCCCGTGTTAAATGAGATGCACAACAGCGGCTAAAAACAATACCTTTATTTTTATTCTTAAACACTTCAATTCAAATAAAAATATTAATCATAAGTATACAAAATTTCAGTCAAATTCAACCCTACATTTGACAAGGAATTACCTATAGGGCTTAGAATCGATCAGTCCTGTTGTGACATGATCTCCGATTGGTTCAAATAGCGAGTACGAGTATCGCGTCGACTGTGTTATATCATGTCATATTACACGGCTAAGAACCAATAAGATTGCAGGAACTTTCTCAAGTTTTTAAGAATATATGTTCCAGCTACCTCGTGTATAATATTGTCCTGGGTAGTATGTGGGTAGGATGTTGACCAGAGGGGCACATGTATTGATTTTGATTTTTAATATCCAGTGCTACCACAGATTTTCAAAGTCATATCCTACTACCTTATACATCCAAAAGTCAGAGGAAATTGATTTAATTTTTTAGCATTCTTTATGCTCTTTTTAACACACACACACACAAAAACCCATTTTTACAGCTTTATATATTGTCCCTGTTATTTCACATAGCTATTTTCTTCTTCTCTGTAAATAATCTCAATCAGCTACCAATTTGGGTTCCCCATCTGCCCGTATTGACTGTCATATCATTTCAGGATCAATCACACCACAGCCTTGAAAAGAGATTATAATCAACCAGCAGAAAATTGCACGTTGCCATGGAAACATCAGGACACACCTTCTTTTCTTTCCGTTCACAATTTGTTGTTTCAGTGATATTCAATGAACCAAAAGGAGGTGCACTACACCTGAATTGGGCTATTCCAGTTGAAATCCATATGCCCCCTATGGAAGACATGACCTTAATCTCCCACACAGGGAGTGTGAATTTCAAATGAGGCTACTTGAATGGGTGACTGCATTTGAAATCTATACCCTCTGTGTGGAAGATTATGGTCATGTCTTCCATAGGGGGTATGTATATATCCACTAGAACAGCCTATTCCATTTTGGTTTGGGGACTGTAGCAACATTTCAAATAGACTGTAATTGATTGTCAATTTAATAAAGTTTCTAAAACATTTTTTTCTAAATGATTATATCAGAGTTATTTGATGCTTGAAGCTAAGAATGAAGAAAAAGAAGAGAATCATCATCTTGCATGTTCAGACAAGCATAATATATGCATATTATCACAACCTACAGATGTTTGTACTAAAGTAAATGTTTTAATTCTTCTGTGGTCCGGGTACATGCTGGTAATTATCGATCACGTAGAAGAGGAAAGGTCTCCGCCCTTTCTATGCGCCAATGACCAATGGGTCAACCATCTTATTGTCATGACCATTGATCAGTGTGATCGTTTATCACTTCTGCATTGTCGCTCGTATATACTCGATGCGCAACACATAACATGGAGGAATAAAAACATTTACTTTAATACCAGGCTATAATATCTGGATTGATTTAGATCAAAATGGATTTTATGTACCACATAGATAGCATTTATTATAAACAAACAGTCTTTCTAATTTTGTCTCAATGCTTGAAAAAATCAAATTCTCTTCCGCAACAGTTCAAGTGAGATAGTAAATAATTCATGCTCTAATTCTTCACCATGTAATTTATCCCTATTATTACAACCTATTGACTGTTCAATTTCCATTAGCATGATGTTGGAAGTAGAGAAGCACATACCGATGCAAAAATTGTGAAATTGAACTTATGTTTGATCAGCTCGTAATTGGCGGGCCTTATAACATCACAAATAAATATCAATATATTTAATTTAGAGAATTGTCTTGTGCCATCTCGCCAGAAGTATCACATATCATTAATTCAAGTCCTATACTTTGTCTACTTTATCTTACACGCACAATATATATCAGACAAGTGGAATGGAATTAGTGGTAAACCCGGGGGGGGTTACTCAGTACAAATGACCCGACGGGGACGTGCCGCAAACATGGGTAGCATTTTCAGCCTTCTGGTATATCAATGACCCCTTTTTCAAAGCCTATTTTGGTATATGAATGGGTCCTTTTTCAAAATTTTCTCAATTTTTTCGGAAAACAGCCCAATTTTTCCTTAATCTAGCCAAAATTTTCAAAATTTTCCCAAAATGTTGGGAAAATTTGTAAAAACTAAGACAATTTTGGGTAAATTCGGCCGAAAATTTTGACTTTTGGTATATCAATGGGTCCAAATTTCTTGAAAAATTGGTATATTTATGGGTCTACTTCCAAAATCTCAGCGGCACGTCCCTAACCCAAACTTGAGTACCCCGGTGGTAAATTCCCAACAATTCCCACTGATTACAAGCTGTTCAAACTATATGAATTGTAATTCTAAAAGAAGCCTCAAGTGTAAGAGGATGTTACCATAAGAATTGGAAAATTTTCAATTTTCTTATCAACTAATGGATTTTGACGATGCAATATTGTACAAATGTATTACTGAATAAAATAAATTGCAAATGGCATATACAGGAACCTGCCACTTGAAAGAACGACACATTCATGTGTTAACTTATTGATCTGGTCATGCTCAATAATTTATCAGTTTTCACAAATTCTGCGCTGTTATGCAAGCATGAGAGTTGAAAAAGGAGAACTCCATCATTGGCATCTACAACATGCTGTTATCATTTGTCAACTGAGCAGGGGTAACCTTGAATTGCTTTCATACATTGTGTCAACAAATTTCTGATTCTATCAATCAAAACAAATAATTTATTTAGCAACATCACTGTTATGGGTTTTATTTCCATATTTTTGTCCATTAAACAATATGCTGATATATTGTCTGATTTTTAAGGCCTTCCGTTCTTCAAGTTGAAATCCCCGCTATGCAAGACATGACCTTAATCTGCAACACAGGGTGTGAAAATTTAAAATGCAGTCACCCATTCATTTTAAATTCACACTCCCTGTTTGGGAGATTAATCCTAACACCCCAGTTGCATTTTGGCAAGGAGGGAGGAAGGAAGGAAGGAAGCAGGGAAGGGAGGAAGGGAGGAAGGGAGGAAGAAAGAAAGAAAGAAAGAAAGAAAGAAAGAAAGAAAGAAAGAAAGAAAGAAAGAAAGAAAGAAAGAAAGAAAGAAAGAAAGAAAGAAAGAAAGAAAGAAAGAAAGAAGGAAGAAAGGAAGAAAGGAAGAAAAAAAGGAAGAAAGAAAGAAAGAAAGAAAGAAAGAAAGAAAGAAAGAAAGAAAGAAAGAAAGAAAGAAAGAAAGAAAGAAAGGAAGAAAGGAAGAAAGGAAGGAAGGAAGGAAGGAGGAAGGAAGGAAGGAAGGAAGGAAGGAAGGAAGGAAGGAAGGAAGGAAGGAAAACTTTTGTCTCGGGCGCTGTTTCGAACCAGCGACCACGCAGGTGACAGACATGTGCATGGGCCTGCCTTTCCAGGTTGGTGCAGCTTGACCGGCAAAGCTTTCAGTGACCATATAACTGTTCGCATGATGACGCAATCACATCAGCTGGGACACCTAGCGTGCGTATACTTTCTGAATTGAGGTTTTTTGCTGTTTGGTTCGGTTAGGGTTAAGGTAATGTCTTGCATAGCAGGGGTGTATGAATTCATTCCAGTGATAGTACATGCATCCATTGACAATCTCAACTTTTATTTTGGAGAAAGAAAAAAAAACTTACTCAGGCACTGTCCATGTCTGTCCAAGAGACAGCCACAATTCATTTTCTCGTGAGGTAAGACAATTCTGTAGGAGTTCAACTCCATGATGTGTGAGCAGCGGTGACACAACGCTTGCAGGTAGGTCGCTACCTTGGCAACTTTGAATGATGAGCTCAAGAGGCACAAAGAGAAAGTGAACTAGTTCAGGAGCATTGGGGTCGTGGATGTGAGCTTTCAGTTTCGCCTGAAAACAAGAAAGGAAAAAAACAACGATATATTATCATACGTTTCAGCTACGTTGACACCATGTGATGTCACACTGGATAAATTCCATTCACTGTCAGAGGAGGTTTGTGTGTGTAAATGCAATGGAGTAAATAAACATGTAATCAATACAGCCTTGATTTGCTAAGAATTGAACAGGGCACCTGTCTCATCAAATCACTTGAAAACCTCTTTTAAAACTGACAGAGGTGTCATTGAAGTTGGAACAGATAATAGGAGATTCTAACATTGTATGTTTGCCTTGTTACTTTAATCAATGGTCAGAGCTTTACTCAGATATTTAAGCCATACTCATGCAAGTTTAGTAAATATCTCGTAAAAACTTAATTAGCCCAATTCAAACGATAAAACATCAGAATTTGTACCACAAATTTCCACTTACCAGTAAATTAAAACAGTACTTAAATTTCTGGAAGCATTCTACATAAGCAGCTTCTGGTGGAGGTCTAGACCTTGCCAGCAGTAGACCATCACCCGGTTCCTTCTTCTGACGATTCTTGCGCGATCGTCGTCTGCGCGCAAGCTCTGTGTATGCTTCGGCTGCTTTCTGTAGCTGCCCGATAAAAGCCTCTATGTCGTCAAAACAGTGATTAAGAATTTGCTGAAAATTGGAAAGAAAAAATTAATTGTTAGTCGGAAGGAATTCACTGTCAATTACACCATGGCTGCTCATAATAATTATACACAAGTATAAAAGTTATGCTCAACAAACAATTCCTGGAATTTTAGAATGCATGCAGTACCAAAAGCTGATTATTATTGCTGTGCTCAAATTTCCTGTATTTAGTGTCCACTGAATTCTCATGATTCCCAATATGATGTGCTGCCAGAGGGTGCTCTTGCCAGTCTCAATTTTTGAACTCCAGGGTCGACATCACCATTCTAGCCACCATTTGATTTTCACGCGAGTGTGATAATAATAATATTGAACAAAGTTCCACAAAGGATTCTGTGTGATCAATCTATAGAAAATGGACCTACTATAATTGTAAATTGTTGTTTTAGTGCATTCCCCTGTAACATCACTGACGGTTCATTTTGATGCTAGAACCCATCACTCAAACTAAAAACACATGTTTATTTTTACCAAATTTATCCTTAAAGTGTCCACTTTTGTTGAAAAATCAAGCAAATTCTGTCAATTGTCCCCTGTCACTCAATTTCTGCTAGCTACAACCCTGCCTTAATTTAACACATTACATACTACTACACATCACTGTGCAATTTTCAAAAAATAAAATGCAATATCACACCAAGTTAAAGCATCTAAATCTGAACTAAAAAGGGTGTGAAATGGACAAAATGAACCATTGCCCATGACACTAAACAATAATTGAAACCACCAAAGGTCGCTTATAATTTCCTTGGTGCAAATGGGTTCCACGTTTGATTGGTGTTGTATAATACAAGGACCTACAATATCAGAGCGCAGGGTATGAGTTCCTCAATGGGGTTATTCCAGTCTTCAAATTATTATTTTTACCTTGGGGTTCACTTTTGCACCCCATTTTGAAAGTTGTGGTGCAATTTCATTACGCAGAGCAATTTGAAACAGTCTCAGATAATTAACACATAAAGTCAGTACAATGTGGTATCATAATTTTGCACCATACCTAATTGGACTGGCTGCGAGATGGTTTGTCATTTCACAATTCTAATGCAGTACTGGAGAGAATGAATAATAAATTTATGATATTTGACTCCACGGAAATTGAACTGGAGACCTCTTGCACTAGAATCAAAACCTTATTCGCTTGGCCACATTATACTAAGCCTATGTTACATAGTGAAGTAATCTAAACACTTACCACATCTCTTTCTGTTCTCATTGCTATTACTTCCAGTAATAAAGATACATTTTTGCTAATTGCTACCACTGGGAATTGAACCGGGACCTCTTGCACCGGAATCAAAACTTTTGCCACTGGGAAACATTGCTCTCTTTAGGAGCTATCATTTTCGTCGGAAGGTGGGTCCCAAATATACTGGGGGTATATATAAATATTTGGAGAGAAAAATAGGGAGGTCATCAAATTTTTGATGACCAAAATGTAAGGAGTCACAAGATGACCACAGATAGTGTGTTTATTTTTATTCAAAAAGACTGATTTCAATACAATTTAGCCTGTTTAGGGGGTAAGGTGTATCAGTGGTGGGGGGGGGGGTCATAAAATGTTTGTTGCCGAAATAGGGGGGTCGCAATTTATTGATGCTGACCTTTCGTAAATTTGGGATCTCCCCTTCCGAAGAAAATGATAACCCCTTGCCCTAATTATTTGTCTGTAATTGTTACAAGTCAAAGCCTATACGCTATTTGTATAGATTGCCTTCTTCTCTTACCACGTCTCTTTCTGTTCTCATTGCTATTACTTCCAGTGGTTCTTCTGTTTCTGTCGTACGGACTGGATGAGACTTGGGTGATTGGAAGCCCCGAGGTGAAATGGCTGCACCACTCGCTGAAAAATAGCAATATATCACAAATTGATTTAAGGACTAAAAAAAGAAGTTTGTATTCTACTTAAAGCTCCAATCTCAAGGTCGGTCACCGGTCAGCCTGTTACTTTTTTTAATATTTTGTCATGTTCAATATAAAAAAAACCAATACTTTATATAACGCTTGTCAGGCTTGTTTTGGGAAAATATCTGTTGTGCAGTACAAATTACAAACAGGCAAAACATTTTGCAAATTTTATTACAAATACATAAAAATTCAAGTAAGAAAGAAATCTGATTTTTGAATCAGTCGGAAAAGAGTAATAACATTTTTAGGCATAATTATACCGGGTTATATGTAACCAGCTTTTATTAAGCAAAAAGCGGTTCAGAACCAGGTATTAGTACAAAAAGCCCTTATTTGCTGCTTTCAACAGGTTCAAAAAGAATCTGCTTCACCCCATTTAATCATAATAATATATTACTGTCTGAACTTTTTTGTATATTTCTATTGAACTAAAGAGCAAGGTCAAACTGACATCATGATTGACTGTAAACAAAATGAATTCAGTCCAGGGAAATAAACAAAATGGTGGATGCAATTATCTAAAAGCATCCTTATTGTAATTTGGTTAGAGAGCTGGATTTCTCATCAATAAAATTATGAGATTGGAGTTAATTTCACTCAAAAATATAGTGCACTTTGATGTAATAATAGGTTAATGGGTGGGCCAATCTAGCAGTGACCCATTTGAATAAATTACATTAAGTAACGATACTCCTAACAGTGCTTTTTCCGTGATCTAAAGAACTGACCATTGTCACCATGGATATATGTTATACTTCAGGTACCACTCCCGATTCCATAAGAATGCCCATCTGTCCTGCGTGCATTTTCAACCTGTCTATGTATAATGCATTCTACATTATGATGGACTATAGAATGTAGACAGAAGGGTGCATTTAAGAGCCTTATACAAAGGGAAGAAACATGTCAGCCATCTAACTAGACCTTGGAAATAAAGAGTACAAACTCAGGCCCAAACAGCTTAAAATGAAATATCAACCATATAGCACCATTCAGCGATGCATCTCTAAATAGGTACAGAACCCTAGTCAGCCGATCTAGAATAACCACCGCAGCCAGGATCCACTCCAGGAGTTGACAAACGGGTCACGGACAGAGACAATAAGCAGTTTAGTTCTTTGTTGAGGGGAATTCCAAGTTAGCTCAATAATTTCATGAGAATAAACATGGACTGCCCCGGGGCTCAAACTCCCATCACTAAACACCAATGCACCTGAGTTTTGATTGAGTTAACTTGATTGCTTGAGCGACTCACTTAACTTGATTGTGCTATATAATAGGTATGTTATAGGCTTCTTGATACAGGTGTAATATTGGGCTATTCCTGCTGAAATCCATACACCCCCTACAGAAGACATGTTCTTAATCTCCCACACAGGGGGTGTGAATTTCAAATGAGGTTACATAATGGGTACTCCATTTGAAATCTGCACCCCCTGTGTAGGGGTTTTAAAAGCTTATATCTTCCATAGGGGGTGTATGGATTTCAACTTGAATAGCCAATTTGCCAAGCTTTACATTCTTTCATTTAAAATAAATATAAAACGGTTTTTGCAAGATAGAAACATTGACCTCATCCATACTGTGGTACCAAGAACACAGCTGCATTTTATGGGTTCTATACAATTTTGATGTACAATCACTGTCTACCATCAGATACAAAAATAGCTATCAGTTATTAAAGGAAATTGTCCTCGGTCATTAGAGTATAGACTTATCTAGAGTAACACAGATAGAATTATATAGAGTAACACAGATAGAATTATCTAGAGTAACACAGATAGAATTATCTAGAGTAACACAGATTTGTGGGTATACATGTACTTTTGAATATCTATCGTCCTTGGAGATATAATAAAATGTCAAAATAAATGAGAATTCTGTTATGGGTGTGTATAAAAAATATAACTTCTTAGACTCAGTTAAAAAATAATTCACATTAAAAAGATGAGTCTATCAAGAACTATATAGACTATAGTCTGTCTCGTCTCAAGTTGAGAGCAACGCCATGTTGGATTTTGCAGCGGCAGATTCAAATCAAGCATGTTCAACTAAGGAGATTTGTACGTACCGTATTTCGTCAAATAAACGCCCCCGGGGGCGTTACATTTTCCCAAGGGGGGCGTTTATTCAAGGTCAATTTTAGAACGATAATTCCCGTTAAAATCATTAGGTAAACTAAAAAACACACACTAAAATGATGAACTATGAACTAGATACACTGACTTCCGGCTCACTTCCGGGTTTCTGATCCAGATTTTCGCCAATTATTGACGCTATTATGGACCATGTGCGCAACTTGGTAAGCTTACTACACAAGATAGCATGGAAATATCGGCATTTTTGAAACATCTTGGTTGAAAAAAGTGGTGGGGGCGCTTATTTGAGGGGGGGGCGACTATTTGACTGAAATACGGTATGCTGGCGAACGCACTGATCCAAAACTGCCACTGCAAAATCTACCATGGCATTACTCTCAACTTGAGACCAATCAGAACAGCTGACCATCACTGTTCTGGAAGCGGTCCAGATGGATAGTTCAGTTCAGAATTAATGTAAATGTTCTTAAAACATACTCAAGGGATAATACTTTCTCAACATTTCAAACTTTGTCTGGTTTCTTGTTTGTAAAAGTGGTGATCCAGGAGTACTGATCCAGGTGTACTGATAGTGTTTCTAGTAGTAGTATTTCACTAATTACTCTAGAAAAAAATTGTCATAGAAACACTAACAATTCTAAAGATACCACCCGTGCATCTGATTCCAGTCACCATTCGTAAAAGCACCCAGAAGGTTTAGGAACATCGAGATTCTAATATATGGAAAACTTACGTTTATGTTTTTAGGACATACCCAAGTTCTTGCATTTTGTTAGAATAACTTTCACCATGAAAGCTGAACAACTGTTTTTGAACTGAATTTCACTAATAAATTGTTGTTATTGAAAATTGTTTACTTATATTTTTTTTTAAATGTTGATGCTTTTCTTACCTTGAGCTGCAGCCGCTGCAGCAGCGAAGGCTGCAACCTTATTCCTGACATGAGTATCAGCTGGAGGGTTAGGAGGGGGATCATCTGGTGGGGGTGGAATGTACATGCCTCTGTCATGGTGGACTGGTACAGCCCCTCCTCCCATTCGCCTGGGGTCTGCACCAGCAGCGCCTCCTGGAGGGTAGTCTTGCTGCCTGTAATATTAGAAATTGCAAGAAGAATAAAATGGACAGATGAATACATCAGCATTTATGACAAGTTTTATCACAATCATGAATATTCAATGCCTGATCCAACTGTTGAGGTAGGGAAGAATTTAAGGCACCCTCACCCCAACAAATAAAATATACTAAACATGATGCAAAAGCATAACAGCATGGTATCTAGGACCAACACGTATTGAGCAAAGACACTCTAAATTAACTAAGCTATAAACATTGCAAATAGTTTCATAGCAAACTTTTAGGTCTTCAGGAGGCTACAAACATTTTACATAACAATTAACTGAAATTTGTTATGCACATTTTGTATTCATCGTTCCCTGAACAACACTTTTGTACTTTTCTCTATACTATAGAGCCTAATAAAGAACCATCAAATCAAATCTTGACTCTATCTTGTGTACAATGAGCCATTTCTGCAATTCTGCATAATATTTTGATTATTTTGATTCAACGTATATGAAATATGACAGCTTGTCTCAAAACAGGTCATCCAGGTATGTCAAAACAGATGCCTACATATGTGTCAGCCTGGGGATAAACCATAGACATTCAATAACCCAATATAGACAAGACATGAAGGCAGTCAAATGTGTCAACATGAAAAATATTCCCTAATCTCCTCCTACAGAAGATATACCATAATTCTGTATTTGATGATTGAGTACAAATAAACCTTATATATTAACCCTCTACACGCAGGTGTCGACTGCAGGCAACAAGTTTTAAAAAATTCAAAAATTTCAGAATTGGAAATTTTCATGACCATATTTGGAAATGGCATGAATAATGCATTAAAATGAGTACAAACAAGCCTATATTTGTTCAGTGGTTCTTAAAATAGCTCGTGATATTTTGAGAAAATATCTCAAAACTTAGACTTGTCCTGTTGATGCCTACATGTATATGGCCAGGTTGCAAACTTTTTGCAGAGCATTAACTATACATGTAGCCTTCATCGAGTCAGTAAAGTAAAATCAAATTTGGAGATTTTCTCAAAAACTGCTAATTTTGCTGGAATCTGTTAATTATGCTATAGCCTACTTCTTTTTGTTGTTTACTGGCCAGACACATGAAGATATTATTTGGAAAACTAAATAATGGGAACCTGTAAGCGTGGGCACTGATTGGATCAATACTTGGTAAGATGCCAGACAGGACTACTTTGTAAGTAATCTCAATTTTGATTGAAACTGGAACATTGAACTGGTTTCAATTTTTTTTTATTATATATTTGAATTAGTTGCCAACAAAAGTGTTATAATATTGCTTCACAAATTTATGATTAATAAAAGTCCTACAAAGGCATGATTTGACAGATTTGACTATAGGTTACCAACACTATACGCATTCAAATGTTCATGGCCAGTATTAATATGAAACATGTTTACGACTGCAATTATTGATATCACAATTAACTGATAGAACACAACGCATTGTCAATACAAAACAATATGAATTATTACCCTGTTCTAAAAAACATTTTCATGAACAATTTTATACAAATTATTCAATTAAAGGAGTATTTTGTGATCCTAGCATCCTCTTTTTATGACATTTTTCAGCAGATATCAATGAAATTCCCAAAATTTCTGTTCATTCTGATTTTGCATTTGTGAGTTATGCATGATTATGTGTATTACCATACACCATCTAATAATTAGATGGTCTATGGTATTACACTGCTCCATAGATAATGTGTTGTAATTTCGCTCTGGTGTACCAGAACGGAATTTTTTCTTCTTCAAATTTTACAATATTTTTGCTAAACGAATTAATCTACAAGAAATTTTTTGTACATAAACATTTTGTAGCAAGAGGTTTCCAGTGGTATAAAAATCTCAACTTTTTTGGAGAAAAATTGGGGGATGATGCTGTGGATCACAAAATGTCCTTTTAAGGGACATCTAAATACAATCTTTCTTACTCAAAAAGACCTCATTTTCCTTAATAAAGCCCAAACTGAACATACCGTTGTTCTTTAACAGATGATCTTATGAAACTCTGGGGACCAACACATGGAACACCTATGACTGATTTCAAGCTAGACTTTCGCTGGCTCCCACTCATATTTGCTTCATTATCACTACCATCATCAATATAGTCTGGTTCAGGTACTCCAGGCAAAGGAACCACCTGCTGCATGGGATCCACTGGTTGCTGCCCTTCTATAAAGCTTGTCTCCTGTACCTTCTTTGTCAATGATACCTTCCTCATACTTGATGTCATCTGAATATCCATTGAAGATGTAGACTCCCCTCTTTTGCGAAAACTGCTTGGATTGGATTGCTGCCTGGTTTTCTTTGTCAGTGATCCTTCCCTGATGTTCGATGTCATCTTGCTATCCATCGCAGGTTCTTGTCTTTGTGACGTATCACCAGTATTGGACAACCGCAGAGGATTCTTTGTCACAGACATTCTGATGTGAGGTGCCACATGACCACCCATTCCTGATTGTTTTTCACTAACTGACGCATCATTTTCTGGCAAGAAATATTTACTCTTAAGCGGAGGCGGATTGGGTGGCTGCACCGAGGATGGGCTAATCTTGCTTGATTTACAGCAAGACATCTCTGATGAATTCTGCAACTTTTCACTAGCATCAAATGGTACTACAACACTTCCATCGCCAATGAATGTTGGTGATTTGGCATTGGCCTCAGAAGAGTTGGGGTTGTGAACAAATTTTGGTCCAAGAGCAAACTTTGATTCATTGAAAGATTGCAAATGATGCACATTTGAATCAGCTTCTGGGTACAGTTTTATCAAAGATTTTCTCTTGACATTATTATTATTTGCTTGCCAGTGGTTGGTAGGTTTAACTTGTCCATAACTATCAAGTGGAATTCCTTCATATTGATGATCACCGGATCTGTGTCTGTGTGGTTCCCTTTCATTTGCTGGCGATTGTTTCAATCCTGGTTCTGGTTTGGCACTATCGTTTTGCTTGTCATAAAAAGACTTTTTTACGATTCTAAACGTTCCTTGCTGATTCATCATTGCTGGAACTTCTCTTCTGAGAGTCTGAGGTCCTAATCATTTAAACAAAGGAGTACTAATACTTCTTCAGAATCTGGAGTATAATTCAACAAAAACTGACTTTCAATGCAGAAATATAGAAACTACAACACCTTTTTTAAGCCTGTGCAAAGTTTACCAATACGTTCCAATAGTTCCAATGATAAATATGGTGAAAGTAAAATCTTTCAAACCTCCTCTTTAATATCAATGAATACAAGGTTCTGGTGCCATACTTGACTAGTACATGTATTATTTCACCAAGTACTGAATTATATCCAGTCCATTGATATGATATTCATTGCCATGAAATCAGAGAAGCCGGCGATCCCAACAAATCCCAGTAGACATCATTTCTCAATGACTTCTGTTCTTAGTAATATCAATCCAGTGCAATACTGCAAAAAATTCCAAATGATGCAGTTTCGTGGATGCTGCGAGTCAAACTTCACTACAAACTATGAAATTTCTTCATCCTATATGTATTTCCTTGCTGTTTCCCTGAAACCTTAGTTCTTACTACTGTACAAAGCCACAAAAAATCTTATCTGAAGTGCTATCATGGAGACTGAGGAGCCAAAGTACATTGCAAATCCATTTCATACTGCTGTCATAATCCATAATATAGTGTCTTTTCTTGGTTTTTTTTTACTTCCTTGTTCCTGCATCATTATTTCCTTGTGCAACTTTTCTCATCCTTTCCTCATTTCACTTAGACAATTTATCCATCCAGAACACTTCAATCAATGTGAATCAACATCACACAGTCCTCAACACTAAAACTGCTCAAAGTTGGGCATCTGTTTTTAGAGTAAAAACATCAGCATTCCTGAAGAAACCAGTAACATATCCTCCTCTAATTTCACATGTTCTAATTAACACCCAGTCAGGGTTGCCAACAAAATATAAGCTATATTAGAGGGGCAAATCACAAAAAAGCAGCCCAATTCTCCTCTTATCAATTAGTTTCTGTATAACAGGACCCTATCAAAAGTTTTTCTCTTAACCATTGGTTTCTATAGAACAGGAAATGGTCATAAATCACTGTGAAATCTTTAAAAGTAGCCCATTTGGGCTACCAAATTGCAGGTTTGGCAACCCTGCTGCCAGGTAACAATGCCTTCTGTCTTTTCTTATACAAAGCATCATTAGTGCATTCTCATATTCAATGCACAGTTAGCAGGTTAGGATAATTTCTCCCCCATCACAATTTTATGCTATAATTCATAGGGTATGATGTTAAGAAATGTCAAAGCTCTAAATGAGGGACAAAAGTATAAAATGAGACCGAGAAAACAGAACCAAAACCATAAGCTTAAAGCATAAAAGAATTATCTTTATCCCATTGTGTAAAGCTAAGTTTACTTGAAACCATTACAATACACCATACCTGTTTAAGATACTATAATCTAAAATGTGCCATATTTGCTAATGTACTAAATAAATCCGCAGAACAAATTGAAAGTAATTCATCTGATCTGTGATACATTGTTATCAGAAACCTGCTGAATGTAGCATGGGATTGTTATTATGTTAGGACAAGGATGGAAAGATTACATAAGAATAAAAGGAATTGGTTTTTTTTTATATTATTATATTGTATTATCTTGTGAGATTTCATACCAAATTTGGTCACAGATGTGCACTGATATGATGGAGTTATCCTTGGGGACTAATTAATCCACTTTGCCAGTTTCTGATGGGGGAACTTAACACAAATGACCATACGGGTATGTTCCCCCATATGACCCCCTTTTTGGATTTCGCAGCTCCGAAAGCCCCTCTAAATTTGACCAAAATAGAGCTCAGAAAGACCTTGATTTTGACAATTTCAACACTAAAAGACCGCTAAATTGCTCATTCATCACATTTCTGGGGGGTTTTTTTCAGGTGATTTTCAACCAGAAAGCTAAGAAAGACCCTTGATTTTGATTGTTCCCAGCTCTAAAAGACCGCCTTTTACTTGTTTGTAGCTCCAAAAGACACCCTTTTACTGGTAAAGCATCAGCTCCCAGAGACTCACCATGTCAGAATTCCCGGAAAACATACCCACCAAAAATTTATGATCTGCCTATCCCCTAAAAGTTGAAAGAACCACAAAATGGTTCTTTCTGACCTTTCTGAACCCTTTTCAGGTCTAAAAATGGTTCATTCAAGCCTTTCCAGAACCATTTCCTGTTCTTTGTAGAACTATTTAAGGTTCCACATACAGGACAGCTCAAGAACCATAGGTTCTACTTAGAACCATTTATGACTGAGAGTCCCAAACAATTGTGCCATTCTGTAAAGCATACAAACTAACAAACCACATACAAACATAAAACCTCTCAAGATATCACAGGTAAAATTCCAAAGTTGTAAACCGGTATCCATCAGCGTCTTCTTTATTTACGCTTTTTAAAATATATGCAGCAGCCTTGAGATATGTGCTTTTAATGTGTGGGTGTCATATTTACCAAGTGTGTTGAATCGTGATAATCCGTGTAGTAAACCCCCCTGAATTAGGGCAGTCCACACAACACATTTCAAGTCCACATTGATCTGGATCATTAATCCCCTGGACACTACCGGTCATCTAACAGCATTTCTGATTGGTTGATAACTTGAAATGCTCATTTCAATTGCCAATTATGATTAGGCTTTAAACAATTTATGGTCAAACTTGTATTTGCAGATGATCTTATTAATACCCTCCTTGATTGGTTTAAAGTTGTACACAAAATTCATTTTGGCCAATCGGCAAGTAGTTCTCATGGGGTTAACTTTCTACATGTATGTGGGTGTCAACTGCACAAGACAAGTTTCAATTTGTTTTTAATTCAAAAATATCAGAATTATAAGTTTTCATAACCATATTTAGGAATCAGCATGAAAAATGCATTCAAATGAGTACAAACAAGACTAGTATTGGTTCATTAGCTCTTTAATAGCGTTTGGTATTTTTAGAAAATATTTTAAAACTTGTACATTTTATGTTGAAGCCTATGGCTATAATTTGGTTTACCCCAAGTTTGGTAGTGACGTATGTGCATATTTTGCTTGCCGCAGTATTGAATCACGCGTGGAAAGTTAAACGCGCTGAGTGCACGCTTACGGTGCAACTGCAAAATAACATTGACGTCACTACCAAACTTGAGGTGACCGTGAACCAAATTATAGCACGCAGAGCATTAATTTTGATGGCTACAGGTCCATAGTCCGAATGGTTGTGTTAGTCCAAAAACCCAATAAGAGTCGTTGTATACACCCTGATACTTACCCTAACCCTAAACTTCACCCTAACCTTAATCTAAGTCCTAATACTAAACATAACCCTAACCCTAATCATATTCCTAAACATAACCCTGGCTCATAATATCCTAACTTTGACCCTAGCCTTAGCCTAACCCTATCCCTAACACTAACCCTAACCCTAATGCTAATCCTAACTTAAACTCTAATCCTAACATAAAATGTCCTAAACCCTATAACTTTCAACCTGTTAGGACTAATGACTCTTTGGGCAAACGGGTTGTCCCCATTTTGATTCCTGATATCCACATGCCATGTAACTCTAGTTAGAACAACGGCAAAAATACCATCAGTCAAGTACAATGTATAAATATAGCCATACAAATAATGTAGTATCCAGCCTGGCAGGTTTCTCGTCCTCAGGGTTGCTAAACCCGCGATTTGGTAGCCCAATTGGGCGACTTATGAACATTTTCTCCGCGACTTTTGACAATTTCCTGTCCCATAGAAACCAATGGTTAAGAAAAAATTTGGGCGACTTTTCAACATTGGCTCCTGCCCCATGGAAACCAATGGTAAAGTTGGATTATTTGACCCACGATTCGGGCTGAAATCTTTTGGCAACCCTGGGGCCAAGTAAACATATCAAGTCGCTTATGAGCATGCATATGCCCTGCTGCTTTATGCAAATTGACATGGATCAATCTGGATCTAAAAGCACCATGTTAAGGTCCAATGTAAAAATAAACTGTGATCAAGTGCTGCAAAAATGTTGATGGGGAAAGAAAGTTATTGTAAGCTAACTTCTTGCAATCATCTGTCCAGTCAAACATATTACTCAGTTCATAATTAAGGTTGTCCCCATAACAGAGGTTTGTAAATAAAAATAATATGCAAATAGAGTCATTAATATCCATAAATGTGCAAATAACATGACATTTCAGTAGCAGTTGTCTTCATTCTCATCACGCCACCAAATTTAAGTTGCAGAGTTGATTAATGCATTTGCTTCAGCATGAACAATCAGGTGGCTTAAAATATAGTGAAGTAACCATAATCTCATTTTCCTTGGTCTTAACACCTTCGTTTGCATTCAATTTTAGGGGTGAAGTCCTTCTTTTTTGAATGCAAGCAATTTGGGTGAAGAGGACCACATTTTGGAAATTCCGCAACCCCAACAAAAGTACGGGCCTGAATGTCCAATTGTCCTGGCCTACTAAAAATAGCTTGCACAGCCAAAATTATGCAAACCAACCATATTGTGACGTCATATATATAATGGTTTGGTACATGCATTAATATGCCTGCCTCTCTTTGCATGTAATGCATGATTGGGACTTATCAAATAGACATAACAACATGATTAAATCCGGTTTATTGTCACAAGGATAATCCTGAATGTTGATAAGAAACCTGTTCAGGCTCACACAGTGCACCCACTATTTCTCCTATTTATATACGTACCTGAGATATTTGTGCCCTCTTTCTACCTTGTGGATACCTCCCCCCCCCCCAGACCAGAAGACCCAGGAACACAAGGCCAGCTCGATCAAAGTAGAAATTACCTTTTGGATGACCATTTAACCGTAACCCTACTTTTGCTATAGGAAGCTAAAGAAGAAACGAAAAAGGAGAGAAGATGAAGAAAGAAGCCCAGAAAGAAGTCACTTAATTTTGGCACCACTGGATTCGCACCTTAGACCCCCCCCTCCCCCACATGTCAAGCGCATGATCACCGACCGGTAGCCACCCGGTAGCCACACGGGTAACACTGCCCTGGGCAGCGATTCCGTGAGCATATAGCACTTAGGGTGATTGCGTCATCGCAGACCCTGGGATTCACACATGCACAGTGGTTTTCATTGTGGTATTTATGGGAATTAGGGTTAATATAAGTTTGGGTAGATGTACATCACCTAGGTTCCTCCAAGAATCACACTAGTGGATATATCGCTACACTCACTAAAAATTTGACCCACCTGTATAAGTGTATAACTATATTAAGAGCCCAAATATTCTATAACATTTAAAAGTAATTGGCAGTTTTTACAGATTTTCCAGAAATTTTGGGAACATTTTCATCCACTTTGGCTTCAATCATATAGATCCTGGAAGATACAGGATCTATGCTTCAATGCAGCAAAAATAGGCCATTTTCATATCCATTTGTACTGAAATAAACCCACAGGTCTCTATAGTCTTATTATGGCAGCTGCCAATTGCCAATAGTCTTCTCCATGTTTGAGGCATGCTTCTCAGGTTTCATATCAATAGCATGAAATTGTGTTTCCTAAAAAAATGTATCTGTTATTTGGTTTTTTCCCCTAAATATCATAAGTGCAGCAAATGACACAATTAAGGATATAGTATGCAGAATCAAAATATATGATAAACACCTTTTACTCCATACGGTCCTCACTTGGGTGAAGAGGACCACATTTTGGAAATTCCGCACCGCAGCAAAAGTACGGACCTGAATGTCCAATTGTCCTGGCCTACTAAAAATAGCTTGCACAGCCAATATTATGCAAACCAACCATATTGTGACGTCATATATGTAATGGTTTGGTACATGCATTAATATGCCTGCTTCTCTATGCATGTAATGCATGATTGGGACTTATCAAATAGACATAACAACATGATTAAATCCGGTTATTGTCACAAGGATAATCCTGAATGTTGATAAGAAACCTGTTCAGGCTCACACAGTGCACCCACTATTTCTCCTATTTATATACGTACCTGAGATATTTGTGCCCTCTTTCTACCTTGTGGATACCCCCGACCAGAAGACCCAGGAACACAAGGCCAGCTCGATCAAAGTAGAAATTACCTTTTGGATGACCATTTAACCGTAACACCCAGCGATTCCGTGAGCATATAGCACTTAGGACGATTGCGTCATCGCAGACCCTGGGATTCACGCATGCGCAGTGGTTTTCATTGTGGTATTTATGGGTGTTAGGGTTAATATAAGTTTGGGTACATGTACATCACCTAGGTGCCTCCAAGAATCACACTAGTGGATATACGATCGCTACACTCACTAAAAATTTGACCCACCTGTATAAGTGTATAACTATATTAAGAGCCCAAATATTCTATAACATTTAAAACAAATTGGCAGTTTTTACAGATTTTCCAGAAATTTTGGGAACATTTTCATCAACTTTGGCTTCAATCATATAGATCCTGGAAGATACAGGATCTATGCTTCAATGCAGCAAAAATAGGCCATTTTCATATCCATTTGTACTGAAATAAACCCACAGGTCTCTATAGTTTGATGTATTTTCAAATGGCAGCTGCCAATTGCCAAATAGTCTTCTCCATGTTTGAGGCATGCTTTTCAGGTTTCATATCAATAGCATGAAATTGTGTTTCCTAAAAAAATGTATCTGTTATTTTTGCTCTATTTGGTTTTTTCCCCACAAATATCAGCAAAAAGTGCAGCAAATGACACAATTAAGGATATACAAGTAGTATGCAGAATCAAAATATATGATAAACACCTTTTACTCCATACGGTCCTCACTCATTTTAGGTCACTTCTATCATAAAATCAATTTCTATATTCATGAATTCAATCAGGCATTAACACAATAACATCATGCAGAACAAATTACACACAATTTTGCTAGCAAAAGAAAGAAAATATTTGTGCCTTTGGCCATGCAGGGCAAAATATTGTGATTTTCATGTGTCATGTATATGTATCCCGGACACGATGTACATCCAAGTCATCCAGGGTCTTTTCTCTTTGTTCCCACGATCCGTGTTTCGTGTTTCATAACATTGCGCATCTGCACGTATTACAGATTTCAAAATAGATATATGATTCTATATAGGCTTATTGTATAAATGTTATATATAACACAATAATGTTTCCACGTAACAGATTCAGAATAGATCTATTACTATGATTGTACACATTATGATTTTGGAGGCAACTAAAATTAAAAATAACTTATTTTTATCATTCAAAATAATATATAATATAAAGTCTGCACAAAAAGTAACTCAGCTGTTATATATATGCCTATAGATTCAGAACTAATAATTGTTTTCACAATATTTCAACATAAAAAGAAGGATGATATTTACGCACATATAGATATCCCATTGGTCCAATTTTGTTCAATAATGACAATACAGCAGTGTTTTGAAAGAAAAATACCCCAATTTAAAAGTTGCAGTTATTTGTATTGATTTGAAGTAAGCGCGAGGTTAATGGCGGGCTTTGCGTGTTTACAGTGCTGGCATTATAACCATTGATCGCTGTAAACTGCAACTTTTAAATTCGGGTATTTTTCTGTAAAAGCACTACTGTGTTGTTAATATTGAACGACATTTGATGAATGGGGTATCACAATGCGTAAATAAATCATCCTTCTCTATGTTGAAATATTGTGAAAACAATTATTTGTTCTGAATCTATAGGCGTATTTATAACAGCTGAGTTACTTTTTGTGCAGACTTTAGATCTATGATTATAATTGTATCATACTTCATAACACAGCATGTCTGCACGTAACAGCTTATTGTACATCAATAATAATCTGGAGGGAACTAAAATAGATCCAAGATTGATTATAATACTGTATTTCAAGTAACATAGTATGTCTGTACGCAACAGATCCAAATATAGAAAGTGTACATGTTGTTTCGGATACAAATTACATTTTTCCGTACCTAATTTTACCACAAATATTTTATCTGTTCATACAATTTGTAAATCAAGATCTTGGGTTCATATCACTACCCATGGAGTTCCCTGTCCAGCAGAATTTTAAGTTGGCTCAATAGTTTCATAAGTGCATCATAGTGTGAATTAAACTTTCCTGTTTTCTTTCTTTTTACAAACCATCTTTTTATGTGTAATTAGGCAGGCCAAAAAAATTACTGCTGTACAAAATTCTACTTTACCAATTCTATTTTGAGAGTGCAAAAGACCAATATCAATACCATTTGCATGGGTCATTGCACTGTGACCAAAAGGTTGAGGTTACCTGATTCTGACATAATCAATATGGCTTCTGTACTTGACTTTTCATTTTAGTTTTATCTGTATGCACCAGTATCAAGTTCAACAACTTGAACTTCAGACCCAACCTTCAACTTTCAAAGCTTATTTTCAGTTCTGCAGGTATTTCTATACTATTAACAGGCACAAAATAAGCAACAATCAATGCCTTGCATTCCTTAAGTGACTAAGTTTCCAAATATAGTCACTGTTTAATATTCATTAGTCGAATATAATTACACCACCTGTGAATCAGTATAATTTTGAAACGTTTGCAGTAATTAACTGAAGTATCAACTTTCTTCCACAATTTCAGTTTTTAAAATCCCAACTTTTAAAATCAGAGCTACAACATCCTAGATAGGGTGCAAATGAAACTAATGCCCATCATGATTTTCAGTTCCGTTATTTAAGCTAGGGGGAGGGGCGGTGGCACTTTGATTTATGTAAGTGACTTAAACAGATATTGCTCCCCTGGAAAGACCTTTTATTATATACTGTGCAGCTCTGAAAGACCCCTGAAATAGACCAAAACCGGGACCAAAACAGAGTACTAAAAACACCTCAGCTATGAAAAGAGCTCATTCCTCACATTTCTGTTTTTTCCACAACAATTTTCAACCAGAAAGCTAAGAAATACCATTGATTTTAACAGTTTGCAGCTCCAAAAGATCCCTTTTTGGGTGGGTGCGGCGTGCCGCACCCACCCTGTATTCTCTGACTATTGACCTACTTTTTCACATGCCGCAGTGTTGAGAAAATATTCGTGCCGGTTATATCCCAAACACCCACAGAGGTGATAGCTTACGGCGAGTTTTGTAATTATTGCTTGATTTTGATATGTAAGTAATACGATAAAGTCGTCATAGGCAGTAATGTGTTTGTATTAAAAGAAATAACAAAAATAATTATTTAAGTAATAGAAATACTATTTGGAAATTGCAGCAAGATTTGCAGATGTTTTTATTTGAACAGTACCAGTTCACCAGTTTTGCTAGTTTTCCTAATCTTTGGGCTAAATTAATAGCATCGTGAAGGTCATATATATCATTTTATACTGACAGCTTCGGCATGTACTTAAATACAGCTTGTATGTGCATTGTGTTCAGTGTGTACATAGGCTATTTACTTTACAAATTATTAGAATGCATGTGCACCAGTAGAAATGGCCCAGGTTGAATAAAATAAATAAACATAATTTATGAATGAATATTTTATTCCCTGGATTATTTTTGTTGGGACAAAATAATGATATAGTTTGACGCTTTGAAATACAGTTATGTTAATCATAATAAAGTTACAAAGTTAAAAAATAATATCGAAATATTGTAAAATCAAACATTTCCCCTCATAAGTTGCAATACAACATATTGAGGAAATTGATATGACAGATTTTTAAACTTTGATATGGAAAGATACCACAGCCATGTTGTCTCACCAGAGAAGATGAGCAGAAGTCTTTCTATCTGATGATAAAAAAACCAACTCTAGGTATGATTACGAAAATGTTTTAAATAACTATTATCTACAAAAGTTTTATAACCATGTTTTATATAAAATGTTAACATAAAACGTCTTGTGTTATGATGTGAAGGGTTAATATAAAAACAGGGATAATCTGTTCCAACTGACCAGCAGAGAACAAAGGATAAGCAATAGATCAGATTAAAATCAAGGAAAATATGACACAACCTCCAATGGGGGAATAACAAACGTATAAACGTATAAAGTTAAAAACTCTTTTAACTTTGTTTATACGCTTTTGTTATTCCCCTATTGGAAATCGATGTTGTGTCATATTTTCCCTGTTTTTGGGCGGGTGCGGCGTGCCGCACCCGCCCTGTATTCTCTGACTATTGACCTACTTTTTCACATACCGCAGTGTTGAGAAAATATTCGTGCCGGTTATATCCCAAACACCCACAGAGGTGATAGTTTACGGCGAGTTTTGTAATTATTACTTGATTTTGATATGTAAAGAATACGATAAAGTCACCATAGGCAGTAATGTGTTTGTATTAAAAGAAATAACAAAAATAATTATTTAAGTAATAGAAATACTATTTGGAAATTGCAGCAAGATTTGCAGATGTTTTTATTTGAACAGTACCAGTTCACCAGTTTTGCTAGTTTTCCTAATCTTTGGGCTAAATTAATAGCATCGTGAAGGTCATATATATCATTTTATACTGTACTGACAGCTTCGCATGTACTTAAATACAGCTTGTATGTGCATTGTGTTCAGTGTGTACATAGGCTATTTACTTTTCAAATCTTGTGACAAATAGTGCTTGGTGATGCTTGTATAAGGTATTATAGACAAATTATTAGAATGCATGTGCACCAGTAGAAAATTATGGCCCAGGTTGAATAAAATAAATAAACATATTATTTTATTCCCTGGATTATTTTTGTTGGGACAAAATAATGATATAGTTTGACGCTTTAAAATACAGTTATGTTAATCATAATAAAGTTACAAAGTTAAAAAATAATATCGAAATATTGCAAAATCAAACTTTTCCCCTCATAAGTTTTAAACTTTGATATGGAAAGATACCCCAGCCCTGTTGTCTCACCAGAGAAGATGAGCAGAAGTCTTTCTATCTGATGTTAAAAAAACTCTAGGTATGATTATTAAAATGTTTTAAATAACTATTATCTACAAAAGTTTTATAACAATGTTTTATATAAAATGTTAACATAAAACGTCTTCTGTTATGATGTGAAGGGTTAATATAAAAACAGGGAAAATCTGTTCCAACTGACCAGCAGAGAACAAAGGATAAGCAATAGATAAGATTAAAATCAGGGAAAATATGACACATCCTCCAATGAAGGAATAACAAACGTATAAAGTTAAAAACTCTTTTAACTTTGTTTATACGCTTTGTGCTATTCCCCATTGGAAATCGATGTTGTGTCATATTTTCCTGTTTTTAATTGTGAAGACTTACTCATTCTTTCATTTCTCTTGACAATTTTTCATTTGCCCGCCCTATTCCTTTTAAAGGAATTTTTATTAATTGTGAACTTGACTTACTCATTCTTTCATTTCTCTTAACAATTTTTCATTTGCCCACCCTATTCCTTTTTAAGGAATTTTTATTACTAATACGCCATCAGCTCCCAAAGACCCAGCATATCCAGTTTCATGGAGAACATACCCAATAAAAAATTGATGATGTGCCGTCCACTGGTATTTACATGTAAGCATCAATTCAGATAACAAAATTGTTTTTACAAACATACCTCCAGAAACTAGGCTGGAGAAAGAAGGGAAACAAGCTCATTCTCAGGAATATTTCGCATTTGAAAAGAATGTTTGCTTCCCCATATAAAGAAATACACAGGAAATTATGGAAAAATTTTATTTATCATCCCAGAAAATAGAAAAAAAGCTTGCCGCAATAAAACCTGTTGGTATAGAGGCAAACCACTAGAAAAATGATGAAACCTTCTGGTCTTATGTTATGTGCATCACTGCATGCACACACACACTGTATCCTGACCCAATACTAATTACCAGCAGCCTTATACAATTTCTATTGTTTACACTAATCAATCTGCGATAAGCGCATATTTAATCAGTAAGCCATTAACTGTTAAGGTAGTTCTGAGAGGATTTTGGGTGTTTTTTTTCCTAATAAAATGTTTCTCTTATTGTAACAAAGTGCGTCTTTATGCAACAGAAGGAGCACAAACTATTAAAAAAATAGATGTGACAGTTGCAGTTTTCCAGTTTTTGATGTACCAGTGTAAATATGAGCAATTTTACAGAATCACATGGCCCTGCCCATAACTATGAATTTTTCTAGTTCCCCAAGCAAGTGTATGAATCAGTTTAATATGAAACGTTTTGATAAAAGAACATCAATACACATAAACACATTTAAAAGGGCATTTCGTGATCCACAGCCCCATCCCACTTTTCTCAAAAAAAGTTGAGAATTTTATATCATTGGAAACCTCTGGCTACATAATGTTTATGTACAAAAAATTTCTTGCAGCTTAATTCGTTTAGCAAAGGTATCGTGAAATTTGAATTTTGTTCTGGTATACCAGAACGAAATTACAACACATTGTCTATGGAGCAGTGTAATACACATAATTATGCATAACTCGCAAACGCAAAATCGGAATCAACTGAAATTTTGGGGATAAGCTTTTTTCGTGGATATCTACTGAAAAATGTCATAAAATGAGGATGCTAGGATCAAGAAATACTCCTTTAACCCTAACCCTACCCGTGGTTTTTGTGCTATCGGAAGGGAAAGAAGGAACGAAAAAGGAGAGAAGATGAAGAAGAAAGTCACTTGGCACCCCCGGGATTCGAACCGCGGACCCCTCGCATGCCACGCAGAAGATCCCCAGCATGTAGCTACACAGGTGACGTTGGCCCGGCCAACAATTCCCTGGGTATATACGACTTGGTCTGATTGCGTCATCAAGTCCCGTGGAATTCATGCACGCAGAGCGGTTTTAATAGTGAGCTTTAGTGAGTCCTAGTTGGGTTAGGGTTAAGGCTATTCCAGTTAAAAATCCACACTACCCCTGTGGAAGATTTAGTCTGCCACAGAGGGCGTATCAATTTTGAATACGGTACAATAGACAATTGGGTAACTTCTATCTGTAATACTCACTCCAGTTGTGAAAGATATAGGTAAAGCTATATAATACAGAGGGAGTATGTGTTTCAAAATGATTACCTCTGACCAATTACATTTGAAAAACATACTCCCCCTGTGGAAGATATTTCCAAAATCTTCCACAGGGGTAGTGTGGATTTCAACTGGAATAGCCCAACCAAACCAAACCAAACCAAAAATAAATCCAAACTGCACAGCTTCACCTTAACATATCATCGTCATCTGTATTTGAGCAATCAAAGTATTGGTGCAATGTGGTTGTGGTATCACCCTCCAAATGTGAAATATATACCATTCCTCACTTAAAACCAGCAGCTTTGTTTTTGTGAACTCATAAATAAACATGGAAGCATAGTGGCACATAACTTGTGGTCAATTGTAAGTCCTGCTGGGTAACACCCGGGTCTAATTACCATTTCTCAGACTGAATTGCAGGTTTTGTTAGAAACATCACGTTTCTCTGACACACATGATCCTACTCACATGGAGTTCCCATGATAAATGAATATTTCTACGAATCGGGTCAATTTTTTTTTGTTCTTACCCTGCTGCAACATTACAGTTTGATTTGTAGCTACTATTAAAAATATATATCTATCATCCATTAATTCATCAGCCACAATGCATAACTTTTATTTAACTACTAAGTACCAAAGATACCAAAAGTGGTCCAACATAATTTTTTGACATTACAGAGCATAACTTTGAATCCACCAATTAAAAGAACCCAATATAATTAATTTAGTTTACTTTCAAATGAAAATGCAATTGTGTATATAATTTTTGTTACAATTGCACACAATGGTTCAGTCCCAATGCATATTCTTGATACCCACAAGTTGCTTAATAGTTCATCAATGGATATGTAAAGCGTACAATCACCATTTATTTTTCTTCTTCTCTTGTAGTGCTGTTAATTACTGATTGAATATATATTGTGTATTCATGCATATCATTAGTAAACAGCTCATTAAAGTTCATAAACCATATTGTAACAAATTTAAATGCACTTTAATCAGACATAAATCCATCTTGTGCAATAATTTTGTTGCAATAATCTGTGTATTTGCCATGTATACCAAAAGTTCACAATTGGCCTACCGTATATCCTTGGATAGTCGCCCCCGGGGTCGTTGCATTTTCCAAAAGGGGCGTTTATTAGAGGTCATTTTTAGAACAATAATTCCTGTTAAAATTATTAGGTAAACTTAAAATTCACGCTGAAATGACAAACTATGAACTCGGAAACGATGACTTCCGGATTTACTATCAGACTTTTGCCAACTACCGGTGCCAAATAGCGATCGTGTGTGTACCTTGTATGCTTCCTGCACAAGATAGCATGGAAATATCAGCATTTCTGAAACATCTTGGTTGAAAAAATGGTGAGGGCATTTAATCGAAGGGGGGAGGCGACTATTCAAGGATTTACAGTAGTCCAAATAAATAATTTATATTAACACTGTTGTTCCATCTATACAAATTTTTGCATTTAATTATGACACAAATGTCATTTCCTTCACAAGTCTGATGGGTGTTTTGTTTGTTTGTTTGTTTGTATGTTTGTAATTGGTGTTTGGGTTTTTTCCTTCTTCATTTTTAAGTAAATTTCCAAATAATAAATATTCCATTCCAGCTAAAGTAAAAAAAATATTCCCCATGGAGCAAAATATGACAATTTTGATGCTTTATGCATTTTAAATGTATCTTTCTGAAGTACCTTCCAGTTTGTTAAAAAAATACCCAGGTGTCATTATTTCTTTGGTTTACAGTGCAAAGGCATTGGGCACAGTTTGGGCATATTGCCAGGTCCCCACAAATAAACCCTTTTAAGAACTACTCAATACAATTTTAATCAGTGAAATCAAATTTGAAGACAAGAATATACTTGTGAATGTCATTGTCATGACTTGAGCAAGGCCAAATTAATTACTGTTTTCATACCATTACAAATTGTAGTAAAGCCACGCTTCATCTACAGAAGAGCCAATACAATTGAAACAATTCAATTTATTATTTACTCATTTGTTTTTGTTCAACACATTTTCATGAAATGCCATCAATTGTATGTAAATGGAAAATGGGTCCAACCAACATCAGAAATACCGAGAATTTGACCTGCACTACCATCATTATTGTCTAGGTGTTATACAGTGTTTGCCTTTATGCTTGTAAAGTCTTTTTTTTCTTCTTTCAAAATTGATGGCCAGTTTTGCATCATTGTAAATTTTTATCTGAATCAGCTCACTCTAGCACACTGACGTTATGCAACTCTACAAAATTAAACATCTTTGAAATTTATGTATAATTTGTTTTATATCTTTAAATTTCTTTATATCTCCAGGGGTATCATGTGGTTTCAAAAATAAACAAGTCAAAATATCAACAAATATGCAATATTTACTTCCTACAAAAAAAAACAGGTCACAGATCATCAGTCAATCACCATGCAACTAACTGTGCATACATATTGCACAATAGGCTTGGGTGATTGTTAAAAAAATAATCGATTCAACAGACCCAAGCCTGTTACATTTGGACTGATTTCAGGGAATTCATTCTCCACACTTCACTGGCGGTGTGAGACACACGTTTCTAGACTTACCTTGATGCCCTCTTCCTCCTGCCATTAGATTGGTCTACTGCAACTTGTAAGTCATCAGCAATTTCTTTGCACTGTAAAATAAGACCAAAAAGTAATTTGTAGTAAATATTCACCAGAAATCTACTATCGATATTCCATGTAGCACAGTTGAATAAGCTCTAGACAAATCTTGGATGCCTTAAAGGGTGTCTCCGGCAATCATAACATTATGCCTTAAAAATAATTATCAAGCATGAATCACATGGTTTTATTTAAAACAAACTCATATTGACCATAAAAACAAATAAAAACAATCGGCTCTCAACACGCGATATTCAAAATTCCCGCGCCGAAATTGTCTAAGTGCAATGATGTAATGGTTATTTGTGCACCATTGTCGTCAGCATTCATTGTATTACTGAGACGTCATTGCACTCGACAATTTCGGCGCCCAGGAATTTTGAATATCGCGTTCTGAGAGACGGATGTTTTTATTTGTTTTTATGGTCACTATGAGTTTGTTTTAAATAAAACCATGTGATTCGTTCTTGATAATTATTTTTCTTACATATAACGCATAATGTTGTGATTGCCGGAGACTTCCTTTAAGCTATAATGTACAAATTCCGACAATTTGTAATTTTATTATTCATTATCAAAAATGTTAGGCAGGGTTTCTGTCCATTTTAAGCTGAAATAATGAGGTAAGATGACAGAAACCCCATTGACTATTTTGTCAGTTTAACACGGAGCTCTATGCAGGATTTTACTTCGCAATTACGGCATTATAAATTAAAAATTGTGGTTGTCCTACAAACAGCAAAATAAATCAGCTTCATCTTTTAAAAAAATTGTACATTATAGCTTTAAATTGATCCCTGTCACTTCTGATTTATTTGCTCTCTCAATTTAATATATGCCAGTCTGCCCAAGTTTCTTTTTCTATTTAAAATTTTTTTCCATGAAATGGTCCATTTATCTTAATTGAATTTGACAATACAAATCTTTACATCACCATTATGATCTACTCTATTTCCTTTTTGTAAGCTTACACCAGAAATTCTTAAACACTTGAGAACGTTCCTGCAATCTTATTGGTTCTTACCCGTGTGATATGACATGATATCACACGGGTCAGCGTGTGTGCAGTGCACCAACGTGGTACGCGTACTCGCTATTTGAACCAATCGAAGGCGCATAGCAACAACGGGACTGATAGATTTTAAGCCCTAGGTAGTTCCTTGTAAAATGTCGGATTTAATTTGCTTAAAATTTGTAATACTTATGATATTTCTCTTTGAATTGAAGTGTTTAAGAATGAGAATAAAGGTATTGTTTTTAGCGATTATTAGGTGCATCTATCGTCTCATATAACAGAGGCGACATCATTATTTTTTGTAAAACAACTCGGCTTCGAGCTGTTTTACGCCAAAAATAATGATGTCGCCGTGTTATATGAGACGATAGATGCACTCCAGTGGCTAAAACCCATACCTTTATTCTCTAAATATAAAATCTGGTCAGGCTCTGTCTGACAAATTAATTTTGATTCATTCCTAACACAAAAAGACACACCAGGCTAGTTCAGAATATAAATTGGCCTGATTTTTGGCTAAATTTTGAATTAATCTTGATTATTAGTGTTCTTTGTGCAAGTAAAACAGTATTAGAGATACTGAGTAATTTGTAATGATTTTAAAGGACCCATTATGTTCCACTTTGGTCAGGAAAATCTAGCGAAAATACAAGTAACGTACTATTAATCACGGGGCTTTAGCAAAGGAAACAGACATTATGTTCATGCCAATTTTCAAGTGGTATAAAACATGTGGCACGTGGCTGACAACTTGTTTAAAAAAGATGGTGAGCAGTGACAAATTGAAAAACAACATACTTACAGTGAGGTACTTTATCACACCACAATGTTTTTAGAATAACATAATTTTGCTTTGACACCACTTAACACATTTAGAATAGTTTGTGAAGATTTCATGATTCTGTCTTAATGGCGACATCAAAAATGGCAACATTGCATCCGACCCCACCCCCTACTGCAGGGGTGTGAGAGGCCACAAACCAAAAACGAGGAAAAAAGCTGAAAACGGCGTAAAATCAGGGTAAAAATGCCAAATATGGGCTGATAATAAAAGAAAAAGGTGTAAATTTTGGCAATAAAAAACGAGGAAATCAGCTGAAAAGAGGAACTCTCACATCCCTGCTACTGATTTTGCACACAATTCTATGGGGCTGACATTTTGTTGTGGAGTCAACAGAACAGACCATGTTATGACTTATTAAAACTTACTGATTTTCTGTCGCACTGAAAGAGGTACATCTGTGGGTTTTTCTGTCCTGATATTCTGAATTTAATCACCAACACACTATTATAGTTACACTGATTCTCTTCGGCAGAGAGGAGTGTAATATCCGACAGACTAAAGTTCTCTAATTCTCCCTGCGTCATCTCATCAACGATCTGGATCTCCCGATCCGTCACTCTCAAGAGGACATCTTGTGACCAGACCTTTCCTTTTGCATCCATTCTTTTGAGTTTGCGTATTGCGTCTTCGACGGTGACGAGTCCGTCCTTACGGTCCATTGTGAATGTGCATAGATGCTGAAAATAATGGTAAACAATAAATAATTATAATGGTAATATAAATATGTTTCTTAGTAATTAGCAATTAAACAATAAACCTACTGGCTAACTGGGTCACATAGAAAATGTAAATTACACATAACTTCGTTAAATTTTCCATTCTCCTCCTGCATTTTGATAAAATCATGATCAATGTTTGTATCATGAAAGATTTTATTAAAAAAACGCAGGGAGGGGGGCAACTCAAATCTGGTTTGGGTACGGAGTTCCACTTATATGAATTCAGTAAGTGGACCCATTTTTTTCCAAGAAATTTTGACCCAAATTAACAAATATTGTCAGGCAACACAAAAGTGAGGCAAAATGGATTTTTTTGTTGAAAAATTGAGGAAAATTATGAAAAATTACCCTTCCCCAAAAATTAAATCACAGGTCATTGATTTGGCTCATTGTATTGAGTAGTCCCCCCACACCTGTTTTAACAATTTAGGACCATGAACTCAATTTCCAACACAGTTCAATAGCTGATAAGCACTCAAAATCATGTTTTTTTTTCATTGTTTTTTTTTTCTGTAAATTATTACTAGGCTCTCTGAGGATCCAATCTACATGTATCAAAATTGGGTACTGTTTTCTGATTTGATATTTTCACATCTGACACAGTAAGCTATAAAAACTGATTATTTGCAAAAATATTATACACAATGAAACATGGTTTTTGTAATGAAAATTTGCATTTTTCATGAAATCAGGTTTTTATTCTTGTATTTTTTTTATTTTATAGCAATTTTTTTTCTCTTGAGTTTTTCCAAATTTATATATCACTTCCCATTATTACTTTCTCTTATCAAAATCAATGACTTTACGCAAAACATAAAAATTAATATTGAGTCATATCTCATACCTTTTGATTTTTATTAAATCACATTATTGAAGAAAATTTTACAACAGATATTTTTCTTATTATAAAAAACAATACAAGTAACAAAGAATCGATTTCAGCCGCAACCAAAAATAGCTTCAAATTGGTATGTGGTAAAGTTGTCTGCACAAAAAGATCAAATTAACGCCTGGACAGAATCATATGTGGAAATGTTTGTGCTACATTTATTTTCGCTCTTTTCGCATTCCAAGCTGCTACCGTGAAAATAACAACACACAAATATATTCCTTTTGTGTATAGGTCAATCTAAGGGAACTTAGTTAGAATCTTCACTTTTACAGTAGTCAGTCTATACCCAAAGTTCAACAGCCATCAAGTAAAAACACTTTCAAAATTTTGCAGTACTAATTCGTTCTATGGAGGCATTGTGTGATGACAATCAAATTGAGTAAAATCTCTCTCCATTTCTGTGGTGGTGGGGGGCCTGTCATTTTGTTTGGACGGAATGTGTGGGGTTATAATTGTTTTACAAACAAATAGGGGGGGTCATAAAATTATGGAAAGGCTTGTGACTTCAACTGACATTTAACTTAATATTAGGCCCTAACTCCAAGATTGCAAA
The DNA here is from genome assembly GCF_039555335.1 of Amphiura filiformis. NCBI lineage: Eukaryota > Metazoa > Echinodermata > Ophiuroidea > Amphilepidida > Amphiuridae > Amphiura > Amphiura filiformis. The sequence goes on along the minus strand of NC_092639.1, from coordinate 41,138,062 downwards.
ATGTGTGCATGCTACAGTACATACACAATACTTCCAGATAGGGGAACAAAATATAGGAGATAGGGGAACAAAATATAGGACACATTTTGACATTTGTTGTGGGGCTGCATGCGCATATTTTTTTGGGGGCTTTGGGGCACGAGCCCCTGGGGTAAAAGCAGGGGGCGGCCAAAACGAAGGGGTGGCAGAAGAAGGGGCGGCAAAAAGAATTAGTAAAGAAAAAGGGCGGAAAAAAATTGAAAAAGTATTAAAAATAGTGATGACAGCTTCCTAAAGTAGTTTTGTACAAAATCAGGTTGGCAAATTTCTATTGAAATTGAATACAAGTCATACAAATAGTGACATGCCGGCATTTGAAAAATAGTAACAAGTTTTACTACACAAAAGGACCTGACCTGAATCAAAAGAACATACCACAATTTCCTGGTTGAGACTATGGTTATGATACAATGTTATGGTAATTACACCTGCACAAATTATAAAGAAACAATGCCACACAAAAGGCTTTGTTTCACTTTACTATTAACAAATTACTTCACCTAAACAGTCCTGAAAATATAGGACCAACCCCTGAAAACAATGGACCAAGTCCATTTTAACAATAGTGTAAAATGAGTGCCATTGGCAAAACAAAATGGTTTCCTATGCTATTCATTATATTCCAATTTTGTGACTCTGCCCACTACACAGAGAATGTGAGATCATAAAAATTGTCTTTTACATTTAGAGCATTTGTTGGATTTCAATTACTCTCAGACACACCCCAGGTTATTTTCACCCGCAACCATGAGCCCCAGCCATGAGCACTTGGGTTTACAGCTCAGTAAGGACAGGATAAAAAATTCCCTTTAAAAGGGAATGTCGATTTCTAAACTTGTAAAGATTATCACTAAGATGTGGGTCATGATGTGTATTCTTGGAGAATTTCATGAAGACGATTCTATGTAAAGTAATGGACTTTGTACATGTTGTTATTTATTTAAAGGGGCATTTTGCGATGTTAACATTCTCTTTTTTACAGTATGATTCAATATATATCCATGAAAAAAGCTCACTTCCAAAATTTTGTTGTACATCTCAAACACTAAGACACCATCCCGAGAACTGATACATCAAAACCAAGATTAAACATAACATCTATATGGACAGGTTACTTTCAGGAGCAGCCTGTCCTGTCCTGTGGACTAGTCGCTTTTTTTTTGCTGACAATTAATCACCACCCATGAACCAAACATTAGACCCATAATATGGACCAGTATAAAAGTGCTGGCTAAATTATTTCTAAAGGTGTGTAGCATCCTATGGAACCTGGGGGGTACTCAAGTTTGGTTTTGGTAGGGGTGTGCCGCTGAGAATTTGAAAGTCGACCCATCAAGATACCAATTTTTCAAGAAATTTGGACCCATCAATATACCAAAAGTCAAATTTTCCTCCAAATTTTGGCGAATTTCAAAAATTTTGGCCAAATTTAGGCCAAATTGGGCTATTTTCCAAAAAAAATTGAGAAAAATTTGAAAAAAAGGAACTGTGGACTTCCACAGTCTTAGTGTTAAGCTCATGAAACATGGACCTGAAGTCCACAGTGAAAATAAACGCACCCTCATATACACACACCCATAAATTACTTACTTCAACTAAATATGTCTTTGATGCCACTCCTTGCTGGTCTCTTCTCATTCTCACAGCATGTGGATCAGCGTACATATCTCTGTAAGGATCAGCCATTGCAGGTGCCGCTGCTGTAAAATAGAGCAAACACAAATAAAAAAGATTTGAGGAAGTTTAAATATGCCCCTGTCTCTGTAAAGCAACTTGGTTTGTCACTTCAATGTCTGCAAGTTTGTTAGTATGACTAAGGCCACATCTAATGCCACTGGCAGATCCAGGACTGCCCCCCCGACCAAAATGGGGGTTCAATGAGCTGGCCTCCTGGCAGTGCATTTCTGAACTCAATTCACGCGATTTGGTGCATACTTTTTCTTTCTCTCTTTCTTTCTTTTCTCTCTCTCTCTCTCTTTCTTGATTCATACCCCAGGTGCTGCAGCCACCAAAGCACCCACCTCCCCCTGGATCCGTGCATGTCTAATGCAGATAATTTACTGGAAAATTTGGAACTACCTGAAAATTCTGATACATAGGATAAAGATACTAGAGTTTTTTGCATAAACGCGAAGACACTCTATCACAGGCACACAATGCTGGTGTGATTTTTAGACATGCACGATTGAATAATCGGCCCTCATGAATATGCGAGAATTCACAGCATACAAAGCATGAGACTTTGGCTGTTTGTGCTTCGTCTGTGATAGTCTGTGTGTATCGCAATGTTTACACTAGGAAGAAAATGTAATCTGTATTAATTGGCTATTAGATTATGACTTCAAAAGTCGGTATCGTATATATTGTTTAAAGGAGTAATCAGATCAGATTGTTGCTGTTGAATTTAAATTGCTGTTGAATTCACTGAAAACAGTGAATTTGATATCAAATTTCAATTTATGGATCCTCTGAACATCCACCGATTGACTAATTTATGTCTCTTCGGCCAAATCTCAAAATAAATTTTCTAACCACAAAAAAACCTCCCTGTTCCTAATTACCAACACATATCCATCTGGATGATGTTTTTAAAATGCACATTTAAGATGTACACCTCTAATGCTTTTAAAGTGCATTCATGTAAATGATTAAACACAAGCATTAAACAGCACAGCACTATTATACATCTCCTCAATTTCAATAACTGCTAACGGAACGGACAAATCTCAATCAATGTCAATGTCAAAAACATGGCCAGAATTAAAATGACCTTGTAATAAAGCAAAACAAAGACAGATCGAGAATGCAATTCACCTAAGCAACCACACCCATATACAACAGTGAATTATTACACTGCAATGAATTTGATGAAAAGGGTAGCACAGATTCACTAGGGGCACTGCATGCATGCTGTAGCCAATAATAAGTGATGCAAATTTAGCAGCCAAAATAGTACGGTAATATCACATTATACAAGTCTTAATCATTGATGTAGAAGTAGCTAGCAGCATTTTTTTTACAAAAATAGAAATTTCATTTTTCAAAATGCCAGCTTTCCCTTTGATTCATATCATACATGTCTTTGGGGTCATTCCTGAACATGTAACTATGTAATATATAGACATTAAGCTACAGAAAATTTTCCAACAAAAAGATATTTTAATTTCTCAAAATTCCCCTTGCTTGTCAATGTTGTCCACCTGCAACAAGAGCCTCATTTACTTGTCTATTACCAGTTGGTTCAGACAGACACACACTTGCAGCCTTGGGTCCTGATGGGACAAAACTTATACAATATTTTGAATTTAAATTTCAAATGGGGTTACCTATTTTTTTTTAAATGAGTGACTCCATTTGAAATCGACACCCCCGATGTAGGATATATACAGTCATGTCTTCCATAGGGGGTAATGGATTTCAATTGGAATGGCAAATTCAGGTAATGGTAATGACAGCTGAATGTTCTGTTTAGTACCCCAGGCCAGGTTAGTACCCCAACATGTAAATCCACCCTCCTCAACAGTCCATTCAGCTACCTTTGCTTTTATTTAAGTGTAACTGTTCTGAAAAGCATGTTTTTTTATTACAAGTCAAATCTGCTATAACTATACCCTGTGATAACTTGTACTTTCAGTCGCATATTTTTCCAGTTCATCAAGCAGATTTTGTAATACCTTGTTCAGGGACGATTGAGTAGAAATGTAGAATGCTTCGTATTAATATAGATTTGTTAATGTCAAGGTAACTCTATGTAATTGCATGTAAGCATTTACTACATGTATTATTGATTACCGTTAAGGCGTGGCCCAAGTTCAGTCTTGTGCTCAAAGCCAAACTTAATTATTTTAAAAGGGATACTACTTCTCATATCACATGTACTTAAACACATTATATGAAGCGATCAAGCAAAATGGGTCATATGTATACACACTCTTATTTCAAAAGATTGAAAAATACATTCTAAATGACTGTTGTTAGTGAGCAAGCCCATTTTGATACAACTACAATCTTTTTTTCCCATAAAATATGTATTATCTGTATTCTGTGCATCTCCCCAAATTCCATTTGGTGAAGGAAGTTTTTTTGATAATCAAACAACTAATCACTGATTTTGAAAGCAGGAGGAAACTGGAGATCCCAGAGAAAACCTGCTAGAGCAAGCATAGATCGGGATGAACCAAGTGCACATACATGTACAGTCCTTGGGCATGGCCGGGGCTTGAACCCAAGACTCAAGTGAGGGAACAACCGCTGCGCCAAGTCGCTCCCCAATGTTTTCACATGACAAGCAACTCATTTGGATTCATCTCACCACTTAATTGTGTATCTGCCGTGACAGGTGTACCTGTTTCTATATTTAATATTTTCCTCTATAAATACTTGATGCATATGCCATTGGAATTGATGAATTGATAAATAAGTGTGCTAGCATTGCCGGTAAAATAAGTGTGCTAGCATTAGGCCACAAAAAGAAAATTGTTTGATTGGCGTAACATAAAAAATTAGGGTATCGTAGGTACATGGTTTTTTTTTTACTTTTAAAGCTCTAAATTGCATTTGATAAAGGGCTTGGAACTTTTTTCTTCTTTTTTTTGTTGATTTAATTAATTAATTAATTGATTGACCTTTTTTGAAAAAAAAAACTTAATAAAAAACACTTTAGGGTCGGGCCTAATTTTAGGATCTGATTTGATTTGACATAATTTGCCCTTTCCATTTTGATTAGGATGTCTTCAAATACTGCAAATTTGATGCCCTTTCCATGACAATATCAGTTTATCAGAGTCACAGCTAATTATTTTTGTCCTTTTCTTATAATGGTTAAATCTGCAACTTTTACCCCACATCACACAATAACAACACATATATTTATTGTGTTCATGAATCAAAACAACAGCATAAATTTGACAAGTATCATATTTATCATAACATCTGCATGCAATATAGCATACATATTCAACATTTCATTATTCTAATCTATTTTTACATTTAATGGTTGTTAGGATATAAATATCAGTCGGTCTTACACAACATGCTATAAACATGAACATTTATTGATAATTTGCTTGCTCACAAACTATTATCAGTGAATATGTGGGTGGGACACAATTTTATACAATTTGTTGCATTATAGGAATATTAGGCAATTCTTGGCCAAGAAGGAATACTCAACATGCTTGTTGCTGCACAATAAACACATATGCGTGTATAGAGTGGTCCAGAAGATTGCATACATGCACGCATCGCAGCAGGTACATACAAGCTCGGCCAAGAATCACCTAATTTACCTACAGTTATGCTTCAAACTTATGGCATAATGAAATTATAACAATGAAAAGAGAAAGTATGAGGAAATTTACATAATATAAATAATTACAGTGGTTAAATAATTAACAGAATTAATATATAAAAAGACTTACAGAGAATGATAAAAGAAAAAAACTCAATTTCTTACATTTGTTATGCTTCAAACATACGTGTACTTATGGTATAAATAAATTATAACAAAAGAGTATAAAGAAATTTGCCACATTTAAATATTTACAGACTTTGTTATACAGAATTAATATATAGACTTATACAGAATGATAAAAGAAAAATGCTTAAAATCAATGATATAATTATAATAAAATCAAGGAAGAGGAACTGTTAATTAAGGACATTTGCAAAACAAAACTGATTATTACAGTTGTTATATAAAATGAAGGATGTGAGGAGTAGGGGAGGGGGAGCAACAAAATTGTTTCCATTTTGCAACGATAAGCATGCGCTATTTTGAAATACAGCATAGCAATTATGTATGATAACTGGTGTAAAGGGGCAATAGAAGGGCAAATTAAGGCAAAGATTGTGCCCAATCTCTTTCCCTTCATGTTTGAGCTACATGTAGATGCGGCAGAATAACTTGTTCTCTGTGAGGTGGGGGTGGCATGGTTTGGGGGTAGAGTGGGGTGGGGTGGGTGGAGATAGTAAGCTTACCACTCCTCTCATAGAACAAGTCTGTTTTAAATTTTAGCACAGCACTGCGGCTTAAAACCTGCAAGCTTGTGATCACAACAACTGTACCTCATTAACGGAAAAGGAAATATCTTGACAAATAAAATAATGAACATGCATTCATATGTACTTTCAAGTCATCATTTATTGCCACATATTAGTCAAAACCAGCATTTTCATGCAATGAGTTAGTCAAAGATCACTAGTTTGATGGTATCCACTGTTAGCATATTCCTGGTCCTTGCACTCCGGGTATCCGTGGGTAGGGGTGCTCTTTTAAATATTGTGAAATAGGGGGCGATTTCTGATGAAAAAATGCGATTTGCGAAACACAACAAAAATGGGTAATTTTTCAAATGCATATTTGTGAAATTGTAAAAAAGGGGTACTCTTCATCTATGAATCAATAGATAATCATAATTGACCTTTTCAGTAAATCCCATAAGCCTTTGTGAGTACACCTGAGAACTTGTCATGAGCACATCGTTTATCGAACATCGTTACTGCAAGTCACTGTGACGTCAAATGACAAGGTCTCAGGTGAACTCGCAAAGGCTTATGGGATTTACCGAAAAGGTCAATTGCTCTAAATTCTAATTTTGGGAAACAAAAAAATGCAAACCTTATACTCAGTTTTTGGGACTCGTCAAATTCATTTCCATCAAATATATTGTTCATGTCTTAGCAAAAAAACAGGTATTGTTTTTTCACCTGAAAACTTTGTGAAATTAGATGCTAAAGGGGGTACTTTCAAAGTTTGTTCACAAACATGCATACCCACAAATATGCAGAATGAAGGAACCAGGAGCATATCATTCACTGACTGGACATTTCTTGTGCAAGAGGATAATAGGACAACAATTTCTGTGGGTTTTTTTTCACTTAGTACTTCTTTGATCTTTGGAATTAAGAAGTCCTTTTAATACTTGTTTTAGATGTTTATAAATAATCACATCCACAGAGATCACCTAGTTTTTTCACAGATAAGAGTTTTAAAAAAAAGTGGTACCAAACTTTGCCACATAATTAATGTTGATCTCCACTGGGTAATCCAAGATGCAAAGTATACTTTGTCCTATTCTCTTGCTTAGCTTTCAATGACCAGTCCCTTACAGCAAGGCTAAATATAAACACAAGTTATAGTGGTTGCACAGGCAATGCCTACCTTTCTTTGGTTTGGAAACATGAGCGGCTCCGCCAGGCCCTTTGGAGGCTGATTTGCCTGCCCTTTTAGGCCCTGATAGTATGTATACATATGTGATGTAATGAAAATGTCACAATTAATATGAGCATTATATACCTTGGGGTCACTAACATGTTAAGGTGGTACGGGTATATGTGCAGCGGTCAATGGTTCCTTTTTCAGGCTCCCCAGCAGTTTCTTAAGACCCACATTTGAATCATGAACTCTAGACTATTGTAGCTCTTTCACTCAAATTTGAAAAAAAAATTGGAATTGTTTAGCTCCGTAAGCTATAAGTTGACCCAATTTTAGTTTATATCGGATTATATAGCTACCTAAGATCCCCATGTGCGTCAATCCTGGGGGACAGGGAGATGTGTTCCCCACCTTTTGGCAAAGTCATATCTTCCATAGGGGTGTATGGATTTCAACTACAAGTAAATAAAGTATTTCTGGCCAAACTGGAACATGCGCATTGCATCCATGTAGCGTACTAAGCGTGAATGCAATGTAAGGCGCGTGTATGATTTCTTCTGTACTGCGCTATGTGTGTGTGCGGGCCGTGTGTTTATCACGGAGCCACTAGCATTCATAGTGTTCGATCTTGGCAAAGAACCACTTAATTTACCTGTAGAATGGCCCAATATTATGTTTACCAGCAAAGTATTACATAACAAGGAGCTTCATATCATAGATACAAAATAAAATTGATATAGATCTGCTCATACAAGTCATGTAACTCTATTATCTCCAGCTACAATCATACTAATCCATGTTAAAATAAAGGATATTTCCGATAATGAATCTTTCAAAAAGTATTTGCATACAAGATTATACATTGGTCATGTATTGTTGTGCATGTCCGCACAGTCATCCCAGCAATCAGATCAGAATAATTTTAGACCCAAGTCACACAAGAAATTTTTTTGCAATTTTCTAATTATGACACCACTGTAATAATTTAATAAATGAATGAATGACCTCAGCAGTTACGCTGAATTTATAATCCATCAATGAGTGACGAGCGAATGGTACAGGGTGTCCCAAAAGTCTCGATACCATTTTAAACGTTCATAACTCTAATATTCAGCACGCGATAATAAAAGTGAAGGTATCGTTGAAAAGAGAAAACTTTGGCAATTTTTTGACACCAAATTTGACATATAACATCACTAACATAATAAATAATCTACGGTGACACAGTTGGGTATATTACACAAAAAACATACAAAAAGTTTACAGGACATCTCCGGGTCCCAACTATCCACTATCTCCTCTCAACTTCAAGACCAATGTCTCCCCATTCAATTCAATTGCAAATATCAAACAGTTCTCGAATTATAAAAATAGACTATCAAGATGATATACAACACCAGGAATTGTGTACTAATGCTTTGATTTTATTCAGAACTCAAGCCAGTAAAAGCTATCTTCTAAAGTTGTGTAATATTCCATTCTTCAATTTTCTGCTCTCTCACAACCTGCACAAAATTCCTGCACCAGGAATGTAAGGACATAACTCTTAATAATTACGCAGTGGATGATGAAAGACGGGAGGTGAACATTAAAGTATCATTCTTCTTATTGTAATTGCAAACCCAAGGAAACAACCAGTTGTTTTCCATTACAAGTGTTCCAAACTCAAGGCATGTTCTAAACAATAATTGTCACATTTGATCTTCAGTCGGTGCTACATAATCAGTTTGGTCAGGGCCATGGTTGAAACTTCTATTTGAATATATAACCATTGTTAGATTGAAAATTCTATGAAGAAATGATTTCAATATTATCATCATCAACCATATCATAACTGAATAAGATAAGCTTTTTCTTCAAAATTGTACTAGAATAGAAGGCGAAGAGCGAAGTCTAAAAATCGATTTTATAATTCTCAACGAGAAACGCATATATTTGGTTACCAGTATTGGCATGTTGCATTTGAGTTGCATTGTTCATTGGTCATGTATGTCTTATTAACGAAGGAAAATGTATCATGTTTGGTATCAAAATAATTGCCTGAATTTACTATTTCCAAATATGTATTTTGATTTCCCCTCGGTCAATCCTAGCGAAAGATATGACGGTTCAAAAAGGTATCGAGACCTTTGGGACACCCTGTATTTGACCAATGAGGTAGCACACTTTTCCAAAAGCAACCAAAAGTGCTTGTGTCCTGGGTCTCAATCTTCATACCATAAAAACTTGATAGGTAGCATATGTGCTTTAACTATCAAGCGATTTTGAAAACACGAAAATTGAATTGTACCAAAGTCTGGCGTTTTACCAACTGAGCTAAAGGGGTTGAGACACACATTTGCAGGTTTACTTGCTCGTATCGTATATAACTATGTGTATTGATGATTTGCTCCAAACCCTTTACACTTTTGTGGATGGGGCTCTTCATGTTTGCATGTTTTAAAAGTGCTCGATAGTAAGCACATATATGCTAACTATCAAGTTTTTACACAATACTGCATAACTTCGGGAAACCAAACTCGATTCTTGCAAAATTTTGCAAGCATGTTCTTTGAAGAAAAAAAGATAATAAAGACTACAGAAATAACAAATTTCTTGATGGCAACAATCACATACTCATAATTTTCTTAATGTTTTAACACATAATGTGATTGCACACATTTGTTGTACAGACGCTCAATACTACGCTATTGCTTTTTCTTACCTGATTTAGGTTTAGGGACATGTGCTGCCCCTCCTGGCCCATAGGCCCCTCTACTGGCCCCATTGGCCGATGGTCCTGGTGGGTAACCATTCATCATGTGTCCGTTCGTACTACAGGATAAGTAAGGAAAACGTTTCAAAAGTGATGAAAATATTCAAGAGTGTATTGCATTAACAACATCTTACATGCAGTCTTATCTTTTTGGGTAATATGTGTATTTTTGATTTCATACATTGTATGTTCATGCAGATGATCAAAGTTCACACAAATACAAATGATCCACTGAGTTATTATGATGTTATAGTTTGATTATACAGTATAGGCAGAAAAGCACATAACAATCGCAGGTGTATTTATTATTAGCAGCATAATCAAAGGAATCAAATTTGTAAGCAAGAGTCTTAAAGAGTTCTGCAAATCTCCCAAATTGTTTTTCCAAAATGTTTCATTATCTGATCCACTTAAGGGCTGGGGTATGAGCGTTTGGACAGTATTTATTTTGGGACATCAGAGCACATCAGACATATCGATTGCATTCTGAATACGAAGAATGTCATTCTGATATCAAATAATTTTGATTTTTGAAATTAGCAATTTAATACACATTTTATGGCAAATCATTAAAATTGATATTTTTGATATTTAACAGTACTTGAAGTAAACTTTATAAATCTGATGATTTATACTTAAAGTGTATGTAGGTGGGATGAAAAGCCGACGATCAATTGAAAATTTTGACCTTTACAGATTGAAGATATGGATTTTTTTCCCAAAACACCAAAAAAAAATTAGGTCTTTTGGGGAAAAATCCATATCTTCAATATGAAAGGTCAAAATTTTCAATTGACCGTCGGCTTTTCCTCCCTGCTACATGCACTTTAAGAATATATCATTAAATTTAAAAAATTTACTTAGAGGACTGTTATATATCAAAAATGTGAAAAATATCAAATTTTAATAATTTGTCATAAAATTTGTATTATAATTTATATTGTGATTTTCAAAAATGAAAATTATTTGATATCAGAAAGACATGCTTCAGATTCAGAATGCAATTCGATAGGTCCGAGGTGCTCTCATGTCCCACAAAAATACTGTCGAAACGCATAATAAATGCTCATTTTAGATCCCTTAAGACAAAGTCAGCAATTATGAAAATTTATAGAGTTAGTTGACAACAAAAAAACTCCTCATGGGCAGGACAGACTTTTCAAGTATTGTCGGTCAGTTGGGCTTTTTTTTAAGCAAATGACTCTAAAAACCCACCAAAATCTGTTAATAATTGCATTTTTTACTTCACTTTTTACATGCATAGACATCAATTTCTGTGAAACTCAATTAGGGATGGGTTATTCCGTTTATTTTCCTAAACGTTTAACGCATCAGTGATGCGTGCGTTTAACGTATTAACATGCACTGATCCAGCCCCGTCTGCCAGCAAGATTTCATGAATATACGATAGGTGTGGTGCACCTCACAAAACCGGAATTTCTAACAGAATATGTTAGTACCAATGGTGCCGTACATAAGGTGAAATTTGCTATGCATTATTTTGACGTATTAGTGTTAAATAATTAATGTTTTGAGCAAGTTTCATGTAAATTATTAATGTCGTCTTCAGATTTTGTTACCTTTAACTGTTGATTAGCATTGAAAAATTGAAAATTGACGGTATACATGCATTTAACGTTCCCATGCCTAAACTCAATCCAATTTTAAACAGCTGATTTTACATGCCAATATAGCAAATTAAAAAACAAAATCCCAAAACAAGGACCATAGAACAAGGGGTGTGTCTCTTTGTCGCCTTTGCTTTGTAAATCCTTTATCTCTTGGACACTTACATTTTGCCATTTTAAGGTGCCACTTATTACTCCTTATTTCTGTTCATATTCGCTGTCGTAGTGTACGTTAGTAACCATTGGTTACTGCTCCAAGCCTGGGCTCATACACCTGTTCCGAATTTTGATCGCCATAGGCTTTGTGTTGTGATCATTTCGAACAGTGGTTCGTAACACAGAAAGCGTGATCCAGTTGACCAAGCAACGGTCATATTCTAACGTGCACTACGACAGCGAATTTTAAGTTCAAAATTTCTGCCCTTGGCTAAAATGGATCAGATCCATGTACATTTTGAACTCAATGATTTTGGATGAAGTTGTAGAGGGGGTTATGGATATGGATCTAGCAAAAATATTTTAGTTTAGCATTATGTCAACTTACTCATGTGAATTTCTTGGCTGTTGTCTCGGATCTGACTGATATCTGGGGTCGTTGCTAATGTATCTTGGATCGTTGCTAGGGTGTTGTCTGGGATCACTTTGGTATCTTGGATCATGGTCATAGGGGTCCTGTCCTCGAGTTGGAATAGGCATTCTGTGAGCAGGGGGGCCTTAGTCCTGATACCTCCAATTCCCCCCTCCTAGAGTTACGTTAATTTCCGGCCTCAGAAGCTGTAAAATAGTAAAAAGAAAAGAATAGTAAATTAATACAGTACAATGAGTACATACAAGCATGTCATTAGGTCAAAGGTCACAAAGAGTCATGACAAGATTTTTGACAATTGTACAAAACAAAATGGTTAAGAAAAATATTGGGTGACAATGAGTACATACAAGCATGTCATTAGGTCAAAGGTCACAAAGGGTCATGGCAAGATTTTTGACAATTGTCCAAAACAAAATGCAACCGAGATTGGCTCCCGCAACTTCTGGTAGTTTCCTGTACCATAGAAACCAAAATTGGGTGACTTTTCAATTATTTGACTCGTAATTTGGGATGAAATTTTTGGCAACCCTAGGCCTGTCTTGAAGTTCTGTCAAATTTCAAGGAATAAAGACTAGTAGTATACATGTATCAGTTAGATTTCGATCTCACAACTACAATCATAATACAACAAACTTGTTTTCCTAGTAGATAATTGTATTGTTAATTAGCAGTGGTAGTACTTTTCAATTTTGTTAATAAAAGTTTAAAACTGGGTGTGTAAAAAGTCAATCAAGCAAGTTATAATGGCATGGTCTTACTGCACATAAATTGGTATAATGAATGTCATTAGATGGCCACCTGTTGTTTCATACATGTGTATAGGGTGGTTCAAGTATTTAATAGCAACACCGATGATTACATTTTTGTATGTAGGGGTGTGTGTGTGTGTGTATATATACCGTAAACGTTCGCCTAATGGCGCTATGGGCTCCCTTGCCATAACTGGAATTTTAGACACAAACTAAAGTGCCCTCCCATAAAATTCCCACCAGCAAATAAGGGCACATGCCCTTAATTCTTGTTGGGATTTTTAAGGGAGGGAGCTCTGTATTGGTACCAGAAATTTACCCCAAGGCAAAGGAGTCCAGGTGCGCCATTAGACGAACGTTTACGGTACAATGTAGGGATGTACTTGGTCAGTGGCAGCATTACGGGGAGAGGGGGAAGCCACCAAATATTTTTCTTTCCCCTCAGTTATCCCCACCCCCAGTGAAAACCCAAACTTACAAATATTTCAACTTTTTGCGGCAATTTTGCTCAAAATTGATTTTGGCCCCCCCCCCCCCTGAAATTCACTTTGCCTTCCCAATGCCCCCCCCCCTAAATAATTCCTGGCTCTGCCACTATGTGTGGTCCCGAATGACAGGTGGTAGAGCGCTTGAATAGGAAAAATAAAATAATACGGTAATTATTTACCATGGAAAAGAAAAATGAGAACAACAGAGAGAGAGAGGAACGGACAGCGACACGGAGTAGTGCGAGAGAAACAAAAAGGCAGAAAGAGAGAAAAGAAAGCAACAAAAAGAGTAAAGTCCGGTTCTTAATCCACATCGCAGCGCGATGCGATGCTGCGATGCTATAAAAACTGAAATCTGAGCTAGGTTTTTACGAGCTTGGTGGTAAAAATTCTCATCGCGTGGTGGAAATTTCGGTCCGCGATGGAGTTGGATTTTGTTCAACTTTATAGCATCGCGCTGCGATATCGCAGCCATGCACGCTTGTGGTTGGCTGCTGTAAAATCAAGGTCGGCAGAATGACCATAAATGGAGATGCAGACCCCACATGCTTTTAAAACCTCGCAGCGTCTCGCGATGCTGCGAGGTTTACAAAGCATCGCACCGCGCTGTGATGTGGAGTAAGAATCAGACTTAAGAGCGAGAGAGAGAAAGAGAGAGAGAGAGAGAGATAACTGCCAGAAGCAAACATACCTGTGTCTTTATTATTCCTAATCATACATAATGCCAATAGCTAAATTATCAAAATTGTTGAAATGGATGAACAGCAGTAACTAGTCAATCTCTCAACTTCAAATCACAATAGTATGCAATATTACGACACCTCAATCTACTGACTGAGTTAAAGTAAATATATTGCAGTCACTACTACGTACGTACCGTATGTTGTACAATTGCATCAAATGATCCAATAAACAAAATGGCTAAACTCAAGATTGCTACACCCATGCAATGCAGTTAAAGAGTTATGTCCAGTATATCCAAATAGTCCAAACCCAAGATGGCTTTGAAAAATGCCAGTGTCCGGTAGATCCAATTATGACCAATAGGTACGCACACAAACTACCGCATCACGCTCCCATCAAACAGTTGAAATAACGTAGATAGCAATACAAATGCACTGAGTGTACTGTAAAGGATGTTTTCTATATTGACCACAACTGAGATAAAATGCTTGATAAAGATGATAATTCTATCATGTGCCTGTATTTATAATGAGCTTATCATTTATGGCCAATGAGATCCGATATTTTGTTTACCAGTCGTATTAGAGGGTACCAGGCCTGGGCCAACATGCGTTAGAAAAATGGTGGTCGAATTCCTTGGGGGGTACTCAAGTTTGGTTTTGGTAGGGGTGTGCCACTGAGAATTTGAAAGTGGACCCAGCAATATACCCATTTACCCAATTTGGATCCATCAATATAAAGTCAAAATTTTCGGCTGAATTTGACATTGTCTTACAAATTTTCCAAAAAAGATTTGGGGAAAAATATCGAAAATTGGGCTATTTTCCATAAAAATGGAGAAAATTTTGAAAAAAGAACCTATCCAAAGAGCTGTTACATCCCAGAGCAAGGATTGCAATTGACAGGTGCAGAAGTCTGCACTTTCAATATAAAGTTGGTGAGTTGAGATTAATTTATTTATAACTTTCCTGCTATCTACTGTAGATGACATAATTTTTTTATCTGAACCAAAGAAGATTAGAATAACGGACAAAATTGGCAAAACAGGATTAAGTTAAAAATTTTTCAATACACAAACTTTTTTTTAACAATAGACAGAAGTGACCCATATTTTGATATCTGCGATTAAAGGTCAATCTTATATACCTATCAAGTAGGCAATGCAAATAACTGATGATTTCGATAGCAACGACATGCGCAACACAAAACTGCAGTTGGTAAACTTTTGAAAACAATACACAGAAGTATTATGATAGCGTCATAATTACACAAATGGCATGACTGTAAGGTGTAAAATTATATAATTCAAGAGCCAAGGTTCAAAAGATGTCAGAAAAGATGCTCAAACTTTGTACAAAAATAGGTGCACATGTGTCTATTGACTCCTCTGATATTAATTTACTAGTGCTAGAGAAATATTTCAAAAAGTGGAAAAATTATTTATGAAAAAAGTTCAGAAACTGATTTTGTATAAAACATGTATATTTACAACTACAAGTAAAGAACACTGAATACACTTTGTGTAATGTCAAATTCTGGGGCAAATTCTCAATGATTCATGAAAATTAGTAACATCTGGCAAACCACAACATGGAATTTGTCAATATACATGTAGGGATCATTAAAATTCTTTCCGACACCAAATATTATTCACATCAAATATGTGTAGTCAAACAAACATACATAATTATGTCCTGTTTGTGTACTGACTGTGCAGTCACCCAAACATAAAATATCAAAACCAGCAAGATTTACATGGTGTGTAAACATGGTCCTGTACATCAAACAGTTTTAATTTTATCCTAAAATGAACCCAATTTGGTTGTTCACTGGTTTATGGCAAAACTTTCACTGAATCGGCAAAGGGGAATGACAGGGGAAAGTTACATCCTGTGCATATAGCCAACATATTGAATTGTCATGTTGGGGCCCAAATCACTATCAGCATATTTTCAATCGCCCACTTTCAAATGCATGTTTAGGGTATTTGCAGCACATTGAACAAACTTAGAATACGGGGAATGTAAAAAAGCATGGATTCCTAAACACTTCAGAAAGTTCCTGCAATAGTGTGTGATGCGCTATTTCAACCTATCAAAGACGCATAGCAACTGCAGCGGGACTGATTAAAATTTTGTATACTTTATATGATTAATATTTTTATTTGAATTAAAAGCACTCAGCTTACCTCATTGTTCTACTTAAAATGATGATGTCATCCGTGTTATATGAGACAATAAATGCACAACAGTGGCTAAAAACAAAACCTTAAGTATCACAGAAACCAGGCCCACACGCAGCCCCCACCCCAACCCCCCCATTTGGAAAAGTATACAAAAAGTCCCAAAATTTCTTAATTTACGAGCATAGCGAGCAAAAAAATCAGGTAGCGAGCAAAAAATCAAGTAGCGAGCAAAAAATCAGGTTTTTACACTTTTTTGGACAAAAAAGCTTCAAATTTAGGAAGAAAGTCCACTTTTCACAAAATCACCCCCCCCCTTTGGAAAAAAGTCCACTTTTTCAAAATCAGCACCCCCCAAATGAAATCCTATGTACGGGCCTGACAGGAACATCCCCATTTGAAATAAACATGTATACACACAGGCAATGCCTCAATGGAGCTCATTTCCCCTTAGTCCCCTTTTTGAACTTGTTGGATGGGTAGTGCAGTGGAACAATTACATAAATCTACTAAATGTTGTTACATGAACCTGTTCAATTTTTATAGCATTGAGGCAAAATAATGTTTACAGAATAAAGTCGTGTTCACATTTTGAGTTACACCCGGCGTAAACTTACGCTAACATGGATCAAAATTCCACAAATATTTTCCCTACTCCTACCGCGTGTGCACACCTAGCCTACTCCTAGCACTACACCAATTAGTGACCTTTATCAACCGCGCGATATGTAATTTCTTATTTCCGACTAACAAAAGGTCATACTTACACCGGGTGCCAGGAGTAGCAGCGTTCACATTGCAACTTACGCCTGTCAGGAGTAAATCGTCGGACGTACGCCTAGCGGAATTTACGCTGACCATTGTTCACACTGCCACTACTCCTAGCAGCGCCTACCGCTACTCCTAGCAACTTACGGCGATCAAGTTCCGCCGGGCGTACATCCGACAATGTGAACACGACTAATATCTAGTTAAAACATTTGTTACCTTCAAGATCATGTATAGCAGGTGTTTCTAATCAATATGATCATCAACAACAATTTCTCTAGATACAAACAAATCTGTTTATAACGTTGGCAAGCAACCAGTGCCAGATTCTGGAGAGATCGACACAGGCCAGGAAGAGAATTTTTCATGAGTGAATTCTCTCAAATAAAAGCCACATTATAAGTAATTCCATCACCCACTAGGCTCATATGACCAACCTTTCTGGTTGAACTTCAATTCTGTGGAATTATTTGAGCAATTATTGTTTGGGATTTTGCACAATTTCACACACATGACAAAGGTAACATGTGTGTCTCCTACTGAAAGTCCCAAAAAAAGGCTAATGAAAGTTAATTCCAAGTTTCCCATCACTAGTGTGCATCACTTTTTCATATTGGCAAACACTTTCATTATTTTCATGAAAAAGTAAATTATCTGAAAAATAAAAACAAACTCAAATCTTTTTGTGATTAACTTCCTTCTTTCCTTCCACTACACCAAAAAGCACCAGAGGCATTAGGGTTAAAATTTCAGTAGCAGTCAAGTTAGCTCAATCGATAAGGCATTCGACTATGGTGCGAGAGGTTGCGGGTTCGAACCCTGGTGGTGCCTAGTACGATCTCGTGTAAAATTGAGTTAGCTTGAAATTCCCCTGGACAAGGAACTCACTGCTAATTTGTCTCGTTGTAACCCGTACGAAACTCGGGGAGCTGATCCTGGTTGCGATGGTTTTATGTGGAATGTCCGCTCTTGAAGCAGCAAAGTCCCTGAATTGCTGTTTAATGGTTTATGGAATGATATGAGGCCGTAGTGGTCAGCGACAACCTGTAAAGTGTGCTGAGGCTTGTGGATCAACGTCTAGGCGTTGTGCCTGTGCGTAGCGCACTATAAATCACTGCGCTTTAAAAAAAAAAAAAAATTTAAGCAGGCTGCAATTAATAGCGTAATATATATTAGTAAAAGCATGTTGTAATGATATGTATTAAATGTTGTAATGCTATAATGCATCACACTGTTTTGGGGATAACATATCGTCGCTGTTTTGGCATACTGTCATATGACAATTTTTGGGCAAAATGAGTTATATAAACTTTCAAAATCTATGAATGAAACTCTATATATTCAAAAAGTTTTGAGATCTAAATGTAATTTGTTAATGAGATATGGCACTAATTAGTATGATACGACATGGTTTTTATGTCAACCCCCCCCCCCCCCTAAATCTTCGTTCTGTGTTTTGGCATACAGTCGTATCATAGTCGTCTCATGATACGTCGCCATAGGCCACTGTGTAACTGCAGTTTCCTATTGTTTTTACATACTGTCATATCACATGGCGTATCATATACATCTATATAGGTTGTCAAATTGTGCATATTTTGGCATACTGCTGTATGAGTTTGCAGATAAATCACTTCTAATTAGTGAATGAATAAAAAGTTTGTATTATGTTGAGAACAAAAAGAGATATATTATTGATTATATTCTTTGATAATAATAAACATATTTTACTTTGGTGTTCTCCAGTGGGTCTTCAAAAATTGGAAAAACTTTAAATGCGATTTTCTCAAAACGGCATTTTTTCGTCAGCGACGACATAATTGAACTCCTGAATCCAGTATGTGCTCAAGAGAATGGATCAGTCTTACTGACAATGACTGCACTTTTGAATCTCCACTTGATCTGTACTTCACATATCATTTTGGAAGCTGCAGTTTGACAAAAACTCTACCTACCTACATTGACATAATACTAGAGAATTCCTCCAAGATTAGGTTTATCAAGAGCACAGCATATATTCCTATTCGGTCACAGCTAGCAGTTGCCGTTCATCAGCATTTGCTCACAATACAATTCAATGATATCAAGTGTTCAAGCTCTGCAAGATCTGAAGTAATAAATTTCACTCATGAATGTGCATTTTGTGTACAATTACAGAGTTCCGAAACTTCTCTAAAGAATCCAGTGATCCTCACATAAACTTAACTCGGTTTGAGAAAGCACTTCCTTATGAGAATTGTAAGCAGCTTTAGGCCTACATGGTCTTTCTTTCAACACTGATTTGTAGTATATCCTTCTCTGCAATGATTCATGTGAAAATGTTGCTTATGCAACAATTTCAGTCATTCAGTAAGCTTTCAATCACTATGTTGCCATTAAATCAATGAGATATCAAGCAAAGTTACACTACTCACATGTAACAATTCTTCTTTTCAGTCCAGATCTACATCAATAATTGAAATCAAGACCACCACAATACATAATAAAAAGCCTATCTGCCTTTCCTATCCAAATCTACCCTTCAAACATGAAGTTAAAGAAAAGCCTTTATGAGCACTTTAGCAAACTAATATTATGCAATCTTAACATTGTCTATCAAAACTTCGATTGTGCAAGCCAATAAAACAAATTTAAATCTGATCTAAAATAACCTGCTGACTACATTTTTATCAATTCAAACATAAATTTAACTACTGCAACAAATTTTCTATACAAAATATCATCCATTTTTATCAGCAACTCAAATTTCAAATTAAAAAACATTTCTTTTCATAAATTCTTATAATTTTTTTCTAGAAACATTTTGTGTTAAAAAAATTCAAAACCAATCCTAAAGTCCAATGATAAACAATGTAGGTGTAGTGTGTGCCTTTTTAAAGCCACTTGAACAAGGCCCTGTTTACATGCATACATAATGCTAACATGCTTGGCAGACCTAAATTTAGCCATCCAAGTTGTCCATTTTAGCAATGCAAATGACCTGAAGGGGGTACTCATTCACCAAATCATTGACGAGCAAGGATAATAGCCTCAACATTAGACTTTTGTAGAAGTACTGATGTTGAACAAAAGGTGTACAAATATATTTCTACAGCAATTGAATTTAATTATATGGAGGGCACATAACAAACACAATGAAACATTAACCCAAACACTGACCATCGATTTTTGCTATTCAAGGAGAGAAGATGAACAAAGATTTTACTTGGTACCCCAGGAATTGTATTGACCCTGGGACCCTCGGTGCCACGCACATGATCACCGACCTCATGACACGGTGGTTTCACTGGGCCGTCCAGCGATTCTGTGCGTATAATGACTTAGGGTGATTGCGCCATGGCATGATGTGGGGATACGTGCATGCGCAGAGGTTTTCCTTGTAAGATTTTATACGGTTAGGGTTAAAGAACTTCTTTCCAACTTGGCAAGTTATTAATGTTAGTAATATTACCCAAGAGGTACAACATGAGAAAATGGTCACAACTCACAAGGACAGGGTAGGACCATCCTGGTCAGGACAGGTAGGGGAAAGTGGGGTAATGCCGGACTGTGGGGAATCCCGGACACATCGATTGCAGCTAAACGGAGAAGGGTGGCACTATTATACTACCTTAGGGTATTAGCTACCTCAAGGTGTACCTCACGTGTACTACTACCAGCGCTTTGGGTCTCATCTTTCTTTGTGAAAATTACGAAAAAACAGACATTGTCATTTTTGACTTTTTATCTGAAAAGTGATTTATTAGCTGGGTGACAGTTAATGCCACAAGGGTTACAGATGAAGTATGGATGACAATTATGTTTGATACTTGATTGTTAGCTGGATGTGTGAATTTTGGTATCTTAAAAATGGATTAGTAGAACAAGCACTGAAAAATTAAATCGGGACCGTGAGGGGTAATCCCGGACACATGCGTCTCTATACAGATGGGGTAATGCCGGACACTTGTTATTTCGCAAATATAGACAACAACAACAGCCCCATAGTTGTATGCTTGAGGTAACAGAAGTACCTAATACATTCTAGGGGATTATCATCCTACTCCACTTTCCCTCTTAGCAACAATCATGTGTCCGGGATTACCCCGTGTCCGCATTACCCCGTCATTTTTACCATTTTGTTTTTTAATTATAACTTATTAACCATAGATGTTGAGTTATTAAAAACTAGTTACTAGTTAGAACATTACTCCTACTTTGCATTGATATGATTTTTACTGATGAACTTTATTTAATCTTGTACCTGTGTAGCCTTAACGAAAGGTGCCCGGGATTACCCCACTTTCCCCTACATATCCACAATGTATGCCCACTCCCTGCTTTAGTTGAATTTATTCAGGCCTGTGGTTTATACATGTGTAGCCTATAAGTGTGTCCACTTGGACCAGCTAGTGGCGTAGCGTGAGTCATCCAATAAGGGACACCAGAACTGATTCAGGGGGTACTGGGTCTGATTCAGGGAACACCGATCATTTTTTACTGGTATTTGTTATGGACTATACATGCCCCCCTGTCATTATGAACCATGAACAATGCATATGTATGCTAGTATAAAATTTCATTTGGTGGAACCAAAATTCGCATGACTTTCAAACAGGCTTTCAAACCACAAATTGTCCCTCAGCCAAAATACAAATAGACTCCATCTGTCCTACAAGCATCTGAGGTGAGCATCTTTTTCAACTCTGGGAAAACACAACATTATTATCACAAAATTGAAATGCAATGTTTTTTCTATACCATCAGTTATATGCAAATACAATTTGAGGTCTACAATACTTATAATATAAGTCAACATTTATCACAATGGTTGAGGGATAATTATAGGTACATGCTGCTATCAAAGTGGCTTCAATACAGACCATGATGTAGGGAGTGTTTGCATAAGGCATTCTCAAGCCTTTTGAAGTCTGCAATACAAGTATGCATGCATAATCCTGATTTTATGCTCCTATATACCGGTTTTCCCTGATGTAGCAGTGAAGTCAGTGCACATTTCATTGGACATAATACTTCAAATCGCTAACATTAGCACAAAGCACTGGTGAACACACAAAATCGCTTAAAAGCGCCGCATAGATGCGCATGCGAAACAGCTGCCTCAACGCATTGATGTAGGGTGATCTATAAATGTATAGATCTATCAATTTTGCCTTTTTGAATATGTTCTTAACATTTTCTTATACCTTTTTAGGGCATAATATCTAAGCAGTGCCAAAACATATGTGCCAAAAATTGCTTCCTCCCTCCCCTTTTCGACATGCCAAAATTACTTGTCCCCCTTTTGACCTGCCAAAAATGCTTGACCCCTCGTTTTTGACTGCAACAAATCTTTGCACCTCCCCCTGGGATACATAAGTTTTAGCCAGAACTCTACATCATGCATCTCCAGAAGCTGAAGGAGAATTGTCTAGTGATTAACTTCCTATTTTGGACCTAGAAATGGTTCCAGTTCCTCGCGCCGAAGAGTTGGGGTGCACACCCGCTCAAGCGTGCAGCGCGAGTGGATTTTGTAATGTCAGAGAGTGCCATCACGCACACCGACATCGCCTGGCTAATAATTATTTGGTGCAGCATAGACATTAAAATGAATACACGGGATCGATACACGTGAATTGCTATGCACGATTTTGATATCAGACGAAAATCTTCGGATACTGAGTTAGAAAATGATGAATATCTCCCGTAAATGAATTTTTCTCAAGAAACCAGATGTGGTCTCATACACTTGAAAATACGTGTTGAACAGATATTATAGTCGTTAGCGTGCGCTTTGAAAATTGGCAGCGCTTTGAACTCAAAATTTGACCAAAACTCTCAATTTTATATTGCGTTGGTCCTGTAGGCCTATGGACTACAGCGCGCAGCAGGCTATAGCGGCACTCACTCAAGTGGAGACAGTATATTAACCATTGACCGCAATGTCGTATACAAGCTTGCTCACACAGCGAGAAATCAATTAAGCCGCCTATTGTCATAGCCTTAGTCAGGTCACTTCGCTAATAATATGCATCTCATAAGGTCCGAATAAAATAGCCATGTGTGGCTGTGGATTCAACCTACCATGGTGATTTCTACTATGAAGATATCGGGGCGATGTCACTGTGTCACGGTCACCTCCACACTGAACCAGTGCTATTTTTTACCAGCCCTGTTCTTGCCACTTTCATTTGGTATATGATCAGAGGATGATTTAAGCACTTCCCACCACGCCACTGTGTTGACTTGCCGTTAGCACAGCTGTGTGAGTGAACATGACACGACTGCTTGCACATTGCATTGACGGCCATGGTTAAATTTGAATTTGGACTGATATATTTACAATAAAAACGCATTCACAATGCTGGTCGATTTCACATTTTATGTTACCTACAGAAGGTGTGAATTATCCTTCATGCATACATCACTTTAGATCTGAAATCGACCAACTAATAATCAGTCAGTCGTGAGCACGGTCGCTAATGAGCTGAATCGGCTAGTTGTGAAATGAGGATCTCGAAGAATCTCATGGTTTCTCGCCGCAATCCGTGTACAATAATTTAGATAAAAACACGCTCAGCACTGGCTGACCTGAAAGATAAGGTATATACTGTCATCTGTTTTCTGAAAAACATTTCAAAATTGCTTCCAAATTGCTAAGGAGGCATGTACATTTAATTCTGTGACAAAAAACGAGACCAAGTTTGCTTTATTTTTGTTGTTTTTGATCATTTAAATGACACTAACTTTTTGTTCAATTTTTCCAAATTGAAAACCTTAGGCGACATTCGTCTACCTCCACTCCGATTTACCTAATCATGAACTTTTTTGACTTCATTTTCACGTAGTTCACATAATTCCGCTTCGTTTGGTATATTTATAGGTCTGTGTTATTTAGATTAAGTGTCTAAATTGTTCTTCAAAAAA
The DNA here is from genome assembly GCF_039555335.1 of Amphiura filiformis. Lineage (NCBI taxonomy): Eukaryota > Metazoa > Echinodermata > Ophiuroidea > Amphilepidida > Amphiuridae > Amphiura > Amphiura filiformis. The sequence continues at coordinate 41,114,118 of NC_092639.1, read as the reverse complement.
ATGATGGAAAAATGCGAATTTTACCGAATTGCAGGCCTTTCTCGTGGTATTTTTTAAGGCCACCTATCAATCAACATTCGGGTTGTACGCAGCCTTAACACAAATACCGGCCATGCCATGGTTAACTTTTATGTAACGCCGCGCTTATGCAAGTGGTGTACAGTGTGATACGCTGCTTCAGTTCGCCACAGCATAAATAAGTAAACAAAAAGTTTTAAAAACCTGAATATTTTCAAAGCTCATTTCATCTTCGCGATAACTGTCTACCTCCCGGTGATTTACGCCAATTTGTACAACATTTTCGTGGCATTTGTGTACAAAACCGTTTTATCTTTCATATTTTTTGCTGAAATTGTTTAGTTCAAAACACACTTTTATTTTTCATCTAAATAATCTTTGATTTCCTTCTTTTTTGTGACATACAAGTTCACTAGTTTGGAATGCTAATTTGAGAGAGTGATCATTTTTCGTTTTAAAATAAAGAAATTAGAGCTCTTCAAACAGGGAAATGTCATGGGCTGATTGTTCTCGAACCTCATTTTACCTTCCCAAAAAAGTGTCTACCTCCTGGTCGATTTACGCCAATTGCACGGATTTTTCGAGGTATTTGTATTCAAAACCTTTGTATCGGTCAGAATTTTGAATTATACGAATGTGTTATTTCAATTACCGCAGAAAAATGGAATTTAATACTGCGTTTTTTCCGACATTTGTACTGAAATGTGCTAGTTCAAAACACACGCTATTTATTCATCCAAATAAACTTGGATCTACTTTTTTTTTTCGCAACGCAAAGTTCATTGGGTTGGCATGATAATTTGAAAGTTTCGTAATTTTTCGTGTTAAAACAAAGAAATGAGAGCTCTTCAAACAGGGGAATGTCATGAGCTAATTAGTATGCATAATTGGCCACGGAGCATTACGCCGCACTGGTTGTTATGCATATTTACTTTCACACAGAGCAGCGTTTGAGCGTGCTCACGACTGACTGATAATGACACACGCACAATTCTTAAACAACGTCTTTTGCACAGAATTCAATGGGATTTGAAAAGTAAAGTGGCAGTTGAAACTCTGGTGATAACACGTTTGCAGTGCATGATGGGGCTTCCTTAAATCATCCTCTGGTATATGATATGACATTGTGCCAAATTGGCCACCCCCACAAATTCTGTGAAATTATGTCAAGAAGGTATACCATAATTCATATCACCAACAGTCATACAGATCCATCAGATTAAATGCCTCCTTAGGTGTGACATTTCTTAAATGTTGTCTGCTATTACTAGTATTAGCATAGCGAAAATGGATGTTGGGTGTTAAGCACATAAATTAATGAAAATAACAAAATTGTGTCATAAATTATTCTGCCCCTATTAAAATGGAATCGATGTGCACAAACTTGATCCTCATTACCCCTTTCAGAGTGAGTGAAATTTCTTGACAAAACTACAAACCACTTTTCCACTTCCAGATATTGATCTATATAAATCTTCACCAATACACATGGAAATGGAAATAAATCCCTGGAATAAATCTCTCTCTGCCCCCAGCCCAGCACTGTATAATTCCAGTATCATAGCTGCAGTTGTTTTCACACCTCATTGTTGTATTAAATCATCACCCAAAGATCATCACCTATATGAAATTTCAATACTTCTGGGAATTTCCCAGATTCTAAATGCTATTTATAACCTCTAGCAATAACCAAGAATAAGGTGGTGAACATTTATAATGCACTTTATAGTTGTTTTAGGTGGGCCAGGCAGAGAATTGTAAAAACATATTTTCATGATTTTGAAGTTTTTTGCAATTTTTTTTATTTCATGGTATGTACAGGCATGAGAATGATCATCCATAAAAAAAACCTGAAAAAGTCTGAAAAAGCATGTGAAATTAGGCTAAAAAGGCCAAAAACAGGCTGAAATTAAAAGAAAGTGCGGAAATTTTGACCCAAAAAAAGCCTGAATTCAGGGTTAAACCTGAAAAAAATTCACATGCCTGTATGTATGTCAAGTATATTATCAACCATAAATAATCCTAGCATTTAGTTCTAGGCCCCACCAGATGCACTCTTCATTTTTTTTTTTTTACTTTCTTATTTATTTATTTATTTTTTAATTCAGAGTATAGTCCCACTCCCCAATTTTGACAAATGTTCACTTAAAAAAGGGTTGGGACTATTATAATACTTGAGTCAGTAAATTTGTTTCACTCAGTTTTGACTTACATTGTATTATTGCATTTTTTAGCCCAAATTTGAGTACAGCTCTTACAATATTTTTTTTAAATATTTTAAAAACTACATTTTCTTAACCAAATCTCCGATACCTTGTTCTCTTTTCAGTTACTTTCCACCCCGGCTTTCCCCCTGCTTTACCCTACTTAATTAATCTGTTTTAAAACTTCTAAAAAATGCCATATCCCACCAATTGCAGTTTACCTATAGATGAACAAATAAAAATTCCTTTAAAAAAGGAATGGGGCGCCCAATGTGAGCTTGGACGTGATGGTGAATTCCATGGTGTGTAGATTTGGTATTATAATGATTTTTCTAGGGAAGAGTAGACGATGATCAAATGCAAGAGAAATGTGTTTGATTGGGGAAGGTGTATGACAGGACCGTTTTGGATGAAATAAATGGGAATGAAGCTTTCGTGTCAATTTGCGATTATGTGGGGTGGGGGATTTCTGTTTTTGGGACCTATTGTAGTGAGGATATTGCTTTGGATATTGAATATTGTTGAATTTGGATATTGAATATTGTTGAATTTCGTTATGCAGGGGTATATGATGAATAGTGCTTGGACGTGATATGGTGAATTCCATGGTGTGTAGATTTGGTATTAGAATGATTTTTCTAGGGAAGAGTAGGAAATGATCAAATGCAAGAGAAATGTGTTTAATTGGGAAAGATGTATGACAGGACCGTTTTGGATGAAATGAACAAAAAAGACATGGCAATAACATGTAGTGAAATCACTAGGATCCACAACATGTTCATCTATCAGGGCACAGTTCTTTAACCCTAATACATTTGTACATTCATTGAATGACCTTAGAAAATTTGGGTACAAAAACTCAACTCTGCAACTTGAGGTCAAATTTTGCATTATGAGTGTTTTTAAATTGAGGTTATTGGAACTATGCCATTGGGATGAGGCCATTGTGGTCCATAGTGAATACAACAACCTGCAACATTTGACACCAGTATATAGCACCAGGCTCACAAATCGATTGAAATCAATAAAATCACAGTCAATAAAATGCACTAATTGATGTTTTGTTAGGATTTGATCAGTCAGTGATTTAGCTATACAGAGGTTGTTGTATCGCAGTTTCCATTTTTCTTAAACAAGATATTAGAAATTCTTACTCTCAAACTTGCTAAAAGATATTTACACAAGATTTGCTTTTATGAAAGACCATAATAATTATCATGTCCATTTCTCCCATATGTTATGACAAAACCAAAGATGTTATACTTAAAATTACCAACTTGAAACCTGTCATTTTGGTTTGTCCATCATTGAGGGCAGATAATATACCGGGGTACCTCTTGCATTTATCAAGAGCCCAAAATCAAACATTAAATATCAAACATTAATTTAATTTGTGTCTTTAAGCTTTAGCGTTACAAAGATTTCTGCATGCAGCAAATGTTTTTGACACAACATGTATACATGCCGGACATAAACAACCACACACTTTAAATCAATGCTTGCCAGGCGCATAACAAAATAATCCAGAGGTATACTAACCCTAACCCAACTAGTAGGTCTCACTAAAGCTCACTATTAAAACCACTCTGTGTGCATGCATTCCATGTGACTTGATGACGCAATCAGCTCAAGTCATATATACCCAGGGAATCGTTGGCCGGGCCAAAGTCACCTGTGTGGCTACATGCTGGGGGTCGTCTGCGTGGCATGCGAGGGGTCCCAGGCTCGAATCCCGGGGGTGCCAAGTGACTTTTCTCCTCATCTTCTCTCCTTTTTCGTTTCTTCTTTCCCTTCCAATAGCAAAACTAGAGCGATAACCGCACCATAGCTGAACCATGTGGCTTCGGCAGTATATTGTGGTAGGCCTATACCTACAATTGAAGCATTTTGAAAACTTGACCTTTGACCCCTTTATTGCCCCTTAATGACCTTAAATGAATTTTAAAATATTTGCAACATGTTTAGAATGTCATAAGAATCATTGCCTTTAAATTTCAGCTCAATCGGAGCATTTTGTAAAACTTGACCTTTGACCCTTTATGACCCCTCAATGACCTTAAATGATTCTTAAAATGTTTTTAAAATGTTTAGCATGTCATAAGGATCATTGCATATAAATTTCAGCTCAATTGGAGCATTTTGAAAAACTTGACCTTTGACCCCTTAATGACCTTAAATGAATTTTACAATATTTGCAACATGTTTAGAATGTCATAAGAATCATTGCGGTTAAATTTCAGCTCAATTGGAGCATTTTGAACAACTTGACCTTTGACCCCTTTATGACCCCTTAATGACCTTAAATGAATTTTACACTATTTGCAACATGTTTAGGATGTCATAAGGATCATTGCATTTAAATTTAAGCTCAATCGAGCATTTTTGGTTTAAATGACCTTTTTGACCCCTGTGACCCCTGGATGACCTCTGACGCTTGGAAATATTTTTATTATATTCTTTATGTTTTCCTCTTTCATATGACACCACTCATGGGGTCATACCTTCGTGGCATTTAGAGATATGTCCATTTCAGACCAAATGGTTAGTTAGGGACCTAGTAACATACACACTTATAGGCTGATACCATTTCATGGTTCAGCAAAAACCACGGGTAGGGTTAGGGTTAATATGCATATTTTTCCTAGACTTATGCCTTCTTAACCCTAACCCAACTAGGTCTCACTAAAGCTCACTATTAAAACCACTCTGCGTGCATGCATTCCACGTGACTTGATGACGCAATCAGCCCAAGTCATATATACCCAGGGAATCGTTGGCCAGGCTAACGTCACCTGTGTGGCTACATGCTGGGATCGTCTGCGTGGCATGCGAGGGGTCCCAGGCTCGAATCCCGGGGGTGCCAAGTGACTTTTCTCCTCATCTTCTCTCCTTTTTTTTTTTTTTCTTTCCCTTCCGATAGCAAAAAACCACGGGTAGGGTTAGGGCTAAGTTACCTCCATGATGAGCAATATGTAAAAATAGCAGAGTTGGTACTCTTTGATTCTACCTCACTGGACAGAACAGAACTGGACAGAAATATTCAGCCATGGATGCATTAATTAGCTTACATGTACACAAGATGTACAATGTACATGATATATCTATCAATCCCAAGTTAAGGTTACCAACTATTTTTAACTGTTACAATTTGGTAGTTCACAGCATTTTGCGAATGGTAGTGAGCTTTGGCAAAAATTGCATTGATCATTTCATAGCGAGTGTGTAGAAGAATTCAAAATATCACAGATATACTTTTGTAGGGCCTGTGCTTCTTGAGTTGTGTTGTAAAGAGGGCTGAAACAACAACATTTATTGTAAAACGTACATAACTCATTAACAACAATAAATCAAGCTTTCAAAATATATGACTTGAAGAATGAACTTTTGCAAAACATCAAAGTGTTATTTTTCAATAATATATTGATTTAGATAATGAATTTTTTTTGGGCTGCTTCGAACAACAATACCTAGTCTACCGTTAAGTGTACAATTATAAAGACAAATTGACAAATTGTCAAGTACTAAAATGCTTACTGAATGCCAGTGTAACTGATACATGTATACATGTACAGGTGTGCCGGTATGGATGCATGTCACACTAACAGCAGACACTGACACTTGACTTCATGTACGTTGTACGTACACAACTTGTGTCGGGAAAACACCCAAAATACTAACACACAATGGGTGCACCTACCGTGCAATGACAGGGTAAATCTGGTCAAACAATGAGTCATACTTGTAAAAAAAAATATAAACAATTATCATCTTAATGTCATGGTAACTCATGGTTCATCAGATTTGAAAATGCTGGATTAATATATACACTGCATTTCTGTTTCAAAAAGGAAATAATAATGGCATGAAATGTCAAAAACTTCCTGGTTATCAAAGATGATCTTGGTGTTTACATGCATACATTTTGTGGGGGTGGTCGACTGAAATGTTGTTATATTTTAGACTTCATGACGTACCAAATGAAAGTTGCAGCAACATTGTAATTTGAACAAATAAAAAACACAGTGTATTAAAATTATTGCACCTGAGTCCCCACTCCCCAGCTCCCACACACAACTCAACCCTAACCGAACCAAACATCAAACAACCTCAATTCACAAAGCTTCTCCAAGCGCAGGTATTCCATGTGATGCGATTGCGTCATCATGAGACCAGTTGTATGGAAAGCTTACCCGACCAATGTAGAAATGTGGGATAAATCCTTGTTTAGGGTGCTTTTCAAAAGTTGATTATAGCGGATGGTGTACAGGCCACAATAGGAGTGACTCCCCCGGGGATTTATGCATGTACATGTAGCACTTGTTTGAATATTCTTGTCCAATACATGTATCTATTTTGAGAATAATATTTTGACAATAAATTATCAAGGTCAACTTGTCTTTTGTTGTTTTTATGGTAACAAAGTCAAAACAATATAACAATAGTCATGATAGCATTTCTTCCAAGTGGATCGAGTTTTCTATAATATTCCACTGGACTGTACCATCTTTCACATTGGATTTGGCTGTGGCGTAACCGTGTTGAGGCAGCTGTTTCGCGTGTGCATCTATGCGGCATCTATACGTATGCCAATACTTTGAGCGACCGCTAGTGATTTGAACCTGTGCCCAATGAAAAACACACTGATGTCACTACCACATCAGGGTGAAAAACGGTATACTTCTAATCATGCTAATAATGGACATGTATGGGTAATGGGTATGTGCTCATGCTTTGGGGTGCATTTTTGATAAATTTTGTGTAGTGATTGCACTCTCAAATTGAAAATGTTCATTTCCTGAGAAGATGGCCAAATTTCTTACCCAGACAGCAAACTTTTCCACTATTTCTTATGTATTTCTTTATATGAAAGAGAAAAATGCAAAACAAAATGCCAGAATTCCCCTGGAAGGCACTTCTTGATTTCTAAACAAATCAAAGCCTGATCAATTGAATTCGAAAAAATACAATTTTGCTTTAACCTAGCTTATTTTGGACTTCAAATGTCATGCTGCTGAAAACTGCAAACTATTTTTGGACAGTAGAGGTCATTGTTTTCTTTTCTTTTCCATAAAAGTTGGTAAACCTTTATCATTATTTTAAAACTGAAATGCATCTGTGATATGGAAGCAACTGTACATGAACACTGCGATACGTCATTCAGATTGGTGAGTGTTAGGTGAGGTGTGGTAGTTAATCTTTCTGATGTCACATTACAAAGTTCAATTTATTCACAGATACATACAAGTAAACTGAAATTGAAATAATTCGTTCAGTAATGCTAATTGTGTGCTATTATTAATTAAAAACAAAGTGACATCAACACAAAGACAACATGTAGATACCATAGATCCTATTACCATGATTACAGCATATGCAGTACACTCCTATTCTTTTGCTCCGGACTGGATGACCAAAGAATACCATTACTACCAAGAAACCAATGTGTGCACATATTATCTCTCTGCTGCTTTGACTGACACTTTTGTGCAAAGGTGACAATGTGCCCGGATGTCCGACTACTAGAATAGCACATTTGTGCTTTGTACCTATCACCACCCAAAATAGACCAATCCAATCATTTCATTTCCAACAATGCTATTATGAAAGATTTCTGCTCCCTTTTCATAGGCCTCTGGGTTCCCTTGGATAGCCCCTCCCCCTTCCTCCCGAGAAGAAAATTTGATCCATTTATATACCTGACGCCAAGATTATTAGCTAAATTTAACACAATTTTGCTCAATTTTGAACAATTTCAAAAAATATTGATACTTGGGCTCCAGTTATATGTGAAAATGGGATTTCAAAAACAAAATTGAAAGAATGACCATACTAAAAAAAGAAGGGGGCAATTTTAATTGTTATATCAAGTCTAAATTTAGTTTCATGACATCAAAACAATGCATGAAAATCCAGATCTGATCACGCACTTGTTTTATGATGCCGATAAAATACTGCGTAGAAGAGTCGGTTATCATTCTGGACCTTGACCAAGTACTGGTAGTGGTGCTATCTCTGCATTTGTACATGTAGGCCCATATTTTATTTTATTTTCACATATTTGTCAGTCTTTATTTATTTATTATTTTATTCATTCAGGGATGCAGGCTCTGTATAAAATAGAAATTAATCATAAATCATACAGATTTAATGATTGCCCTTATGCACTTGTATTTCAAGTATGGTTAAGGACTGTCAAGGAATTGACATTTTAATGGAAGAAAATGGGGAAAAAATGTATATCTTCAATAAAAGGTCCAAATTTTCAAATAGATGGATTTTCCTCCGGATTTTCCTCCCAGCTACATACACTTTACGTACATATCATTAGATTTATAAAGGACTGTTAAATATCAAAAATATCAAAAATATCAATTTTTAATAATTTCCCAAAAAATTTGTATTATATCGCAAATTTCACAAGGACATTCCTCGTATTCAGAATGCAATTTGGTGTGTCTGATATGCTCTCAAAGTCCCACAAACAATACTGTGTAAAAGTTACTATCCAATTCCTTAACCCTAACCCAACTAGGTCTCAATAAAGCTCACTATTAAAACCACTCTGCGTGCATGCATTCCACGTGACTTGATGACGCAATCAGCCCAAGTCATATATACCCAGGGAATCGTTGGCCGGGCCAACGTCACCTGTGTGGCTACATGCTGGGGATCTTCTGCGTGGCATGCGAGGGGTCCGAGGTTTGAAAAATTGGATATTGATGGTCCACTTTCAATTTCTCAGCAGAACACCCCTACCCAAATCAAACTTGAGTACCCCCACGGAAACTCAGTATGAATGAGCAATGACCATCTGATGTTTTTCTATATTTGTGTAAATGCTAATGCAGTCTAGTCATCATCAAATCTCACACCCAGTTCAAGTACTTTTTATTTAAATATATTCTTTCAAGTTTAAGTGTAAAACCTACCGGATATTATCTGTAAAAACATGTGAAATAAATAAATAAGATAACAAATAAAACCTTTTTCAGGTAGATCAACAATAACGGATCAAAGTTCACATTGAATACTTGCACCGATTTTTCTGATTTGAGAGCAATAATTGCTCAATATTTGTTTTTGCTCATCTCTGAGTTCTGCACATGTACATCTGCATGTGAGCAAATACACATCAGCTGGCATTATCAGCTAAAATAATCTCATGCCAATGGCTAAGTTCAATGACATTGTGAACATATTGGCATTGAACTGTGTAGGCCCTACTGTCAGATCACGGATATGAGACCAGGGCTCGATTTAGAGGGGTTTTGGTTCATTGGTTCTGTGCATGTAAAATGTTGCATGTACATGCAAAATTTTGTGATATTCAGCCCCTATTCAAGGAAAAACTGCAGTGGTGCATGTAACTTTTATTTTCTAAACCGACCCCTGTATGACACAAACAGGGATGCTTGAAATCTTAGTGTGGTGCTCCTAAAATTAACATTCTTCACATGCAGATAACATGGAAAACACCAAGTCATTAGGATGATTATTATCAGTTGTGTATGAGACAGTCTACCAGGAATCTGGTTAGAAATGAGCCCGGGAAATGAGTTATGTTGACTGAACATGACTTTCCCAATATTCTCATGATTAATACCACATTTCCAGTGTTCAATTTACTTGCTCAATTATCATTGTCATTTCAAGCATTTTGAGTATCTTTACCACAAATTCCACATCAATGTATCGGTCAATAACCTAATTTGCTTTTACAATCTAATATCATATCAGTTTATCTGAAACATACTGCGCCAAAAAAGTATCCTTACAATTGAAAAAAATAATCACAATTTCAAAACTGAACAATATTGGGGTAAATTTATTTTTGTAATTGATGCACTATCTAATCCTACACATTATGACACCACTGCATTGGCTTCCTGTCACACAAAGAATTGTTTTACAACTTATGTTGATTGTATATAAATGTATTAATGATATTGCTCCATCATATTTATCTGAACTCCTTTCACATTATGTTCCCACCCGTACGCTTCGATCTGGAAACATGCAACTTCTTCAAGAAGGAAAATCCAACCGCACATGGGGTGACAGATCATTTGCAATCGCAGCTTCACGTCTATGGAATGAACTGCCTATTTATATTAGAACTGCTAAAAATGTAACTGTGTTTAAAAAGTTGTTAAAAACTCATCTTATGTCAGAGACACTCTGTAATTCTTAAGTTATGTTTCTTAATTTAGTTCCAGTTTTCTTTGTCTTAATGTTAATGTAGTTCTTGTTTTTTGTTTTAGTGCCTTGAGCGCTCTTTAAATTGAGTGGATATGTGCCTTGTCGCTATTATTATTATTATTATTAAATCCAATGTGACCTCAAGAAGTAAAGTTTATACAAGCAATTGAAGAGACGAATGTCCAGTGTTAAAAGTGACAAACTGGCCTATACAAGGCGCAAAAAGATCCCAACAAAGAGACAACACAGTTTCTTCAATGAAGCTTTACATATAGCAGTTTTTATTTCAGTTTTTACTTCTCTGTACTTTTCTGTTCTTTTGTTTCAGTTTTCTTTTGTTCCTTTTGTTTTAAATTAAAGGCACGCATAGATTCACCACTCTCAAACCAGATGTCTAGTCCGTGGAGTTTTGAATAGGACAGTTTGTCACTTTTAAAACTGGACCTTTGTCTAATCAAATACTTGTAACTTTGCTTCTTGAAGTATGTGCCGGATTAGATGTGCACCTATTAAACAAATAAATTTACTCAAATATATTTTAGATTTAAAATTAGGATTTTTCTTCCAAGTGTAAGGATACTTTTTTGGCGTAGTATATGTAACCACCCATTGGGCAAAAACAATTGTTTGCTTGTTCTCAACCGACAGACCCCAATTCTGGGAAACCAGGAAAAAGGTTTTATTGCATGTACTTAAAAATAATTAATATTCATTTTGATCAACTAAAATTAATTTAATTCATTACTATTCAAAATTTATATAAAATTTAATTAAAACAACATGTACCTGCACCCAGACCATCTGGAGAAATAAATAAAACTTATAGTTTTTATTTTTAAAACCTATAAAAAAAAAACTATAATAAATTATGCCTTCAGCAAGCAGTCATTCATGTATGCATGTACATGTATGTGCATCTGTATAGGCCTACATTTTAAAGCTCAGAGAGAGGAACATCCTTGGTGCTCGTAATTTTTATCTTATTTTAAAGGGGCTACCATTTTCATTCGGAAGGGGTCCCAAATTTACAAAAAGTCTGCGTCAATAAAATTACGACCCCCCTACTTCAGTAACAAAAATGTTATGACCCAACCACTGATACACCTTACCCCCTAAACAGGCTAAAATTGTATTGAAATCAGTCTTTTTGAATAAAATAAATACACAATCTGTGGTCATCATTTTATGACCCCCTATTTTTCTGTCCAAAATATATGCCTCCCCCCCCGTATATTTGGAACCCCCTTTCTGAAGAAAAAATGATAGCCTCATAACCCTTGATTGGCACGATGGCAACAACCTACCAGATTACCATGGCAACCCTTATAATGTACATTATATACCATTTCCTGTGTTCAGTAATTATGTCTAAAACTGTCCTGCATTAACCTGTAAATACAGGCCTAATAACTAATAATAACTGAGGCATGCTTCACTGATTGCAATGTCCAATAGATATATTTTAAGCCAAACATTTCAATATTAATTTTTCCAAATATAAAAAAAAATGTAAATAAATAAAGTTGCATTTGTATGGTGATTGGTGATCTGGAAGGTTATCGTCCAAGATGACCCAGTAAGGTCATCATCAGGTTGTTTTGGTTTGCGGTTCAAGCAAACCTTTGTCCCAGTGGTTTTTCACGTGTCTCGACTGTGTATGTCCCCAGTTGGGGGTGGTTACAAACACCCTACAGTGCAAATATATACACACAGTATTACAGGAATATTATATGTAGGTGTGGAAAACTGTGGTTGTTTACTGCCAGTTACACCCTATTTTTTGAAATTTGGACCACTTATAACCATGTCAAATTATCTCAACTGTACCCCCTTTTCCTGTATATCTCCCCACCAATGGCATACCAAGGAAAACTATTAAGACGTTAAATGCTGACCCACTCCCTGAATCATTTTTTATTTGGCAAGTACCGGTATAGTATACAAAACTATGACTCAAAATGAAATTTGGAACCAACAAATGTTGATAATTTATATACCAGTATTTTGATCCATCCGGGGAAGGCAACTGCTTCAGAGGACTAAGAATTGTAGACCCTATACATCTAGACCCAGTATTACAGACCTTCAAATGGTAAATGTATCAGGCAGTGTAGACATACTGAAGTAGATACTTGACATAGGAGTGCCTACCAATGACTTCCTGAGCTGCTACAAGTATCTCGGATTATTTCCTGACAACAGCAACAATAAACACCTGCTATATAATGTCCCTTGTCTATGCCATATTTATACTCGCTTATTTAGGCACTTATTGCTCTTGGTGACCAAAATAAATAAATACACTGATTCAGAAAAGACATATTTTCTTATCACTGATTAATAATATGAACAAAATGAAAATATTATTTCATTTTAAAAAACAACTAGGGCTCAACCGATACGGCATTTGTCTACTGATCTGATATCCGATATTGATTTTGTAATATTGGCCGATATCCAATCTGATCATATATCGGTAAAAAAAAATTTTAATTAAAAAAAAAAATTTTGGCGACTTTGGAGAACCACTGGACCTATTCTGCAGTGCTAGGATCATTCACAGTTAATTTTAACAAATAATACGAAAAAATTAACCATTTAACTCTAATGTTTACCTCTTCATCATAGATGCATTGGTTTTCCATGCATGATATAGATGAAGAAGTAAACACAAGTTAATGGTTTGCATATTAACCCTAACAGGACCAAGTACTACAAAATACTACTTGATATTATGCGCTGTTCGTGTGTGCATCCCACGTGGTGTGATGATGCAATCGCCCTAAGTGATATACATGTATAGGCACGGTTTCGCTGGCCAGCGAAGCCGAAGACCTGTGGCAAGGTGTCGCCGACCCAGTGCTTGGCATGCGAGGGGTCTCGGGTTCGAATCCAACCCACAGCAAACAACTTCTTTCTTTCTTTTCTCTCTTTATTCCTTCCTTCTTTCCCTTCCCGTCGCGAAAATTTTTTGTGAGGTTTCGAGGGGAGAAATCTGAATTTTTTACTTGAACTTGAGGGGAATGGTAAGTTTTTAATAGAGAGTATAAATTAGAGTACGATAAATTATCCATGGCTCGAAATTCAGAACCGTCTCTCCCACAGAGCCCTTAAAATATCAGTGGTCTCTTCTCATGACTTGCCCGAGAAGTCTAGCCATGAAATTGCTCGCTGATAACTTCACATTCTAGGTTAGAGCCTTTTGCATTCAAAATCTAGTCGGATTCGCTGAAACATGACACTGTGAAAAGCAATGGATATTCAGAAGTAAACACAACTGATCATGATGGGCGATCGCATCAAATATTTTGCTAAAATTCCCGCTAAATTTGCACTTCAACAAATTTTTAGACTCTTCAAAATAGGCATTTCTTCGAAAGATGCAGTTAACTCATCAAAATAACTTTCATCCAAATTTCGACATTTACAGAATAAATAATGACAAAATAAACAAAAAATGTCAACGCTGTCCGACAGAAAAATGATAGCAATGTAGCATCGAATGCGTAACTATTGTGTGCAATTTCGAAGCTAGAGTTCGTTCGCGAATATACTCATGACTTGCTCGAGAAACACTAGCAACGAATTTGCTCACGGATGCCCTCGCATTCATGCTCGAACAACTCATGACATGATCGTCGCAAGATCATGTATGACGTTTGCGAATTAAAACGGTATAGGCCATTTGTACGGAGTGGAGTATCCGTAGAAATCTCCGTAACTACTTCTTTAATTTAGCTGTACCCGGCCTGGCTATTGATATGCACATTGTGACGTTCTTCTAAAGGTTTCAATCCATATCCTCACAAGTATAGCTATACATAATGATAAACTACCATGACTACCGGATAAACTATACAGTCATGACAGTGGAAAATCATGTGAGTAAGCTTATAATATGTTGTCATACACACATGTTAAATGTCCATGATAATACATACTACTGTATTCACACGTAAATATTCACACCATGTCACACTTACCCAATAGTCCGGTTTATTTTCCTTCAAACAACCTTGCGTGACCTTACTTTCAGTTTCAGAATGGTCAGAAAATGTGAAAAATCGACCCAAAACAGTACTGGTATCAACTTGGCTTTCACATCAAAATGTCATTCGGTCACTTCATAGGCGAGCTGAACTTCGTACGTATTTTGTCATTGCGCATGTTTATCATAGGGGCGTTGTTGATATTGATAAGGACGATTGCAGGCCAACTGGTATCGCCGTTGGCACTCCTTCCAAATAAGCTTCTTTAAAATGTCTTACAGTTGTTTTTCACCGCTTTTATCTCGCTATATGAACAATGAGAAGATAGCAAGATACAATTTTATTGGTATTAAAATAATAATTACGGTTTAAGAGCAAACACTTTCTTTTAAAAGACAATTTGCCACTGCATAGGCTAAAGATCAGAGGGAGTATGTTGTACAGTTCAAACAGCATGGCACCTGTAAATTAGTGATGGCGCATGACATTGATGATGCCCTGATGCCTGCATGCAGACTGCCTGCATGGTGATTTGTGATGTGTATGCAATGGGAATAAACTTGATCATCCATGATCATGGTCAATTTCATTTTTTTTTCACCTTAAAAGTCATCATCATTTTAAACCAATTTATAATTTAACTTTTACATGCTTATTCCTGTAAAGAAATAAAACATCACGGGCCGGTTTTGACAAAATAAAACTCAATCTCAAAAATCTCAATCCTAATCCTTTAGTTGGAAATAGTTGGCAATAAAAAGTAAAATGTTAAATGGCCAATATTTTGACATAAGGATAAAAACATTTGCATGCTGTGACAATCAAGCCTATGCACTCTAAATAATTATCTTCTCAATTTTAGCAAACACAGTTTATTTTATAACATTTGATTAAAAATTAACATAAAAGAAGACTAAGCCCATGCCCAATATTCGAAATGCTTTAACTTGTGTTTTTTCAATTTTTCGAATGCAATTGTACCAAAATGTGCAAATATGTTTTTGCCCCCTTTTCTCTCAAAATTGCAAAATACAAAAGAAATATAGGCTATATATTCGCCAGCAAACACAAAACATTTTGCAGAAAATGTCGGGTTAAAGGGTATAAAAACGTTTTAATAACATTTAAAAAAATTTTTTGAAAACTTAATGCAAAACATTCAAGACAGAATGTTGACAAAATATCTTGCAAAATGTTTGCCCAAAATATTTTATAATAACGTTTTAAAAACGTTTTCATCATGACCCTTATAGGCCTATATCCCGACATTTGAATGTTAGTAAAATGTTTTGGATAAACGTTTTAAAAACATTTCTGTGTTTGTTAGACAGTTAGTTCCAACTAAACTAAATGATTAAGTTTCAATTGGCAAAACATGAACAGGATAATATTTATTTTTTTAATCCCCAAATAGTGCTGTCATATAAAATTGGGAGGTTAAAATGCCCTGAAAATGTGCACCAAAATCGCACAACGCCCTCAGATGACCAGTCTAATATCGCATTTGCATGATGGGGCTCACAAGGTGGATTTGAACCGATGGTCAAGTTGTTGTTTAAAAGTGAGCCCTAAACGAAATTGGTTTTAAGAGCCCCAATTGCTAAAAACAGGCAAACACACACAAAAAATGCAAATATGTTAACCTTTATTTCTAAACTTTTTTGTAGCACCTGGAAAGTATACATTAGTTTTACTGGCATGACAGGATTTGAAAAATGTCCAACTTTATAATTGGGGCTGAGAAACTAAAATTGTTCGTTTATAATAGTATACATGTACCCACAAGTGGGCTGATTTATGCAGTAGAATATGGCTAGCTCCAGTGGTCTAGCCCGGATTATGGTGTGAGGGGCAAAGCCTATTTTTCGTCCCCAATTAGGGAAAGGCCAGATTTTTGTCCCCGTTTAGGAAGCATGCAAAGCCAGATTTTGGTCCCGATTTGTCAATTGTTTGTCCCATATTTGGTCATTTTTCAAGGACATTTTGCTCTTAGCCGTCCCCATTTTGTCCCTGATGAAATTTTTCTGTGGGCGGGGCACCCCCACCTGCACCCCCTGTCTACACCACTGGTTAGAGTCTCACCCCCTTCGCCATCTCAGTGGCGGATCTCTGGGGTGGGGTACTCACGTATATAATGTACGGGGATGTACTGCTCTTATTGGTCCCTTTTTTGCAAGAAACCCTAAACATATGTCCCGATTTGAGACAAAAATCCCTAAACATGGGTCCCAATTTGAACAAATAAATTGTTAAAAACTGTCAAATCAGACGTTTTTAGGTTTAAAAACCCCTGAACATGGTTTAAGGATTCCAGCTGGACACCCCTGTCAAAATGCAATTCGATTACCCCCCGTTAGAAGTTGAATAATGCTTATATTAATTTTTGTTCTATGATTATATTTTGTAGGCGCTAGGCGGGAAGATGGGGGGGGGGGGCACGACAGTTTTGTTAAGGCTTTCATTGCGATATGCCTATTTTGATATGACAAACAATAAGGGAAAGACAAAGTAATGTACAATGCTATCTATAGACAATGTGTATAATCAGACCTATGTTATGTTGCTATCTACTGACGATTGCAAAATTAGCATCGTATAGTACAATGCTATCTATATATATTAAGACAACGTGTTTTATTAATGTATGTTATGTTGCTAAATACTGAAGATAGCAAACATTAGCATCTTATGGTGCAATGCTCTATATGTGCAGACAACGTGTTGTATTATTCAGACATATGCTATGTTGCTATCTACTGAGGATATGATAGCAAACATTAGCATCTTGTGGAGCAATGCTATCTATATTGGTAGTCAACGTGTTTTATTAATATATGTTATGTTGCTATCTACTGAAGATAGCAAACATTAGCATCTTATGATGCAATGCTATCTATATTTGTAGACAACGTGTTGTATTAATCAGACATATGCTATGTTGCTATCTACTGAAGATAGCAAACATTAGCATCTTATGGAGCAATGCTATCTATATTTGTAGACAACGTGTTTTATTAATCAGACATATGCTATGTTGCTATCTACTGAAGATAGCAAACATTAGCATCTTATGGAGCAATGCTATCTATATTTGTAGACAACGTGTTTTATTAATCAGACATATGCTATGTTGCTATCTACTGAAGATAGCAAACATTAGCATCTTATGGAGCAATGCTATCTATATTTGTAGACAACGTGTTTTATTAATCAGACATATGCTATGTTGCTATCTACTGAAGATAGCAAACATTAGCATCTTATGGTGCAATGCTATCTATATTTGTAGACAACGTGTGTTTTATTAATCAGACATATGTTATGTTGCTATCTACTGAAGATAGCAAACATTAGCATCTTATGATGCAATGCTATCTATATTTGTAGACAACGTGTTTTATTAATCAGACATATGTTATGTTACTATCTACTGAAGATAGCAAAATTAGCATCTTATGTTGCAATGCCATCTGTATTTGTAGACAACGTGTTTTATTAATCAGACATAAAATGTTGCTATCTACTGAAGATAGCAAACATTAGCATCTTATGATGCAATGCTATCTATATTTGTAGACAACGTGTTTTATTAATCAGACATATGTCGTGTTGCTATCTACTGAAGATAGCAAACATTAGCATCAGATGGTGCAATGCTATCTATATTTGTAGACAACGTGTTTTATTTATCAGACATAAAATGTTGCTATCTACTGAAGATAGCAAACATTAGCATCTTATGATGCAATGCCATCTATATATATTTGTAGACAACATGTTTTATTAATCAGACATATAAATGTTGCTATCTACTGAAGATAGCAAACATTAGCATCTTATGATGCAATGCTATCTATATTTGTAGACAACGTGTTTTATTAATCAGACATATGTTATGTTACTATCTACCGAAGATAGCAAAATTAGCATCTTATGTTGCAATGCTATCTGTATTAACGTGTTTTATTAATCAGACATATGCTATGTTGCTATCTACTGAAGATAGCAAACATTAGCATCTTATGATGCAATGCTATCTATATTTGTAGACAACGTGTTTTATTAATCAGACATATGTTATGTTGCTATCTACTGAAGATAGCAAACATTAGCATCTTATGATGCAATGCTATCTATATTTGTAGACAACGTGTTTTATTAATCAGACATATGCTATGTTGCTATCTACTGAAGATAGCAAACATTAGCATCTTATGATGCAATGCTATCTATATTTGTAGACAACGTGTTTTATTAATCAGACATATGTTATGTTGCTATCTACTGAAGATAGCAAACATTAGCATCTTATGATACAATGCTATCTATATTTGTAGACAACGTGTTTTATTAATCAGACATATGTTATGTTACTATCTACTGAAGATAGCAAAATTAGCATCTTATGTTGCAATGCTATCTGTATTTGTAGACAACGTGTTTTATTAATCAGACATATGCTATGTTGCTATCTACTGAAGATAGCAAACATTAGCATCTTATGATGCAATGCTATCTATATTTGTAGACAACGTGTTTTATTAATCAGACATATGTTATGTTGCTATCTACTGAAGATAGCAAACATTAGCATCTTATGATGCAATGCTATCTATATTTGTAGACAACGTGTTTTATTAATCAGACATATGCTATGTTGCTATCTACTGAAGATAGCAAACATTAGCATCTTATGATGCAATGCTATCTATATTTGTAGACGTAGACAACGTGTTTTATTAATCAGACATATGCTATGTTGCTATCTACTGAAGATAGCAAACATTAGCATCTTATAGAGCATAGCTATTTTGTAGACAACGTGTTTTATTTATCAGACATAAAATGTTGCTATCTACTGAAGATAGCAAACATTAGCATCTTATGATGCAATGCTATCTATATTTGTAGACAACGTGTTTTATTAATCAGACATATGTTGTGTTGCTATCTACTGAAGATAGCAAACATTAGCATCAGATGGTGCAATGCTATCTATATTTGTAGACAACGTGTTTTATTTATCAGACATAAAATGTTGCTATCTACTGAAGATAGCAAACATTAGCATCTTATGATGCAATGCTATCTACATTTGTAGACAACGTGTTTTATTAATCAGACATATGCTATGTTGCTACTGAAGATAGCAAACATTAGCATCTTATAGAGCATAGCTATCTATATTTGTAGACAACATGTTTTATTAATCAGACATATACTATGTTGCTATCTACTCACGGAAGATAGCAAACATTAGCATCTTATGTTGCAATGCTATCTATATTTGTAGACAACGTGTTTTATTTATCAGACATAAAATGTTGCTATCTACTGAAGATAGCAAACATTAGCATCTTATAGTGAAATGCTATCTATATTGGAAGACAACGTGTTTTATTAATCAGACATATATGCTACAGGGTGGGTCATAAAAAGTGCAATAGAGCGAAGAATCGATATTTATGCAAGAACCAAGTCGAACCTTCCCATTATTGAAAGATTCTATAAATACCACATTCAATAGTCACCTTCTGTGAAAATATGAAGTGAATCGCGACTGCCGTTTAATTTTTGTGAGTCCTTATGTTGCGATACCCAATTTCGTTATTTGTCCACGAGGTACCATGTATTTTGAATGAGAGACACAATACACGGTAAAATAAAGGCACGAGCTCTGAAACTGACTTTAACTTAAATAAGGTTGATTTTTGCGTTATTTTAATTTTTTTTTTATGTTCAAACAAACTTTCTAACATTACTTTAAGTGCTTCATACCTCACACGACTCCAACTCCAGTTTTTTTTTATCCCAACATGTCAAACTTAACTGGATATTTTGTAATTCACTCCACTTCAATTTGCGCGCATTTCGTTTTGACATTTGAAACAGCCGCCTAGAAATTTGTATGTTTTTAATAGAGAATGACAAAATTCAAAAAAATAAAAAAAACGGTCCCTATATATTTTGATCTAGTTTTTAAAAATTAATTTAAAAATAATTTTTGGCCAAACAATTTTTTTGTTACGTTGCACGAAAAAAAATAAGCAAAAAAAAGCCGTTTTTTGGGATTTTCTCCAAAAATGAGCATTTTGGCCCAAATTGGACCTCACAGATGAATTCAGCAAGTCATTTCCAGTCTAAAAATGTATACTTTTATATTCTTTAGACTAATAATTTAGCAGTTATGAAGCCCGAAAGTTTCCATAATTCCAGGGTTAAGACCACCCTTAAGTAAAGGTAAAATGAAAATAACAACAAATAATGTTTCTTCTCCTTAAACAAGACCAATGTCAATAACACTTTGGGTGCTCCATTTTATTTCAATGCCAATGAGGTTAAGAAAATGGCAGTTGTTCCAAATCTTCCGTACACAGAGTGGGCTGACATTCAAATTTTACATGTCTCTTGGATAAACATTGAAATTGGGTATCGCTATATAATGTGTCATAAAAACAAAACAGTAAATGCTTATTCCTTGATTTCTTCACACAAGGTCACTGATGGATATATCATATATAAAATGTTTTAAAACCTAAAAAGTTCAACTCGGTTCTTATATAAAAATGGATTCTTTTCTCTATTGCACTTTTTTTCACTCACCCTGTATGTTGCTATCTACTGAAGATAGCAAACATTAGCATCTTATGGTGCAATGCTATCTATATTTGTAGACAACGTGTTTTATTTATCAGACATAAAATGTTGCTATCTACTGAAGATAGCAAACATTAGCATCTTATGGTGCAATGATATCTATATTTGTATATAACGTGTTTTATTAATCAGACATAAAAATGTTGCTATCTACTGAAGATAGCAACCATTAGCATCTTATGGTGCAATGCTATCTATGTTTGTCGTCAATCAGACATATGCTATGTTGCTATCTACTGAAGATAGCAAACATTAGCATCGTATGATGCAATGCCAACTATATTTGTAGACAACGTGTTTTATTAATCAGACATATGCTATGTTGCTATCTACTGAAGATAGCAAACATTGGCATCTTATGGTACAATGTTATCTATATTTGTAGACAACGTGTTTTATTAATCAGACATGCTATGTTGCTATCTACTAAAGATAGCAAACATTGGCATCTGATGATGCAATGCTATCTATATTATTTTGTAGCAATGTGTTTTATTAATCAGATATATACGGTATATGCTATGTTGCTATATACTGAAGATAGCAAACATTAGCATCTTATGATGCAATGCTATCTATATTTGTAGACAACGTGTTTTAGTAATCAGACATATGTTATGTTGCTATCTACTGAAGATAGCAAACTTTGCAATTTTATGGTACAATGCTATAGACAACGTGTTTTATTAATCAGACATATGCTATGATTTGAAATTACTTGGTACTCTAGGTCGGTAAACATGAGTAAGATTTAATCTTTCCACGGTGAAATCCTTTAGAGGCATGAGCTTTCGGAACTCTAGCGAGTGCCATCTTCAGAGCAAATAAATAAACACGATGATATGCCTTATACATGTATACATTAGGAGAATTGTCAATAGGACTGTCAAAGTGATTGACATAAAGTGTCAAGAGGGGGATGTCAAAATGATTGACAGGAAGTGTTCATGAGTCAATAAGGGATGGAACTTTTTGTTTAGAGAACCACAAAGGTTAATTGACTTGGTCAAAGGTCCTTTTGAATAATCTATTCCATTCAGGAGGAATGTCCACTCCTTTGGAGTAGAATGGATATTCCTTTCAGACCACTTGTGTTCATGTCCAAAATCTTGGTATTGTCCCAGTCAACATGGTCAATGTCGTGTTGGTTTTTCCACAAATGCTCAGCGACTACTGATTTTTGTGTGTTGCCAGAATCAGTGCTCTTGGGTGTTCATTAGTTCTCTTCTTCAAAGTTCTGCCAGTTTTACCAACGTAAACTTGGTCACAACATAATGCTATTTTGCTATCTACTAAAGATAGCAAACATTACGCAATTGCGCAATGTTATATTATATTAGGCAACGTGTTTTATTAACCAGACATATGCTATGTTGCTAACTACTGAAGATAGCAAACTTTAGCATTAAAAAAGTAAATGAGATATTTCAAGTTTTCTTTTTGATTTTGAAAGCATTACATAAAGTAGTGCAAACAAATAGGCTCAAACTTGATTGCAAAGGTGGTTTCTAGAAAAGGGGTAAATTTATTTTGTTGCAAAAGCTCTTACATCCACAAAAGGAGCTATATAAAATAAATAATAAAATAAATAGGAAAGCTTGAAAATTGTACCAAACCTATTCTTTTAGTTTCTATTCATCAACACTTTATTTGAACCCAAATTGAATTAAATTGAACAAGTAATACTTGCACAATTAAAAAAAGTTGTTTTTCTCAAAAAAGTCAAAAAGTGGATGCAAGGGCTTTTGCAACAAAGCTCTTCATATAGTGACATCATTAATATAATTGTCCTTCATCATTAATATTGTTCTCCTCATTCAAAGGTCGGACAACCGAATCGATCTTTTGACGTCATATCATAATCATATTGAATGACGTCATGCATGCGATTAGGGAACAATCCAAGATCGATGACAACAAAACCACTTGACAGCCTTGACATGAAACGAAGACGTCATCGATATTTTGGATTGTTCCCTTTTATAGTGTCTTGAAAATCGGTTTCCCCCGGGGGGGGTACTCAAGTTTGGTTTTGGTAGGGACGTGCCGCTGAGATTTTGGAAGTGGACCCATAAATATACCAATTTTTCAAGAAATTCGGACCCATTGATATACCAAAAGTCAAAATTTTTGGCAGAATTTAACCAAAATTGTCTTAGTTTTTACAAATTTTCCCAAAATTTTGGGAAAATTTTGGCTAGATTAAGGAAAAATTGGGCTATTTTCCGAGAAAATTTTGAAAAAAGGACCCATTCATATACCAAAATAGGCTTTGAAAAAGGGGTCATTGATATACCAAAAGGCTGAAAATGCTACCCATATTTGCGGCACGTCCCCATATGGTCATTTGTACTGAGTACCCCCCCGGGGTCGGTTTCATAGGACTGAGACCTTGCAAACGAGGTTATATTATAATAGTGTAACTTATCATGTTTATACAAGCATTTCCATGATATAAACCTCTTTTTATTCTACGGAAGATTATTATAATAAAGAAATAAACATTGCAAGGCTGTCATTGACGAGTCCAAACCCGGGAACCAAAATTGTGGGCGTAATCAAGTTATTTTCGTCCTGGTTCTGCTCACCCTATGCAGCTAGAAAAATCATTTCACAATATCCCAACATGCATCATTGTTTAAATACTGCACCATAAAAGTTTCACTTAGGAGGCCGACGATGTTGATGATAACACTCTGATAACAACCACTCAAAATAGTTATAGTACAATGTACGACCTATGATGCTATTGTTGATTATGATGATGACGACGATGATGATGATAGTGATGATGACTTTCGGATGGTGCTGCTGCATAGTGCTGCTGCAGCCCGGTGCTGCACATCATTGCAGTCGTTGATGACGATAATCATG
This sequence comes from Amphiura filiformis, assembly GCF_039555335.1. Lineage (NCBI taxonomy): Eukaryota > Metazoa > Echinodermata > Ophiuroidea > Amphilepidida > Amphiuridae > Amphiura > Amphiura filiformis. Next base: position 41,090,177 of record NC_092639.1, on the reverse strand, counting down.
AAAGAGAAGGTCGTGATGACAATGCCCACCATAATGATGAAGGTGGTCATGATGAAGGTGTTGATGAAGGTGATGATGAAGGTGATGATGAAGGCGGTGGTGAAGGTGACGATGAAGGTGATGCTGTTGAAGGTGATGACGATGAAGGTGATGACGATGAAGGTGATGATGAAGAAGGCGATGCTGCTGAAGGTGATGATAAAGGTGATGCTGCTGAAGGTGATGATGATGGTGATGATCAAGGCGATGATGAAGAAAGTGATGATGATGATGAAGCTGGTGATGATAAAGGTGATGATGAAGAATGTGATGGTCATGAGGGTGAAGATGATGAAGGTGGAGATGCTGAAGGCGATGATGAAGGGGATGATGATGGAAGTGATGACGATGAAGGTAATGATGAAGGTGATGATGATGGTGATGAAGGTGATAATAAAACAGGTGATGATGATGAAGCCGATGATGAAGAAAATGATGATGATGAAGGTGGTGATCATAAATGTGATGATGACGAATGTGATAATGATGAGGGTGATGATGGTGCTGATGAAGAAGGTGATGATGATGAGGGATGATGATGATGAAGTGATTGTGATGATGATGACGACGGTGATCAATATAATGATCATGCTGCTGGTGATGATGATGATGACGACGACGACGATAGTCATGCTGCTGCTGATGATGATGATTATGCTGCTGCTGATGATAATGATGATGACGATCACTAGTAATGACCATGCTGCTGGTGATGAAGATGAAGGCGATGATGAAGGTGATGACGAATGCGATGATGATGAAGTGATGATGATGAAGGTGATGAAGAAGGTGATGATGAAGGTGATGATGAAGGTGATGATGATGATGAAGTGATTGTGATGATGATGACGACGGTGATCAATATAATGATCATGCTGCTGGTGATGATGATGACGATAGTCATGCTGCTGCTGCCGCTTGCTGCTGATGTTGCTGATGATGATTATGCTGCTGCTGATGATAATGATGATGACGATCACTATAATGACCATGCTGCTGGTGATGAAGATGAAGGGGATGATGAAGGTGATGACGAATGCGATGATGATGAAGTGATGATGATGAATGTGATGAAGAAGGTGATGATGAAGGTGATGATGAGGGATGATGATGATGAAGTGATTGTGATGATGATGACGACGGTGATCAATATAATGATCATGCTGCTGGTTATGATGATGATGACGCGACGATAGTCATACTGCTGGTTCTGTTGCTGCTGCTGCTACTGTTGATGATGATGATGATGATGATGCTGATGATGATGATGACGATGATCACTATTTGCAAAGGATTGTGGGATTGCAAAGATTCTCCTCTTGATCTCGATCATGCAGAAAGTGTCTTTATTTCTAAAGAAGTGTGCAAGGTTACGTAACAAAGATGAATAGCACCATCCCGGATATGGGTGATTGATTAAATAGAATTGATCGCGCTGTCATATCATGTTTAATTCTATTGAATCTATTCGCATGATTTGCATCTTCATAAGGCCTTTCGCGATCATAGCATCTGCATGTGGTGACCATTATCAGTCATTCTCACTTCAGTCATTCAACTTGCTGCACATCAGGGAAGTGCCTGCTGCACTAAATATACATGTATAACTTGAACTTATAATTATATACTCAGTCATAACCATAGTAATTTTGAATCAAAAAGTAAAGGGTGTTCTAAATCGCCATACATTGGCGACATACTTGCAGACAGAAGAGGCAAAACCAAGTCATCAAAATGCTTGAATTCGTTCCAGGGGTAAGTAAAATAGCGTCAACTTATAAATGAAATTGGGCGTTGTCACGCACTAGATTTAATAATTCGTGATTGGTATTCAGTAAAAGACGGTAAAATTATGACATGCATGACTTTCGTCTTTAAAATATAAGATGCATTGGCTTGTAAAAGTTTTTGTGGGTAATATTTAGAGAACACTAGGTTTAATGTTGGAAGATATTCAGTGATATCATGTACGGTATTAAATACCTGACATGCATAACTTTCTTTTTAGGCCATGTAGTTCGTCGATTTTTTTAAAAATCCCCACTAATTCTGTATCTCGTGCAGATTCAGATTTTGTTAATTACATATTTAATATTGCATATAATGTTATTAATATTATAATATTAAGATGCATCTATTTTATAATGATATAGTATTCATGCTTTCATACCTAAATTTAACTTTGGATTTGCCAATTCACATTGATACGGTGGTTAAAACTTTTAAAAACATGTCCTGAAATTGGATTGCTTTTAGGGAACGGATAGCACGTAGGCTTATTTCTTATGGAACCTGAGATACCCGACCACTGGGTACCCGACACACCAACTTGCATTTTGAATACGAGGAATGTCCTTCTGAAATCAAATAATATTAATTATTTTAAATTCTCGATATAATACAAATTTTATTGCAAATGATCAAAAATGAATATTTTTGAAATTTATCAGTCCTCGAAGTAAATTATATATAAATCTAATATGTACTTTTAATGCTTTTCATCTCGGCTACATAGGCCTACACTTTAAAAAGTGTATGTAGCTGGGATGAAAAGCCGTCCATCATGAAAATTCTGATCTTTTGTATTGAAGATATACCCCCTAGACAAAAAACAACAACAAAAAAACATAAAAAGGCAAGCTTTCATTTTGCATAGTTAATGCATTGTAGTCCCGATCGTAGTTCTTTCTTCGAATGAAGCGAATTGACGCATACATTATATAGGCCTACATGTTATAATCGGTTATTTCTTCACAATCAGTAAACCGATTCAAGTAAAATAAGCGTATGTCTTGTCTTGTCTTGTCTTGTCTTGTCTTGGTTAAGTCGGCAGGTTCAGTCTTGCTGTACTTTCGTATAAGATGGGTTACTGTTTTTTTTAATATTTGGATTCTGGTGCCTACTTCTCAACTTAATGTCAATACGACAATTGTACATAATTATGAACATTAATTTCTAATATCATAAATAAATACAATTATGAATGAAGTGGCCTCAATGTATAACATAATATGAATTGTATTATATTGGAAACAGATTGGGAAAACACAGTACATTTCCAAATGAACAAGCAGAGAAGATATGTAGGAAAGCAAAATCAAATCGCGTCTCAAAACCTTAAATTTATAGATGCAGCCTACCCATCGGCAAAAACGTCTAAAAGGCTATAAACGCGTTGTTGTTTTGGGCAAAACGTTTATAACATTTGATGAATGTCACACTCGGATTATAGGTTATAAAATATTTTCAAAACGTATGATGTGAACAATTACTACAACAACAATGAATATATTAATAACAAAATGTCAAAATATCAATTTGGTATAAATTCCTTATAACAATATATAAGCTTATATTACATATATAGATACAGGCCTATTAAGAATACGATAATACGATTAAGCATCATTAATTTGATCTCGTGCGCTAGTTTGTAATGTTTGAATGTTTCCATGTTCCAGTGTATGATGCGTAGGCCTCTTCCCTTGTTTGCATGATTATATTAGGCCGGCGGGTAAGCATCATTAATTGATCTCGTACACTGGTATGTAATGTGTTGTTTGTACTGTTTACCCCGTATGACTGCTCATATCCATAAGTACCAGACTTGAGTCCTGTTTATCAGGGACAGTCGGTGTAGCTCAGTGGTAAGAGCGCTCGCCCGACAAGCGAGAGGTCTGGGGTTCGAGTCCCCGCACAGGCAGGTATGTCCGGAGTTTTTACTCTGGTATATCTGCCTATGCATGTAATGTTTCCATTTGTAAATTCATGTTTAATTGTGCTAGTGTGCGATGCGTAATTCTTCTTTCCCCTGTATATTGATATATTAAGGGGGTACTACACCCCTGGCCAATTTTGTGCCTATTTTTGCATTTTTCTCAAAAATTATAGCGCATTGGTGACAAATAAGATATTTATATTATAGGGGCAAGGACTACAACTAGTGCACTGAAAATTCAGCAACTCAAGGCAAGTGGTTATTGATTTATTGATCAAATATTGGTTTTCCCTCATTTTTGACTGTAACTCCACAACTGTTGTCTCTGTTGAAATAATATTTCCTGTGCAGTAGTTGTAGTCCTTGCCCCTATAATATACATATCTCACTTGTCACCAATGCGCTATAATTTTTGAGAAAAATGCAAAAATAGGCACAAAATTGGGCAGGGGTGTAGTACCCTTAAGAATACGATTAAGCATCATTAATTTGATCTCGTGCGCTAGTTTGTAATGTTTGAATGTTTCCATATTCCAGTGTATGATGCGTAGGCCTCTTCCCTTGTTTGCATGATTATATTAGGCCGGCGGGTAAGCATCATTAATTGATCTCGTACACTGGTATGTAATGTGTTGTTTGTACTGTTTACCCCGTATGACTGCTCATATCCATAAGTACCAGACTTGAGTCCTGTTTATCAGGGACAGTATGTGTAGCTCAGTGGTAAGAGCGCTCGCCCGACAAGCGAGAGGTCTGGAGTTCGAGTCCCCGCACAGGCAGGTATGTCCGGAGTTTTTACTCTGGTATATCTGCCTATGCATGTAATGTTTCCATTTGTAAATTCATGTTTAATTGTGCTAGTGTGCGATGCGTAATTCTTCTTTCCCCTGTATATAAGCTTATACATAATGATATTAAATACATAACATTCAGTTGCTACCAGGGCTATAATAACACATTGCGTAACATATGACTAGTCTATTTTGTTAAAACTTGTTTGTCAATCACATCTTGCGCTATTTTAATATAGGTTTGAACGTAGGGCCCATATCTGGGAAGTGAATTTGGACAAATGAACAAGGCCAGGGAAAAAGGCCCGTTTTTTTCTGCCTCCGCAGGAGGTAGTATGCTTTGAAATTTACACCTAAAATGCCGCACATTGCGCGGCATGTAGGCCGATTGTACAAATTTATATTCTGACAAGTACTCTAATTTCCGCCCAATATCGAGAGCCCAATATATATCCCCCACCTCTTTGCGCCATACATAAATTCGCCTATCGCCATTTCCGAATGTTCAAAAAGGTAATCACGCTTCCTCAGCATGTGCAATAAATTAGCATTAAAATTAATCTTATTCTATAGGGATTCTAGAAACGCCTAGCACGTGGCGCCAATGGCGTGGGTCTATCAAGTTAATGAATTATGCATTAGAATATTTTCAAACTCATATGTTGTATAATTGAAGACCGAATTAAAAGAGACTAGCTTGCGTATGCCGTCCTGTAAACCAGACCAAAAATGCCATACTGCGCAGGTCAGCAACCAATCACGGCGCGCCTTTGTCATGACGTCAGACGCAAACTAGTCTTTTTTTAATTCGGTCTTTAATTATAGGTGTAGCCAGGCGGCGGATGACATAATCGAGCCGGCAACTCGTGAAACCGCTCGGCCGTATGGCATTTTCCATATACTCAGTTAGTTTTGTGGGGTTCATTATCGAACCCCAACGGTTTTAGCTTGTATTTATATTATTTATCAACATAGGCCTATTTTTTTGTTTTATTTCTTTTGTTTTAAAATTTTAAAATAATCCCATTCAATTACACGGTTGACGATGAAAATTTACTGAATTTAGGGAATGCACGTCATACACCACCTGGGTGTAGCCTCAGCGCTCATCAGCAGCCACACCACCTCAATGCCTTCGGTGTGATCAGCAGCTTTATCGTTGAAGACAAGTTGGAAAACCGTTATGCTGTGGCAATGGGAATACACCTCAAACAAGGTTTAATTTCATGATTACATGAAACCTGATTATTAATGCAAAAACTTTGGCTGGAGAAGTTGAAGCTGACGTTCATGGCGACACTTTGGATGTGATAATTTGACATCATGGATTGTTTTGTGCAAAATTGGAGGTATTTTTGTGCCACGGCGAGTCAGCAGACCGACTGGCATGCATGCTAGGCTCGACTAGGCCACAATCATGATCCGATGCATTTGAACTGCAATGTATGGTATGATACGCCTAGCCGCGCCTATGGCCGGCTTCATTGCTGCCCGGGCATTGCTGTTCAAATACATGTACTAAAGTATTGCAATTTTATTGCGTTGATATAATTCGGAATAATTCGTTTTAAAGTATTTGCTTCCCCAATTCCCATGCGTGGTTGTGTTTTATGTTCTACTGAGTACTGTTGCAATATTTTTGCATGCATACCCATGACCGTTTCAAGACTTTGACTGAGAAATTTGCTTTTTGTTTGTTAAGATAAAAATAAAAATAAAATGCAAGAATCATCTTTCCCCACACAATACTTCTTACAAACAAGGTGTTGATATTGGCCCTTTCGATGCAAGACAAAGCACAAATGAAGGAAACAAAACAAAACTATAATGTTTTTGATTTTTTATTCAATTACACATACAAAAGAGTAATGACCTATAAAAAGACCCCCCTAAATATAATAATATTAATATTATTTTAGTCCTGAATACAAAATATAATAAACAAGCATTAAAAAAATCTGAAACGTTACAATCGTAATTTTCAGTCAAAAAATCCACGAGAAATGACTCTTGATACAACTTAGGCATATATGCATTCAAAAAACAGAAACGGCTGCCTGCATCTGGAACTCTTCATATCTGAAAGTTTGAAGGTCTTATTTCATACATCAGAATTATCTGCAAGATTGCAAGATGGCTTTAGGTGACCGTGGCCCTATTGGCTAATGCACAAATTTAGATTTTCTTTCTATTTAAATAATATGTTAAAGCTTATGCCCTGTAGATTACATTCGGTTCTTGAGATATGGCCTGTCAAAATGGTGCGAACCCAAAACAAAAAATTGGCAACAACTTTCTTTTTATTTACTATATTTTTGACAAGTCCAGTTGCCAGATGATTTTCTAATTACATGTATGAATTATGCAAAGTAAAGATTTCAGATACAATTAAAAGAGCTATAGTAGGCCTACTGAGGCATGGTACATGGGTAGAACACACACTGTAGACCTACTACAAAATTACGGTTAGTTTTGGCAAATTTCAATTTGCATAATTAATTTGGGCCACTTATTAGAAAAGTTGATTAGGGCCCTAATTAATTATGCAAATGGAAATTTGCATGGAAAAAAACATTCATGGGTTTTATATCTTATTTTGTAGCCGATCTGAACATTCTACTTTGTACAATTCTTGCATATATAATTAGAAAATAAGGCCTACCTGACATCATTGCATATCAAAAATAAAAGAAATTTGTTGCCAACTTCTTGGTTTCGCGCCATTTTGACAGGCCATATATTTTGGTAACCGAATATCCGATTAAAATAAAATTTTCAGTCTTGTAATCAGGAGAGAATGGACTCACATATTTCAATCAGACAAAAATCTATATCCAATAGCGTTACCTTAAAGCTAGCATTATAAGTGTCTCCTTAACTAATAACAAAAGGTGCCCACTGGTATCTTGGAGGCATTGTCTTTTTTAAAGACATTTCTTGTCTTATTTAATTAAGAAAAATAAGTATACTACAGTACAGGCCATATAATATGTAACATCTTGTTTAGTATGATAGGCTATAATGTAACATGAATATTTTTAAATATGACTTTTGGCCCATTCTCCGATAAAGCGTTCAAGTGATTTGGTCTCCGGAATGACAAAATGCCAACCACAAAGAATTCATAAAATTCATTAAGAATCGTAAACTTTAATAGTTTAAGAACACAAAACAATGCATGGGTGATTTTTCAACAATACTTCATTTTTGAGCAATATTACTTGTACGTATTGGGGGGGGTGGTAACGTATCTGTGAAACCCAATGTACTAAAGTGTGGTATGGTATTTGGCTTCATTTATCACAGCGTTTTTTCCGAGGGGAGTAGAATTTAGGTAACGTATCTGTGACGATATGAACGTAACGTCAGGACTTTCTGTCATTTTTTTACTTTGAAACCATTGTGTTATGTTCCATATATATAATATAACTATGGAGCCTGCTTGATCCATCACATATGAGAACATTCATCTAGCCAATTATCTTCACAGATTGTTATTCATTAGAAATATGGTAACGTATCTGTGAACAATATTGGCGACATAGTCTGAAAGACCTGTTGGAAAAATTAATAATCGGTGTTGTGATGATTTATACTTTATAAATATAGGGCATGATACCAGCTAATGAAAAATACCTATAATCCTTTATATGCGCGCATGTTTAGAGAGCAGGGACACATTATACGGAACACACCTTGGCTGGCGACATGGAGGAAAACAATGGACATGCATAATCAGCTTTATTGTTTTATACTTTCTCACACATTTTAAAAAACAACTAAGTATAAGTTATATTAATAAAAGTTATTTCTTTCTGACGAAACAACTCTGAATACGACTTGAAACTATAGGCGACACATATTTGGCATTTTGAACACTTTATCGGAGAATGTGCCTTTTGTTAAAATGTTTTGTCAATCGCATATTGCGCGGCTGTGATCTTATATCTTATATTTGATTGAGAAACTTGGGCCAGGCCTGGGACGTGATTTTGGACAAATGAAAAGGGCCAGTGAAAAGGGCTCATTTTTCCTTGAAAAAAAATATAGGCCTATTGGGAGATTTTTCAAAACTAAAAAACAAACAAAAATGTAACACCTGCCGGTTTTCGGCTCAAAATTAACACATTATCAGACCACGGATATTTGAATGTGATCAGACCAGATATGGGAAAATATGGTTTTCCCATTATAGGGGTTAGTTTTATCATTTTCCCGGAGTTGGGGTGGGCAGCCATCTTCAGAAGTGACTGGTATAATCTCGAGGCGTCGGGAAGTAAGGGCCGGTATAAAATGTCGTTTTTTTAAAAAAGGAGAGGGGGGGGGGTTATTATCGAGGTTTAAAAAATGAGAGGTTCATTGAGTAGGCCTATAAGATTTGTGAAAAAGAGATCATTTGGTGTAAAATTGTGAAAACAAGGCGGGTCATCGGGAAGAAGATTTAATTTTACATGAATTTCATGCTCAAAATGTCCCCCAAAGCACTGTAACATGGGGGGGGGCTTTAAAATTGCCAAAAAAAATCGGTGGGCACCATGGGGGTTCTGAGTCAGAAAATGTTGCAAAATACAGGTCACAAACACCCATTTTCCCTCTGTTTTATCATAATTTTTTAAACTTTACCTAGGATTATTGGGGGGGGTGCTGGAAGGTATTCCAGCCCGCACCAAAATTGAGGGGCTGAGCCCCCCCGGTTCCTAAGCCTATGACAGGCACATATCAGTCACTTCGAAAGTTTAGTACCCCCGGGTCATTTTCAAAACTGATTTTCAAAGTTTACATGTATTGAAAATCATGATTGTGGGATTTTAGATTTAAATGTCCCTTTTTTTTTCCCTCACTTTGTTTATATATATCAGGTAGCTGGTGACGAGCAAAAGGGACATCAGTTTATTTCGGATGGAGGCGTCGTCGCAACGTCATCTATTAACCGAGGAAAGGATTTACTTATCAATGAGGACTTGAAACCAAAAAGACGGGGTTGTACTACTCGATTCTTGCTCCTGACAATTTGTGGTTTATCTGTTCTGCTGGCGATCAGTATATTCGCAATCGTTGTGGTATTTGAATTTGTTGGTAGGTATAAGATCCCGGGGGTAATTTTCGGGAGGGGGGAGGTCTAAAATCAACAAATTGTGTGCAAAATTGCCGTGGACATTTTCGTAATCTTGGGGTTTTACTGGGGGCAAGATTTCTTACTGGGGGAAGTTTCCCCCATGCCCCCCCCCCTCTGTGGCGCTGCCACTGCCACTGATTATGGTACGGGAATATGTATATAAAAATGCATAAAGGGACCCGTGTCCGGGATGGATGTAAGTTGTATGTTTGGGGGTGGAGCTGAGGGACAATGGCCATATGCATTATATGTATGTATATGTATGTAATGTGAATAATTTTTTAATCTGACATTCTAACAACTTTTGTCCCTACCAGCTAAAATGTTTTGAAAAGCCCGTCTATTCCAGAGGCACCACTTGATCCTCACGAAGTGACTAATCTTTATACTTTACTTTAATTTAAAGGAGTATTTCGTGATACTAGCATCCACATTTTATGACATTTTAAAATAGATATCCATGAAAAAAACTTGCGCCTATTCCCGGGGGCCTATTCCCAAAATTTTAGTTGATTCCGATTTTGCGTTTGCGAGTCAATATGCATGATTATGTGTATTACACTGCTCCATCTGACACTGCTCCATAGACAATGTGTTGTAATTTCGTTCTGGCATACCAGAACGAAATTCAAATTTCATGGTATCTTTGCTAAACGAATTAATCTGCAAGAACTTTTTTGTACATAAACATTATGCAGCCAGACGTTCCCAGTGATATAAAAGTCTCAACTTCTTTTGAGAAAAGGGGGGGATGATGCTGTGGATCACGAAATGCGTTTGAAAGATGCCAAAACAGATGGAGAACAGATGAAGAAAACCATTTTGATGCAGTCTGTATTTATTTTGCGCAGTCTCTAGTCATAAACAGACGGAAAACTCTCATGAAAGTCACTGATTTTGTTAAATAGGCCTGTATTTTTATATTATATTATTTATTAAGCTACATATGCCTTTTTTCCTTTAGGGACTGAATTGCACGACCGTTTTGAAGAAGACTATGATGGATTTGAAAATGGTAAGACATTTGAAACATTAAAAATTAAAAGGAGATTAGAGGGCAACACTAAGGACACAAGCTATCAATAGTCACAATCCTACATATGCAGACATTTTGATTGGTGGATAGTTTTACGAGATATTTTCTTTCAATTCCAAGGCAAGAATGGTAGGCCTATAACCAGTGGGTGCGGCAACAGTGGCGTAGCTAGGGGTTGCCCTGGGTCAAGGATACATGATGGTGCCCCAATTCTTGAAACAATAACACACAGAAGGAATTTGCAGAAATAAATAATTTTGGTTATAATGAAGTTCGGTCTGAAATTGATCTTTTAAATAGAATATTTGTGATGAAATGCGCGCGAAGCAAGCAAAAATGTTGACTTTCATCGCTTGGAGGGGTGCAGAATTGATGCTGAATTGGTCAATTTGGCGCCCCTCTCAAGGTGGCAACAGTATTTTTTTGGTGGAGGGTCTATTAAGGAGGTCATAAAATTTGTGCCCCCAATAGATTTCTGCGATGTTTTGCTCTGACTGGGGAGGGAATGAAGGCAAATGGGCTATTCCAGTTGAAATCCACACTACCCCTGTGGAAGATTTTGGAAATATCTTCCAAAGGGGAAGTATGTTTTTCAAATGTAATTGGTCCGGGTTAATCATTTTGAAACCCACACTCCCCCTGTATTATGGCCTTATCTATATCTTCCACAACTGGAACGAGTATTTCAAATGGAAGGGAATACCCAACTGTCTATTCTATTCAAAATTCATTCTCCCTCTGTGGCAGACTTTAGCTAAATCTTCTACAGGGGTAGTGGGGACTTTAAATAGAATAGCCCAATTGAGGCAAAATGTCCTCCATGATGATGTTACTGAATTTGTAGTAAACCCTCGCTTTCACTTTTATTCTAAGACTCATTTGTAGACATAGTACCAAGCGAGCACCTGTTCGGAGTACACTTGAAACCTCAGACCAAGCTTGGAGAAAAACTACGACTGAGGGGTGGAAGAGATGAACTGGAAGGGCGACTGGAAATACAGTATGATGGCAGGCAAGTCTATGGGAGAGTTCGTAAAATTATAGTAGATCAATATGGAAATGTAACCCCAGGGCCTGGCGATCCCTAAAAAAGGAAAGAAAAGGAGAAAGGAAGAGAGAAAGGAAGAGAGAAAGGGAGAAAGAGGAGGAGAGAGAGGTAGAAGGGGTGAGAGTATGAGATGTGTCTCTCACATCATATGAGAGAAGGGGAGGGGGTTTAAAAACTACAATAAGCTGGTCATACATTTTCTTTATTGTATGAAATAGACAAAAGAATCAACGATTTTGCAAGATTGACAAAATATGTGACCCCTCAGCACAACTGAGCCCTGAAGTCGCCAATCATCATTTTTGAGATATTCAACCAAAATATTCTGCTTGAAATTAGCTTTAAAATGATGTACATCATGTCTATAGTACTTGACATTTAAGTAGTGAAAAGTCAATAAAACAGTCAATAAATCCTTTGTTTCCTATTGTTTATTGTTAAGTTCGATGGAGCATATCTCAATAGTGGCTCTGGCGACATCCGGGCTCAGTTGTGCTGAGGGGTCACATATGTGCATGTCAGATCACCCCTCCGTACCACATCCTTCATCAGCACAAATGGAGTATCACCCTGGGGCAGAGTGGCAAGCCCCCCTCCCCTACTCAGTTGACAGAAATGTTGTGACAAAAATTACAATTTACATCTTCCTTTTGTTTATTTTAGACCTAAAATTAACCCCATTTTGAGCAATTTGGCATTAACATTGCATTTCGTTTGCCCGCTTCGCACACATTTACGCCAGTAAAACCATTTTGAGAGTACGGCAGCGAAATTACTTTTTTTTTCATCTTGATCTTGAGAGCTATAATTCCATCCTAAAAGACCCAATCACCACTGGTGGCAAGAATGTTTGCACCATGTATGTCAAAGTTCACTTTTCAAAACGCAAACTGGTTAGGATAACAAAAACGACTGGTACTAGATGACCTCAAAAGGTCAAGTCATCTGTAAAAATTAAAATTGCAAAATGGCAACAAGAAATGTCATCCTTTTGAGCAAAAATACAGCTTATTTAACCAATGTCAACATGGGGTCATCAGGTAAAATATTTACCTAACATATTAAGAGCTATTAAGTACTTGGTAATAATTAGTACTCAGTAATGGAAACTAATGTTCATCATTTTTCGGCCCAAATTATTTTGACAAAATATGACTTCACAGATGTAAACATCAATTTACTCATTTTTAGCTGCCATTCCTCCAGCTAGCTCATTCAAATCCCTGGTCTGTGATTGCTAGCCCCTCCAAGCCTATTCAATCATGATTACCCCCCCCCCCCACACACACACACAGACACCCCCCCACACGCACACCGACCCATGTCTCTACACATACACCCCGATTCTTTTTAAGTAAATTGAGTTTTGAACTAATGTTTAAACTATTTTGTTCTTTCCTTGAGTAAAGATGGGGAACTATATGCCATGATAAATTCAACTTAGACGCTGCTGATGTCGCATGTAAACAACTAGGCTTCCCAGACGGGGCTGAAAAGCGGTGGAGAAATGCACGCTTTGGTGCAGGTAGCGGGCAGATTTGGTTGGACAATGTCAGATGTGATGGGACGGAGACAGACTTGGATCAATGCAGACACAGGCCATGGGGGCGCCACAACTGTAACCATGGGAAAGATGTTGGTGTGAGGTGTAATCCAATTCCTGAACCTGTAGGTATGAAGATGACTTATATAGCATGTGGCACAATATGGTCAAAACCGAGAAATCAGCAGTACTTGGAATTGAAAAATTGGCAAAAATAAAGTGTCTCTAAACTAAGTGTCATTCTGGAAAATATGATGATCAAATCTTGTGAACTTTTATTTTTACATCAATTTCAATAATACCTGTGTGTTTTCTATGGGAAACTTAAGTTACTAAGGGGATAATATGTTACCATTAGATTGAAAGGAGTGCTGTAAGCTCTTTTGTTGACAATGCAAAAACTAATTGTTTTGACATAAAACAATGCAATGTTGCCTTTTAGTTTAAAAAGAAACTTTTGTTAAAGGGGAATTGATAGCTTCAATAAATTTAAATGAAACTTACAATTAGGATACTTTTCATTTAGCCTATTTTCTTTCCTAAGTACTTGGTAGCATGGCAGGATAATAACAACACAATACACAGGTAATCGGGCACGGTTTTAGTACATTTTATTAGGGTTTTAAAATTAATGGTAACGTATGTTTCCGTCACGTAGGTTACATTTTAACTTCAAAGTGCCCGACAAGTATGTTAGAAATGCGTTAATGAAATAATGTTAATAAAGTTTATCAAGTGCACCTGTGACTATAATTTGCTCAACAGTTTATAGTCACTTTTTTGTTTTAATCCAGCACTTTATGGTAACGTATGTAACATTTCTTAAAAATACGGTCTGGATTTTTGAATTTCCTAGGAGTTCTTCTCAAATACATAAATCATGTGGACCCAGGCCCGTACGCAGGATTTTTTTTGGGGGGGTGCTGATTTAAAAAAGTGGACCTTTTTTCACAAGGGGGGGGGCAATTTTGTAAAAATTGGACTTTTCCTCAAATATTTGGACCTTTTTTGGCCAAAAGTGTAAAAATCCTGATTTTGTCATAGTGTAAAAAGTGTAAAAACCCTGATTTTGTCATATTTTGGGACTTTTTGTATACTTTTGCACATGGGGGGGTGCGACCGCACCCCCCTGCGTACGGGCCTGTGTGGACCTGAAAACATTACTATCATATAGCTTGCATGATAAATAGTATTTTTAAGGACACCTTTTTCAGTGTCTGCAACCACTAAGGTACGTGTTAACACATCGGGGTAACGTAGGTTTCACGAAACCTTGCGACATATTTCGATGGTATTTCTAAAAACTCAAAGTAGGCCATGGCATTTAAATTTTCACTGCTTTGCATCAGTTTAGATTGTTACTTCAAATACGAGCCATGTACTAACTGAATGCACGTCTGGTTATAAGAATGAGCAACATTAAATATCAAAAATATTTCACCTGCGACACAGTGTTTTGACCATAAATCCCTAAAACAATATGTTGTGGTTTATAAAAGGAATTTATGCGAGATTAAAAAACATTGCCATTTTTCTCAGTGTAGTCTGGTACATTGTTTGATTATACAAAAGAAATTAACAATGGAAGTTAAAGCATTCGTGAAAATTATAATTCAATGTGTGCGACACAATTTTTTCCAAGTACTATCGATTTATCGGTTTTGACCCAATATAGTGGTTGGGCTACTTGGCGATCACTTGCTGTTACTCAAAATAGCATGCCGCTACTTACCTAAAATCGGCCTACTTTTGCCAGTATCAGCAGTAATTTGATTTTCCTTTCGAGCATGGAAGAAAGAGATAAGAAGGAACCACAACGAACGCATTCACTTTGTACACTCCCTTTACCGACATTTAATTGACATTGTTATTCATGAGGATTTACTTTGATCAATACCCAGCGTTAAATAGGTGATTGGTATTGTACTCCATGTATTTGCATGTCTTCTGGAGCGTGTCTGAAGGATGATTTGAACTAATGACCTTCCGTGCAAGCACTCTATAGGATTTTCTCTGGTGACGTGATCATCGGTCATTGATGGCCTACATCTTTTTCTTCCATTTAGCCCAATTTTCCCGAACTTTGATGACTTTTTTCTCAGAGTTGGCAGTCTTTGGCACTGAAACGAGTTAGCTAGTTACGATTATACACATATAAACTATTAAATTAAACAGGTTTCATGTACCGGACTCAACCGGAACATTGTACATTATTTAAGAATATTTTGCATCTTTTTTTCATCGAAAAAGTCACCAAAATCTTACCTTATTTGCTAAAGATGAAACTCAGCAAAAAAAAGCGGCCGATTTTGATGACCTTTTCGATGTTTTAAAGACATTTTCTACATAACACGATCAAGAAAACAGTTTGACTGTAGATCCCAAAACAAAGCTACTATTCAAGTTCAGAGCATCAGTGAAATTCCATAATCTTACTTCTGGGTAGCGTTTGTTTGTTCTTGGATGGGTTTGTTATAGTTTTTTCAGTAATTATTTACGCCAAGCATCGATCGCGGTAAATGGATCATACATGAAAGTAAGTACCATTGATAGCTTTTCTTTTCATCGTCAATAGATATCGGATTAAAACTTGGCGATCGAAGTCGTTGTGGTTCCTTCTCATCTCTTTCTTCCATGTTTCGAGTAAGCCAATTTATGGTTTTGAGTCTCTGAAGCTCCATATTGCAATTACAATGGGTTTTATGGTCATTTATTGATCGGTCCGTAACTTCCTATTATAATATTATAACACCAGAAGTTTCAAAGCATTTCACCTAATTGGCTGATTTGCTTCTAATTTAAATCAGCCCAAATATCCGGTATTGGGCAATTTTTAAAAGTTAAAATTGCTGGAGAATCCTTTACCGCATCATGGGCTGCTAGTCAAACCAAATTAACAATTTTTATGAAGGGTTAATGCATTGAGGGGACATCACCCTCCACTGAATATTTATTTATATTACAATCCCGGTCTTTATCCCTGTTCTTTGACAGTATAATGATTAGTGCAGGGCAATACATTTATAAATAGTGTAAACGCATTACTATGGTAAATTAATCTTGTTACATCACTACTTTTATGCCGAATAGTCTGATTTAATTTGTATCGGTGGCGTAGCTTTATATTGGGAGGGCACCGACCATGATTGGGGGCACCAGGTCTAATGGGGGGGGGGGGGCCCCAAGAGGTTTTTGGCAATTTTCCTATGGGATTTTCTAAATTGTGCAATCGGTTGGGGGCACATTCCCCGCCGTGCCCCTATGACACTACGCCACTGTTTTGTATGATTGTTGCTAGGGGGACCACCTGAATCCATGGATCTGAATCCTTGGTTACATCTTAAATTACATGGCATTGATATTTTTGCAGGTCCGCCCGAGATTCGTCTGACAGGAGGTCGAGATGCTAATGAAGGCACAGTAGAAGTCAAATACCAAGACACTTGGGGTAGCATATGTGATGATGGGTGGGATGATGAGGATGCACGTGTCATCTGTCAACAGCTTGGTCTACCACACGAAGGTATGTTCTGGAGCACATTTTCTGTTTACAAAATGGATTTGTAAAATATTTTTTCTATCAAATATGCCTCCTTGCCAGACGGACACATCATATTTCTTGTAATTCACGGTGAGATCACTTTTGATCATATGATGCCATTTTTGAGGACTTATAATTTTCAGTAAAGCCCATCAGTACTTGGTGTATAAAATCGAGATATGTTGGACCAGGGGGCCACTCAAGTTTCATAGCTCAGGAGTAGATTTTGCATAAATAAACCTGGTCGTGTTGCTAAATGTCACTTACTACATTTCATTAACTATCCATAATTTATTTGTCGTTCATTTCAAAACTTTAGTAAACTCGACCAAGTTTTTTAATACCAATCTACTTTTATGGAAATATGACTTTGCTTAATAACATTAAAAATTATGAACTCTGAAACAAGTCTATACTTTTTTGCTGTGTTTTTTCTAGGCCGATTTGCTCTTAAAAGATCTTTTTTGCTGAAAACTTCAGTCTTAGAAAGTAGAATTTTTCAATATCATAACATAATATGTTCACACCACTATACAGGTGCTGTTGCTGTGTCGGTTGCCTTTTTTGGGCGCTCCAACTTTAACAGTATTTGGTTGGATGATATTGACTGCAATGGAGATGAAACCAGTATTGATGAGTGCCGCAGCAATGGATGGGGAAGCCATAACTGTGATCACAGTGAGGATGCTGGGGTAATATGTTCTGCTGGAGGTAAGTGATGATGATAACGATGATTATGATGATAATGACGACAATGACGATGAAGGTCGTTAGCTGTTCACCCGGTGTTAGCTGTTCACCCGGTGTTAGCTGTTCACCCGGTGTTGGCTGTTCACCCGGTGTTAGCTGTTCACCCGGCGTTGGCTGTTCACCCGGCGTTGGCTGTTCACCCGGTGTTAGCTGTTCACCCGGCGTTGGCTGTTCACCTGGCATTGGCTGTTCACCCGGCGTTGGCTGTTCACCCGGCGTTGGCTGTTCACCCGGCGTTGGCTGTTCACCCGGCGTTGGCTGTTCACCCATCATTTTGGTATGGGCAGTTTGCTTCTGGAACAGGCAAGATTAGTGCCTGTGGCAGATGCTAAATTTTACAAATAATGCTTGTATAAGGTCTGTGAACTCAAAATAAGACCAGATTACTAAATCAAGTCTATAACAATAGCTATTTGAACTTCGTGAACCTCCAGAAGGTGCAGAGGTGTGGTCTATTTTTATGGGGAGAAGGAGGATGACGACGACTAAATATCTATAAGTAACATTTTTTGAAGCGGCCTTTTCCCACAACTTTACTCTCCTGACAAAATGTCTTTCCGCACCCCCTATAACCGCAGAATATGTTAAATACTAGATACTACAAATGGAAAACGTATCAAACCTAACTGTCACTAAAATATAAACCCTTTAATCAATAATAGTCATAATTGCAGGAACCTGGAACCCTCATTTATTACAAAAATAAAGAAAGAAAAAATATCCTTATTTTGCGGTAAATTACAGTTTAATAGCCTAAGGCTCGTTATGACGTCAATACCCTCTTGCTATCAAAAAGTTATCATGATCGACTTGCAGTTATCCCGACTGTGCTAGTGGTCATCATCAACCATGTTTAATACAAACGCTTTTTGGGTTCGGTTGTTATCATCTTGGTGGTTTTTATTTTTTTGGCTGTCCAGATTTCGGGCGATTGTCTATTGAGCCATGAATCTCCTTTTTTCTCAAATTATATTGAACGGATCCCTCATCAATATTCAATAATCTTGCAATTTCATGGTTAGATTTTCCTTCACTATGATATGTTTCTATCATTCCTTTCTGGTGATCGGTAATTTTTGGCATTTTGAGCCTGATCTGATGTTAAAACTGAACAATTTTGGAAGTCAAAATTAAACTATAATGCGCTGCTAGATAGGAAATCCCTGTAGTGAGGCTGCATGATATTAACTGAATGGAAGTTATATCTCTTTTGGATCGTGGCAAATAACATAATCGCATAACAATTACTAATCCGTTGTAATCGGGGGATACCTTTATTCCTCTAGTATCACAATTCATAACCTTGATCATTTGTTATGCATCACATGTTTTAAAAACGAGTTCAAATACCCCGGGCGGGCATCATCGGTTGTTATGGTGGTTGTCAAGGACTGACGTCATAATTAACTAATTAAGCACAGCACTGCCACTTTTCCTATGGGGATTTTGTACAGGTTTTTCATGAGATCCTAAGAAAGTTTGTTTCGTTATTTTCCAGCAATGTTTTGATGTTGAAAAGTTGATTAAAACTGATTAAAGGAATTATAGATGATATTGAAGTAAATAAATAGGTCTGGAGAGTACATACAATTTCAGTGTTTCATATAGGCTGGCAACCACTTCACTGGTACATGGTTCCCCTACACCACAGAAACATACTCAGATGTATTTTGTTCCTGTTAATTGATCTGAATTATGCATCCTGATATAAATAAAATGATTTAAAATGTGCTAAAAATTTGCTCTTAGTTTCTCCCAATCTTGATTTTATACAAACTTCTTTTTATACAGTTACTACAGATATTCGTCTCGTTGGTGGTACCAGCGCCCTCGAAGGTCGCGTAGAGGTCAACCTTGGTGGTATTTGGGGTACAGTATGTGACGATAGCTGGGATATGATGGATGCAATGGTCGTATGTCGTCAGCTAGGATATATGGGATCAGGACATGAAGCTTTCCAAGGACCAGATCATGAATTTGGATCAGGATCAGGGGCTATTCTTATGGATGATGTGATGTGTCCCTCAAGTGCCAATGCCCTGACTGACTGCGAATTTCCAGGATGGGGACAACATAACTGCGCTCATTGGGAGGATGCTGGAGTTAGATGTGTTGATGGTAAGGAGATCTTAATCAGGGGGGGGGGGGCACTTAACACAAATGATCATTTATTTATTATTTATTTATTTATTATTTATTTGGCAAAATTGACAACAATACGGAAAATAACAAATAAGCAATCAATCATCATCACAAGAAACACACAACCAAGTCAATGAGCCAGGATAACCCATAACATTGGCTAAATATGCCAACTTATTTCCAATGGGGTCCAAAATGAAAAGGTGCCTGCAAAAGGGAGATGAAAACAGAGCCACAAAAGAGGGGACAAAAGAGAACTAAGTTAAACATATTCAGCCATTTCCTGGTTCATTGAGGTTGAAGATAAATGGATTTTGACATGGGATTTGAAGGAATTCTTGTTGGTGATAGACCTGATGTGAATAGGTAAAGAATTCCAGTCAAGGGTACCCTGGTAAAAGGAGGACTTGGAAGCAAGGCCACTGACTCTAGGGACATGGAAATTATGTGAGCTAGATCTGGTACGGTGAGTGTGGGTGACAGTGGTTTTAGTGAAAAATTGATCATATGGTCATATGGGTATGTTCCCCCTGAAAGGCCCCCTTTTTGGATTTCGTAGCTCTGAAAGACCCCCTATATTTGACCAAAATAGAGCTCCGAAAGACCCTTGGATTTTGATCATTTCATCAGCTTTAAAAGGCCCCAAAATTGCTCATTCCTCGTATTTCCGGGTGTTTTTTTCAGATGATTTTCAACCAAAAAGCCATGAAAGACCTTTGATTTTGACTGTTCGTAGCTCCAAAAGTCCCCATTTTACTTGCTCGCAGCTCCAAAAGACCTCCTTTTACCGGTACACCATCAGCTCCCAAAGACCCACCACCTCAAAATTCTGGGGGAACATACACAAATTAAATAAATTTTACCAGACAAAGACTGGCAAGGGCAGATATGGAACAAACAAGATGAAAAACAGCTGGAAATTCAGTACAGGATATTTGTGACACGATCTGGTCCATGGGAGCCAAAGGCGGTATATTTGAAACTGAGATAAAGGCAAAAATATGGAGTAAAAACAATAAAATACATGAGAAAGTAGACATCAAAAAACTTCATAACTTTAGAACCAAGTATGCTAGACCTTTGGTGTTTTCAGTATTATGATAGCCTAATGTATGTATAATGTAATAATAACAGTAACTCAATTTTCATAAATGCCTCCTGTGGCCCCATGGACCAGATCGTGTCACATTTTAAAGAGATGTGTGTATTTTAAATTTACATTTTTGAATTAGGACCTTATACCATTTTTGTACCATAAAATATCCAAACTTTTGGTCAAACTGGAAAAAAGTCTGATCCTTTTTGACCAATATATATTGTTAAAATGAAGAACTTTTTATAAAACCGTTTCTAGGTTTGGGTCTTTAAAACATAATCATTCAGTTTTCGTCAATTTGGAAATTTTAAAATAAATTGTATGGTGGACGAAAAATATTGGCATGGGAAATCAAATTTGATGCTTTGCTCCAAAGCTACACCTTTTTACAGAAATCTGCTAGTTGGATTCCTTGCATCATTTACTTTCTGAAAATGTATATTAGCTTAAGGTGGTACTATATACACCCCCTGATAAATTTTGTGACTAATTTTGCACGTTTCTCAAAAAATAACTACATTGTATACTGGTAACAAAAGTTATGTATATTATAGGGGCAAGGAATCCAATTACTGCACTGAAATTTCAGTGATTCAAGACAAGTGGTTCATTATATACCGTATGTTAAGAAATGAGGTACATTCTAGCAGTTATACCTCTTTTCTTATCATGAATAACGTACCACTTTTCTTGAGTCACTGAAATTTTGGTGTAGTAACTTGATTCCTTGCCCCTATATATATTATACATTTGTTTACAGTGTGTTATTATTTTTTGAGAAAATGCAAAAATTTATCAAGGGGTACTATACAATACAAAACAATGTCCAAATTGTCCAACTTGGAGTGACCCGGCCTGCATGAGAAACAGCCAAGATCTCTAGTGTGGTTTCTTCATCTTACCACATTAATTTCTGCTTATTATGGACCGAAAAATTCTTAATAATTAAGCCAAGTCAACAAAAAACATGTATATCGTCCCCGCCCTCGCCAATTTTTGGAGATTTTCAATTATTTTTGTTATTTTTCCTATTTGCTTCCTTTGTTTCTAAAATTGTTGTGATGAAAAGACATGTTCAGAAGTTCTCATTTATCATTTATAAACACATTGCAAACACTTTCTTCAAGCTAGGGGTAGGGCTTTGGGAAAATAACAAAAATATTAGGGGGCCTCCCGATTTTATGGGTTGACAAACACTTTGCAAATTCAATTTTACACAGATATGAATGGTAAAAAAATAACATAAAAAATAAGGACCTCCCTCACCAATTTTTGAAAAAGTCCGGATGATATACATGTTATTTTTTTTACTTGTCCTTATATGATTTGATTTTTTTTTTTGTAAGAATAGCAAACTGATTAAATGTATATTAGTCATTTATAGTCAGATTTGAAAAAATCTGCTTCTTTCTATTTATGATTTATATAATTTATAATTTATATAATTTTTTAAAAATATGCAGATGGACCTGATACGACACCACCAACGATCACATGCCCTGCCAACCAGCCAGAGTCGGGCACCATTGCAGGTTTTGGTACAACCAATTTTGTAAGCTTTCCAGCAGCTACTGTGACAGATGTCAATGATAATTCCAATCCCACTACTCCAATGATCCACTACGTCATTCTAACTTCACCCTCTGTACAGACTGAGAAACCTATGGGATCTTTTCCTATTGGAACTACAACTGTTCAGGCTGTGGCTACTGATGGTGGTGAAAACATGGCCACATGTATGTTTGATGTAACCGTGACAATGAGTGAAGGTAATTTATACATTTTTGAACACTTGTTTGTTTTGTATGGAAATACTTAGATCAGTGGCTAAAGAAGGCCCATTTCACATGTTTTTGTCTACAAAAAAGTACCAAAACCTGTGGTGTCTTGACATTGTGTTAAGATACCTCATTGTTTGTTGTTATATTGTTAATAAACATTATTTAGGATCTGCACAAAACTAAACCATTTGAATGAGCAGTCACATAATTAATATGTTGTGGAATATTTCTTCTTACACCCGGTCCAAGGGTCCTGTCCCGTCTCTAAAAACAAACAAAAAACCCAATTTTTGCAAATTGTCCTAACTCTGAAGGGTATAGAAGGCCTAATACAGTAAGCCAAAGAATTAAGGCACAAGTTGTGTTCACTGTATATCCTAAACAAAGACAAATATGTCAAAAATTAAACAAACAGCTACCGTATTCATCCGAGTATAGTCCCACGTTCGAGTATAGTCCCACCCCCCATTTTTCGAAAAATTCCAGAAATTGTAAAAAAAAAATTTTTTTTAAAAGTTTTTTTTTTTCGGTTTTGGAGTGTCCCTGGACCTAGACCTAGATGCTAGGATCATTCATGGTTGACCTCAAAAAAAAAAAAAAAATTCAAGATGTTTTGTATTTTTAATATGAAAATTGATATTTTTTATTCATGTCATACTCTATTAAGGATATCAAAATGCATTCAAATTCAATGCATTTTGATATCATTAATAGAGTATGACATGAATACAAATTATCAATTTTCATCTTAAAAATACAAAACATCTTGAAAATTTTTTTTTTTTTTTTTTTTTTTAGGTCAACCATGAATGATCCTAGCATCTAGGTCTAGGTCCAGGGACACTTCAAACCAAAAAAATTAAATACTCAGACCAATACGGTAATACCTGTACTCTTTAGTCTTTATCTCTGATTTAAGACTTTATTTGTTAAAATTAACAGAATTAAAGAAATGGTGATAAAAAAATCCAAAAGGAAGAAACAAAATCCAAACTTGCACTATTGTTTTAATGTAATATCAATGGAAGCATGGTGCTAGTTTTCTTGTTCGAGAATGCTTTGTGTACAAATCAATAAGGCACTCAATATGGAGCAAACGGCAACTTTTAAATTTGCATCTACCTTGGGTTTTTTGATCGTTGTCTTTATTTCTTGAACGATTTCAACAAATGTGGTCTTAAATTCAAGCTAAAAGATGTAACATATCGGTCTTAGTTTAAGAGATACAGGGGTGAACATAACTGGTACCTTAATTTGTTTGCTAACTGTAGTCGTATTTGGCATACAATTTGGGCAAACTATTTTTTTCGTAAATAACATTTTATCACTAACTATAACTAGCTGACTGATATTTTAGGCATGAGAATTTCCAGTCAAAATACCGCAACCAGACTTTTGAGATGTCAAAATTTCTGCAATTTTATTTAAAGGAATATTTTGTGATCCTAGCATCCTCTTTTTATGACATTTTTCAGTACATATCCACGAAAAAAGCATATTCCCAAAATTTCAGTTGATTCCGATTTTGCGTTTGCGAGTTATGCATGATTTATGTGTACACTGCTCCATAGACAATACGTTGTAATTTCGTTCTGGTGCACCAGAACGAAATTCAAATTCATAATATCTTTGCTAAACAGAATTAATCTGCAAGAAATATTTTGTACATAAACATTATGTAGCCAGAGTATTCCAGTGATATAAAAATCTCAACTTTTTTTGAGAAAAGTGGGGGATGAGGCTGTGGATCACGAAATGCCCTTTTAATTTCAGCCCATTTTCATATGTTTTTGTCTAATTTTACACACTTTCCAGCTTAAATTTTAAACATTTTCCAAACTTTTTCATGTGCATTTTCATACCAGATATTTGCGGATGACACAGTTATGTCAAAAACATTTAGCAGACATGCGCTATACTCGTTTCATAAAGCACCAAATCAGTTTTGACCTTTTTGCCTTTGGTATATATTCATATTTCTCATTACAGATGACCCATGGGCCATGCTGGAAGCAGAGTGCGGTCAACCAAACCCAGCTTACAATGATAAGATCGTAGGAGGTAGGGATGTAAACGATGCCCGCACATGGCCATGGGCAGGCTTCATTACAAATGGTTATTTCTGCGGTGCTGAACTGATAAGCTGGGGATGGGCACTCACTGCTGCCCACTGCGTGTAAGTATTATACTATCAACCCGAGGGTGGGGACTGGGGGGCCTATATAACCCGTATATAGTATTTGCACAACTTCATTCACTATCAGTTTCTTGGTGTACGGCTTAGCAAAACATAAATGCTACTACTATAAAATGGCAAATGCAGATACGATGTGAAGTTTTTGCACCAACAGTGATTTGTAACTCGGCGTTTTTTTACATATATTTTGATTTAGCCATGAAGTTGACAATCCAGCTTTTCTAACCTTGGGGGTTCGACACTGGTCTGACGATACGGACACGGATGGATATCACTACACAAAAGTGGAGGTCTTTGAGCATGAAAATTATGATGACAATGCTATCAACAATGACATTGCTCTTCTTAAGCTGGAGGTACCTGTTGAATTCAATGACTATAGGAAGCCTGTGTGCCTGTCAACCACTAGCGATGAATACGCTACCTACTCAAATCGAGCATGTTATGTCGTTGGATGGGGAGCGCTCTCTTCAGGCGGTGAGTTTGCATTACTTATACACTGCATTGTTGCAATGATTAAGGGTAGACAAGGTATTGTTGGTCGAAGCAACCTAAAAATCGATTTTCATTATCTAGATCAATATATTATTAAAAATTAACACCTATGTTTTGCCAAAGTTAATTCTACAAATCGTATACTTTGCAAACTTGCTTAATTTATTGTTGTTAATGAGTTATGTACGTTTTTCAAAAGTGTTGTTGTTTCAGCCCTCTTTACAACGTAACTCAAGAACCGCAGCACCTATAAAAGTATATCTGTGATATTTTAATTCTTCTACACACTCGCTATGAATTGAGCAATGCAGTTTTTTGCCAAAGCTCACTACCATTCGTAAGATGCTGTGAACTACCAAATCACAACAGTTTAAAATAATTAATAACCTTAAAGTCTGGCAGATGTATAGTATTATTAAAAAACAAGGAAAAAACTGAATTTATTAATTTGTTGATACCAAAAACTGACATTGCTAAAGATAATAAATGTCCCTCTTCCTCTTCCCATACAGGAAAACCTTATGCTATTGCCACATCTGTTACAAAAATGGGAATTGTGCCTTAATTAATTTGATCAAATACACAACCCTTTTGAAGTCTAACTTCATAAGCATCAGGCCCGTATGCAGGTTTTCATTGGGGGGTGCTGATTTTGAAAAAGTGGACCTTTTCTCCAGGGGGGGGGGAGCAATTTTGTGGAAAGTGGACAAAATTTGGACCTTTTTTGTCCCCCCCCCCCCCGGAAAAAATCCTGGTGCCACCACTGTTTTACAAAGAACTCCGATAAAGATTACCGTTTTGTTTTTATGGTAATCTAATCTTCCAGTTTCTTAAGTTATCTTGGGGGTTCTATGCGAAAATCTTGAATAAAAGGGGAAATCCAAGGTCTATAGACCTACCCCGGGGACTAGTATAGGCCTACAAGAAAAATGGCAGGCTCCCTATACATTGCTCGGACCGATATATCATGCACGATGCTGTCAAAATCGATATATGTATTGTGCACAGCACAGTACACGTATTGTTGTATTTCTATTCTATACCCAATAAATGTTGGAGAAGCCTATGTTTAAAATTCAATTTGCTACCAATACATCATGTGGTCCAATGGATTAGCGCGCTGGACTTCTGTATGTAGCCACGGCGTGGGTTCGAGGCCCACCTCTGGCGAACTGAAATTCCTTTTTTTTTAAATTTCATATTATGGAAATGGGACTGGGCGAATTTATGTATGATGTAGGGAGGAGTAACCCTGGGCTGACTGCATGCAAACAAATCACCAGATGACTGACTATATATGACATTAATAGCGCCACCACACGAGTGTTGGTTAAAGCCTTAATGTACAAACTTTTTAAATTTTTAGATTTTTCTTTTTTCTTCCAAAATGATAATATGCAATCATTATGAAAGTTCCCAATACATTTGGAACGCGAAAAACATTGGGAATTTGCAAAGAAACATCATAAACCCATTCACCTCTATCACTCGAAAAATCTCGCACTATTTGGATTAGGACAGCGAGTGCGGCCTCAGAGTTAGTCTCCTACGCGGCCAGTTTGGTTACGCTCAATCCACATGTGGAGGGAGCGTAAGCAAACTAGTTTTGTAGGAGACTACGGTTTGCGATCGTGGCCGACATAAAATCATAATCTATAAAATTATGATTTTATGTCGGACCAACAGAAAATCATCCTGTTTTACTACAAATAGGGCGAATTTGACAGTTTGCTCATTGATTTAAGTTAGAACATGTGTAAGTATTACAAATATGCCAAAAAATCGGGTTTGAAAAAAATAAAGGTAAATTCTGAAAAAAGATCGTACATTAAGGCTTTAAGTATGTGGCCTCATGCGATGCATACCTACGTAAAACTACGTCGGCGTTTGGAAAATCGCAATCTCTCTATTAACACCTGCCGAACTCAAATGCACCTGCTCATGGTTGGCCAATAAGATTATAATGCATAAATTTTGTTTTTTGTCTATATTTTGCAGGACCACAACCATCTATTATTCAAGAGGTTGAGTCTCCAGTGATCACAAGAGAATTGTGTGAAGAAAGATATGGTGCTAGCATGATAACAAACCAAATGACGTGTACTTCCACAGCCACAAGTACTGGGTCGTGTCAGGTAGGTCAACATGTATATATTGGGGATGAGAGAGCTAATATTGGTGTTTGAGATCATAAGGTCAAATGTCATTTGAAATCAGAGAAAAAAAAAAAAAAAAGATCTCGAATGAATATTTACTATGTGCGGTGTTCATCTTTGGACGACCTATTTAGGAAATGCCATCCCTATTTTTTGCTTTGTTGTACCAGTGATTGCCAGAGCATGCATAGATTTGTGGATGAAATTGCGATCTAACAAAAGTTGCCTCGGACGTAATATGCGTCCCTTACAAGGATTGACTTTCAAACACCATACATGGCTGTATGGTACCAGAATGTTGGCATTGAATTGAGAATATGCGGACAATAGTTTTTTTTTCAATGCCCGGAGCAGAGTTCATTTTTATGAAATTCTATAAAATACAGGGCCTAAATAAAACAAAGCCCCCACTTTTAACCAATGAGACGACAGGAATCTTTCTATATGTGAGGTATGTATTAATCAATGCATTAATTCTTTTACTGAATCTTATGCAGGGCGACAGCGGTGGTCCAGTGGTGTGCAAGAACGCAGCAGACAAATGGGATTTGATCGGTATCACTAGCTGGGGTTATGGATGCGCAAATAGTCGGTACCCGGATGTATTAGCTCGAGTCTCCTACTTTAATGACTGGATTAAAAACACTGTCAACACTAATGGAGGACCACGTGGAGGAGATACCAGCTAGAGCACACTAATGAAAAATGATAAGTTATTGGTTGTGTAATCAGATGGAGATGGTGTAGGACAAAAGTTGTCAATACAGTAGACAGACGTCCAACCTCCCTTTTCCGGACCTCTTTTATACAGATCTCTCTATATTATCCGGACATGTGATCTTCATAGAAAAACATGTTTTTTAAACGCTCTGAGAGCTTGATTTCATGCACTGAAGTAACTATGGCATAAAGCACTCAAATACCATCTTTCAGTGTTATTACTCCAGTAAGGGTAAACTTTTTTTTGCTTTCTCAATGTTAGCACTTCGGACATTCAATGCAGAATTACATACAATTCACTTATCCAGATTTTTCACTTAATCTGGCCAATGCTTGGTCCCATCATAGCTGGAAAAGAGAGGTTGGACTGTAGATCGATATTGAATACAAGCCATTCATAAATTGCATGTGAAGTAACAGAACAAAATGTGCATTCAAGAGGCAATTTTTGAAAATGGATCAATTGTTGTATCCATTGCACATTCTATCACACCTAGGGATGTAAATAACAAGTGAAATTCTTTTCATCTAGGTGGGCAGCTCCATTGTTACTGCCCACGCAGCTGAAAAGATCTTGAGTGCTATTTACCTCCCTGATCGATCATGCCTGCCCTCTTCTCACTTTAGCTCTCTAGATCTGCTAATGGTACTCTTTGTATTCATATTGTTTAAGCTTCTATCTTTCACCCCTTCCATTTGGTTACTCTACTGGAAATAATGAACAAAAGGAAATGAATAATGATGTAATCAAATCGGTTGCAATCACCTTGTGCACCTTTGTGGCCGTCATTGGCCACAATATGCTCAGGAATAACATCTCCGATTGGTCACTGTCAAATGCTCAGGAACATCCCCTGATTGGTCAGTTTGAGCAACCTGTTTTATGATGCCTGGCATATCCAAATTAATTACTGAGAGCATAAACACTTTTACTATATAGTATTTGGCAAGGTCCTATCACACTGCCCGGCTGCTCTTCCAGATCATCGTATTATTGCCTGGATCACACAATGCTATGCAGCTTTTTACATAAATGAGGTGCCAATGTGATCATGACGTAGCAAATCAGAACCTCACTACCATGTTTATGCTGCATTCCGTGCCAACTTAGCAGAATGTTAAAGGAGTTTGCCTAATACTATGTATGTAATCTTTATTTATTTTTCCAAAAAGATTTCCGATGCATTTTTTCATGTCATTCAAAAATTACGACATATTTTAGAAGCTGGAAACCATTTCTGTTCAAAACAAGAACTTTTGAAGATTGTCGGCATCTTTTGTGATGTAATTTCCAATTCATGGGTTCATACCCTGGCAAAACAACAGGATATTATTGACCAATCAGACATCGCTCTCAAGCATGTCATGTTTGTTTAGTGATGAAGGAGCACAAGGTGTGTGCAACCGAGACAAAACAGGACATGGTTTTGAATTTTTGAAGGTCAAAGGTCAAACTTTGTAGAAGAAAATCAAAACCTTGTAGCTTGCTCATTTATAGGGTTAAGAGTGGTTACTTAACAAAAGATTGTGAAATTGGGCTATTCCATCTAAAATCCACACTACCCCTGTGGAAGATTTTGGAAATATCTACCACAAGGGGAGTATGAATTTCAAATGGAATGAACACATTGGGCAGCTCCATTTGAATTTCATACACCCTCTGAGAATGATTCAAACTGAATCTACCACTGAGGGAGGGTGAGCTTCAAATAGAGCTGCTAATGTGTTCATTCCATTTGAAATTTATACTCCCTCTGTGGAATATATTTTCAAAATCTTCCACAGGGGTAATGTGGATTTTAAATGGAATGGCCCATTGGTGACTTACTTAAATTTGCTCTCCTTGGTATACTTAACTAGAGGTTGTCGTAAAGGAGGTAAATTTCTAACACCACTATGACTAAATCAGTATTATTTTCTAATTTTTGTACGCTAAATTGGTAACATATCGCAGTATATTACTGTGTTTAAATGAGTGTTTTAACACTATGTGCATTTTATAAGCATTATTGATAATTTTTGCACGTAACCCATTGGTTTGGGCAGGTGTAAAAATAGGTTTTATGGTATAAAATTAATTTACTCTAGGTCGGTAAACATAGGTAGAGATCGGATCTTTCCCTAGAGAAGTCCTTTTCCAGAAATGGACTGAAAAGATTCATCCATACTCGAAGTTTTTATGGTGATTATTCTACTAGTTCCAGACCTGAAACTAACCTTTAGTGAAAAATGCTGAAAATGTTTTTAAAAAAGCTGAAAAACGGCATAAAATTGTGGTAAAATAGATCAATTGGGTTGAAAATAAAATAAAAAAACACGAAAATTTGATCAACATAAAAAAAAAGCCAAAATCCGCTAAAAAGAGGAAAAGTTTCAGGTCTGTAGACCTATTTTTTTAAATGAAAATGATGGTATACATTTGCAATGGGCTATTTCTTTTGACATGTTGGAATTCCTGGAATTATAGATACAACTATTTTCATCCATAAAAAGGAGAAAAGGTGTAGAAAATGTTTGAATTGTAAACAAAATTGCCCAATTTTAGGCCAAATTGTCACATTCCAGGCATGAGGACACTGGACTCAAGTTTGGGATGTGCATCTTCCTTTTGGTCTGTTTTAGGCCAAAAATGATCCCCACTTTGGTCCATTTTAGCTTTAAAATTGCAAAATTGAGCACATTTCTTAAGGGATCTGGAATGAGCGTTTTGACAGTAATTTTTATGGAACATGAGAGCACAGACGTATCGAATTGCATTCTGAATACGAAGCATGTCTTTCTGATATCAAATAATTTTCATTTTTTGAAAATCACGATATAATACAAATTTTATGACAAATTATAAAAATTTGATATTTGTCAAAGTTTTGATATATAACAGTCCTCAAAGTAAATTTTATAAATCTAATGATATATTTTTAAAGTGTATGTAGCTGGGAGGAAAAGCCGACGATCAATTGACAATTTTGACCTTTCATATTGAAGATATGGATTTTTTTCCCAAAAAGATCTAAGTATAAATCATCAGATTTATAAAGTTTACTTCGAGTACTGTTAAATATAAAAAATATCAATTTTTACTGATTTGCATAAAATGTGTATTACATTGCGAATTTCAAAAATCAAAATTATTTGATATCAGAATGACATTCTTCGTATTCAGAATGCAATTCGATATGTCTGATGTGCTCTAATGTCCCACAATAAATACTGTCCAAACGTTCATACCCCTTCCTTAATAGAAGCCATCAGAGGTCCTTTTAAAATGTACACAAATGAATTCATTTTAAATATGTATATATAGGTAACTAAAATTTAGTATTTTTAATTTTCTTAATTTTTCATTTTTATACAAAAACATTTTTTCTTAAGAAAAGGATTGAATTTGCATAATACATTATACCTAATGAAGAAAAGTCATTGTAAGTTTGGCTGTTAAGATACAGGGTGTCCTGAGTGAACTGTGCCATCAGAAACTTTCAGTTTTGGGTATTTGAATGAACCAAATAGTTATCACATACTTTTTGAATTTGACAATTGACAGCTCCATTGTAAAATTGACAATGGATGCCTAATGCTCAGTGGTGATTTGGTACTCCAGATTAGATACAGCTCTTATGCAAATCATTGACTGCGAGTTTGTGGAAATGATTGAAAATGAAGCTTTGTCATAAATTTCGAGAACAAAATGGTAGATTTTCAACTTCAAAAAGCATATGAAAGCTGTTTTACAGTGCAAATGCACAAAGTACTTGATCATGTTTGTTTCAGGTAATAAAATACCCAAAAAGTATCCCACTGTGCAGTTGATTCAGGGACGCCCTGTACATATTAATATAACCAGGGGGTGTATGTCACCCAGCACATCAAAACATGGCAATTGCCTTCGAAAAATGAAACTTGAAATTTCTAAACCAAGTTAAATAATTGATTTTTGCTTTCAAATGACATCTCGCACATTGTCAGATGCAAAACAAGAGACAAATATGGTGCAAAAGTTTTGAATACGTATTTCCTTTATGATCTTTAAATGGAGTGTTCCAACAAATGCCATGTACACTTGTAATTGTAGATCCACGTATGCCACTATATGTAGTGATTGACAAAATCCAGCCACAGGTGTGTGCAGGTGGGTTGTTTTGGAATTTTGCTATGCAGCACATTGGAACACAAATGAAGTGTAGCATTACAAGATATAGCTGGGAGGGTGTTGATTTTGTATACTCACTTTGAGGGCAGCTCTACATATCAAAAGTACGCAGGGATGCAGTTAAAGTCTTCCATGCTGGTCAAATCAACTAAATCATGCATAATGCAGCAGGTCTGCAGATTTGAGTTGATTTGAATAAAATTCATTATGTATCAAAAGCTAGCCA
Organism: Amphiura filiformis; assembly: GCF_039555335.1. Classification (NCBI taxonomy): domain Eukaryota; kingdom Metazoa; phylum Echinodermata; class Ophiuroidea; order Amphilepidida; family Amphiuridae; genus Amphiura; species Amphiura filiformis. The sequence goes on along the minus strand of NC_092639.1, from coordinate 41,057,632 downwards.
TAATAAATCTTGATGGGCTATAAATTTTCATATTCTGTATTATAACATTAGCCGGTGTGGGGTTTTTCAATAAAATAAATTCACATTCTAGGTGGAAACAAAATCTTTGTCCAAAATTTGCATTTGTGCAACTTTTTCATGCTTACTGATCAAATTAAACTGCTGTAGCATCATGATGCTAAAAGTAATGCATATTGGCAAATGATACAATATATTTTGCTATCTACAGTAGATAGCATTATGCCATAAGATGGTATTACAGTTGCTGTCTAGATGGCATATTGATACAAGCAGATATTTGCTATCTACTGTAGATAGCATTATGACATAAAATGCTAACAGGTGCTGTCCTCGGCAAACTAGATGGCAAATTGATGCAAACGGATATTTGCTATCTACTGTAGATAGCATTATGCCATAAGATGGTATTACAGTTGCTGTCTAGATGGCAAATTGATACAAGCAGATATTTGCTATCTACTGTAGATAGCATTTTGACATAAGATGCTAACAGGCGCTGTCCTCGGCAAACTAGATGGCAAATTGATACAAGCAGATATTTGCTATCTACTGTAGATAGCATTATGCCATAAGATGCCAACAGGTGCTGTCCTCGGCAAACTAGATGGCAAATTGATGCAAACAGATATTTGCTATCTACTGTAGATAGCATTATGCCATAAGATGCTTATGTGACCATCCACCAAAACTGTCTATCCAAAATTTGACCTGAAAACATAAACCAGACCTCTGCCCCTTCTGGGAGTTCAGTCAAATCAAATAGGTAAATGCTATAGCCTTACTTATTAGTCTGGTCTTGTTTTGAGTTCACAGAACGTATTCAAGCATTATTTTTAGTGTTCAGCATATGTCACAGCCTGTCCCAGATAGCCCTTCCACAGGGCCTTTTTTATAAAACAAACTAATACTCCAAGACGCCATCCTGAGAACTGAAAACCCCAGTGACTGCTTACTCTTTTTCTCGGGTGAGCAGTCACTTGGTTTAGCCACCTGTGGTTTAGCAGTTCTCATGATTTGCATGGTGTCTTGAGTATATAGTTTGATTAAAAAAAAAAAGCCCTGTGGTAGGGCTAGTCCCAGAAGCAAACTGCCCATCTAAAATTATGGGAGGACGGGTGGCTAGCCAATACCTTGATGGGTAGTAGGGTATAGGACACCGTTTTTTAACATTCGTTTCGAAGACGCAGGTCTAGTTCATCATCGTGCGCAAGGTCCTCGTTTTGTCGGTGTGTTGTTCAGTTAGTCCTCGGAAGTAATGCTAGGCAAACGCGCACACACACATCTTGCGCATGTTCACACTATTAAAATGTTATGCAGAGTGACAAAGTAAATTAAGCACACAGCTAACTGTCCAACATGTGTTATTTCCAGTGGCGGTGCCAGGAATTTTTTTGGGGCGGTGGAGGGGCAAAGTGAATTTTTTTTTGGAAGGGGGCAAAATCAACAAATTTTGCCCAAAACTGCCCCCAAAAGTGGACATTTGTGTAATTCATACTGGGGGAAAGAGATCTAACTGGGGATTTTCCCCTATCTCACATGGTGCTGCTGCTGGCTATTTTGCACAAGGTCCTATGCACAAGCTTGATGTCACTCGAATATCACCGGCATGTCCAGGATCTTTTCCTGTGGGGGGCTCAGCCCCTCTTTCAGATTTATGCGGGGGGCTTAATGGCTAAAATTGCCAAAAAAACACCAATTTTAACAAAGTGCGGGGCTTCAGCCCCCCCCCGCCATGCCACTGAATATATTCACAAGGTCCAACGCTTAAATAGGACTTTGCGAAACATATGTAAAGATTATTTAAAGTCAAGAGTCTCAAACTAATTAAGAATCGACTATTGTCCGTTAATATTTGGCTGTTATTATTATTTTAATACTCTACTGTGGATTCTTTCTGATCCAGTTATAGCTGCCCAGTGGAGTGTGGTTTTTTAAACCAAGTTAAGATACAAAACATGATTAGCAATGAAAGCTCAAAAAGTAAAAATCCAAATTTGAACCTTTTATCCCTTTTGATGAAGTTAAAACACCAATTATTTTTGCTATAATTTTCACTTGACCAAAAAAGTTCTATTTGTATCATACAATTTCAAAACAGAATTCCAGTCATGAAGTGTATTGCAAACCAATGGTTACCATACTGAATGGATCGGAGCAGTATGATAGCAAGCAGGCACGTAATAGGCCTGGTCGTTTAGATGAGACAACCTTAAGGGGCACATCTTTTTTTTTTTTTTGGTATGTATGCTCCCCACAGAACTGGAAAAAGTGGGTTTTTGGGAGCTAACACCATATCGGTAAAAAGGGAGTCTTTCGGAGCTGCAAACTATCAAAATCAAGAGTCTTGTTTTTCTGGGTTCTTCTAGAGCTAATATTACCAAAATCAAGGGTCTATTTCGGTCAAATTCAGGGGTACAGTCTGAAAAATGGGTCTTTCCAAGGGGAGCATACCTGTATGGTCATGTGTGTTAAGTGGCCCTCTTGGGGAAAATACCCCATGCCCTCACCCACCCCACCCTTTCCATTGGAATTCCTATAACATGGCTTTTTACAATTTTATTCATTTCTTCAGATTCACAATTAAAATGTGGCAACAATTGAATATTTTCATTACTCCCCATCCGAAAAACTACATTTAAACTTTGAGCTTCATTGATATTCTTGTTACATATCCATTTATAAGGACACAAAATGTATCATATATTCTACAAATATTCATTGTCATAAAACAAAAACAGAAAACAAATGATCTTCTTACAACCAACATTGACTATTTTAGCCAGTTCCAAATTGTCTACATAAATGAATTGCATAATTGAGACCCATTTCCACAAACTGAGAGGAAAGTTGCAAATCTTTCATTTTTTATTCATAATAGCCAACTCATGATAAGTTTTATGATATATATAACTTGCCTGCCAGGATTGCCCCCCCCCCCCTCACTTGGTGTTTAAAAGTTAATATTTAAAGGATGCCTTTCGTTTTCATATTGTTCTGGCATGTTCAATGAACCATAATCTCCTTTTCTTCCCAGGCGACTTTCCGCTCATTTTGTGACAAGAGGACTCAATTTATCTATCTGGATTTAGTAGACTTTGATAAACAATAAATGTGACATGGCATATCAAAAAGAAACACTTTTGGACTGGTTTTCAATTTTGATAAAGAGATATTTTGCTTCATAACACCAATTTCCCCCCAATGAAATCGGACATTTTTAAGCGAAGATATTGAGTTCGTAAGTTATGGTATTATAAACTTGGAAATTGAGATATCGGCCTTTAAAAATATTATTGACAATACCGAGTAGGAATGACCTTGAAAAATGTCTGAAAAAATATAAGATACCAGTTATATGCCGGTCTGAAACTATCCGACAATATGTGAAACATTTTTAACATCGCAAATTTGCAACAAATCCAAATTGTGAACAAATCACCCCCGGGCAGATTTTTACTATTTCTCCATTTTCGATCCTGCCCAAAAGTGTCACCTTTTGATATACCCCATCACAAGTATAATTGCACATAGGGTATAAATGATACAAATAGAGGGTTTCAACAGGATTGCCGTATACAACTGTTGAGCTTTCGACAGGATTAGCTCAGACTTCAGGACAAAACTATTGGGATTTCTGCATTTAGACTGCCCGATGCCTACAAAGTATTATTGTGAACTGTCCAATGAGGGTACACCCTGTCAGTCCAAAATACTGTCAGTCCGAACCACCATCAGTCTGAGTTTTTAGGGTTAGGGTTCCTAACCCTAAAAATTTGAACTGACTGTGGTTTGGACTGACAGGAAGACCCTCCAATGATATAGTAGATTGCCCCTATCTACTAACTAGACAGTGGCTATGAAAAGAGCTGTTGTATAGGCGCCCTATTGAAGATTGAGTGGCTCTAAAAAGAGTTCTTGTAATAGGAGCCCTTTTCCTACTGGAGATTCAGTGGCTCTGAAAAAAGCCGTTCAAGTGGACTGCTCCAAATCCACTAAAAGGTTGGTGGCTCTAAAGTCATGGGTGCCTCTTTCCAACTGAGGATTTGGCTGGCTCTGAGAGAACTGTTGAAGTGAACTGCCCCTTGTCCACTGAGAGTATTGTGGCTCTGATAATCATGTCTCCCGGCAATTCATTGTACAATTCATTTCTTGAATTTTAAGTAAGGGGGAGGGGGGAGACAAAGGGGAAGGTCCTTCTTTTGGAGTGTTCCAGATAGGCACTTTGTAACTCTCATTTCTTATTAATTATTCTCAACCATTTCCGAAGTCTTAAAAAGTGTAAAAGAACAAAATGTTTGACTTTGAGATGATAATTAACATAGTTTATCACATCTTACAAGGAACATGACTATTGTTACACATTTAGTTCAGTTTTGGTCCAAAAACCACATTTTATTTATTGCCACTTGGGTTTAGTTTGACTCATATCATTAAAATCAGAGACTTGTACACAAACATACTTCCAATTCCAGAAACTTCCTACACCAATATAAATTGTTTAACACAAGGTGGATAAAGAATTTTCATTTTGTTATTCTTTACCCAAAATCCCAAAATACATTAGCAATAACTGAAAGGATGGGTGCATTTTAAGCCGAAATAATGAGGTAAAGTGGAAGAAACCCCACTGGCTATTTTGGCCATTTAAAGTAGAGTTCTACATGTACAGAGGGACTTTAGTCATAATATGACTTTACGTTGAAATACAACTTTATGTCAAAATTGCTCTGTTGACCTACAAACAAATTTGGCTGATTTAGCAAGTTACAACATTTGTAAACAATGTAATAAAAAAAATTAGGTTTAAAAACAAGTTAACCAATTTCATATAAGATTGTACATTATGGCTTTAAAAATAAATGTTCACTACTGTGAATATCTTGTTTTATCATTCAGTAGATATGAATAACAACATTTCATTGGTTAAAAGCCAAATAATACAATTTTGTATTTTCAGCTATCATATAATTACCATACGATATATATAGCTGTATTAATCGGCTCTTATTCGGCACCGGCAACCAACAGGTCTAAATACTCGTGTTGTATTGTAAGCTGTGCTGATCGCATATGCGGAAGAGAAGGCAATTACTTGCTACATTGCTTCGCGAGCGAACTGTGGTTGTGAGTTGACAGTGGCCTACTGTATTACATGGCCATGGTAGTAGTCGCATGACTGTTAAAACTTCTAAAGCATGGACTGTCTTATTTATATATTTATTTATTTTATTCATTATTTATTTACGGCCTCATGTGATACAAACCAGTAATTTTTTTCGTTATTGCATGAACAAACAGAGGATAACTAATAATATTCCATTTATTATGCCCAAATAACTGATTAGTATGAAGTAACAAACAAAAATTAGTTTAGTCTAAAAAATCTTCATTTAAAAAAAAATTATTTTGGGGAAAACATTCTGGAATTGGAAGTAGTATATTCCTTTCACAACAAAATATCAAATTAGATCTCAATTCAATGGACCATTCCAGTTGATATCCATACACCCCCTGTGAAAGACATTACCTTAATCTCTCACACAGGTGTAGATTTCAAATTGAGTCACCCATTCAGGTAACCTCATTTGAAATTCACACCCCCTGTGTGGGAGATTAAGATCATGTCTTCTATAGGGGTGTATGGAATTTATCTGAAATAGTCCAACAAGTTACACACCATCATTGTTACATTCCAACAACACATTTTTAGTTTACTCAATTTTTTTATATTTTACAGGATTCAATCAGTCATTTTATTTTAATTAAAATAATTGATTAATTGATTTATTGATTAATTGATTGATTATTGATCTACAGATCAATTGATTGCTTACAGAATATACAATCTTGTAACAGATTTTGATCTACCATCATGCTCCAGGACCATAAGTAGGAAACTATACCTCACACTCGCAATTCACTATAATATGGATTTCTTGTGGTCCAGGAGTATGATTGACAGTCAAAATCTCACAGAATTGTGAGAGATTAGTATGTTTTACAATGACCTAAACCAGCAAGGCAGAATTTGTCAACTTATAATAATGTTAGTTGCCTTGTAATAGAAATACCTAACATGTTACTAAAGTCTACCATTGTCAAAAGGAAAGTGACATGACCATTTCATACATTTCCATGATTTCCATGTCCAAGTTAGTTCAGAGCATTACAAAAGTGAATGCCGTTCTCACATTTCATAACAAAAGGTATGAAATGGCAGCGGCTTGACTTCTCATTAAAATTTGACATAAAAAGAATTTGTTTTTAACAGTTTCTTCATATGAAAATGAATAAATATTTCTTAACTGTTCAAAAACATCTATGAAGTGATACCCTCAAATCACTTTTTTGGCTACAGTCTTTAACATGGGTGGGAGAGGGGTGGGGCTACTCGAATTACATTTGGACGTGTGGGAGGTGTCACTGGTATTCTGAAACCCCTACACATGTTTAGGGATTTTTTTACCTAAACAAAAACTGCTCATTTGACAGTTTTTGACAATTTTGTCTCAAATTGGAACCCATGTTTAGGGATCTTTTTACCTAAAAAAAGGCTGTGATTTGACAGTTTTTGACCATTTTTTCGAATCGGGACCAATGTTTAGGGATTTTTTTCCTCAAATCGGGACACATGTTTACGGTTTTCTAAAAACGACCCTCTAGAGCGGCACATCCCTATACCGTATATACGTGAGTACTCCCTGGCTTTAACCGCTGACCAACTGCCTTTGTTTCTACAGAGAAGAAGAATATTTCTAATACCCCTATACCTGTCAACTAAACATGGAGTGAGTTACAAGAAATGCTCTTTAAATGGACAGGTGTTTTGTTTGATATGGGAAGAGGAGTTCTGGAACTGGTCCAGTGCACTTTAAATGAGTACCTTTTCTTTTGAATGGTAAATCCCCATGGGTATGGGTACTAATAATAATTAGTAATCACTAACAAGAAATTCCCTTTAAAATTAACAGACAGTATCTTTTAAAATGGTGTCTTTAAAATGGTTAAGAAGAGCAGTGAAAGCTCTTCTGAGGCTCTTGTGCAATATTGCACTGAACATATAGGGGCACACTTTGGAGAGTGATGAATCACTCTCATGGGTGGTTATACAGGAGAGTGATCAACTGGTCTCACTCTCCTCAATGTCTGAATCTATGAATGGGCCTAAAAGGAATATCTGAGGAGGCCCACTCCTGACACTGGGTCTAGTGGACCGATCCACACAGAGCAACAAAGTTAATATTGAAGACTGACGAGACATATCAAAGATAAGGCTGATATTGTACATGTTCATAAATCATTACTATCACGCCAAAATTGTGTTATTCCGGTTGAAACCCATACACTCCTTATGGAAGACACAGGGGGTGTGTATTTCAAATGGTGTTACCTGAACGGGTAACTCTATTTAAAATTTACACCCCCTGTGTGGGAGATTAAGGCCATGTCTACTATATGGGGTGTAAGGATTTCAACTGGAATAGCGCATAATTAATAAGTTACCACCTTAAAAATTACTGCATAGTGAACATATAAGAAACTCTCAACACACCCATGAACTAATATACATCTATAATCAATACTTATCAATTATAATCAATACTTATCAATCATAATTGATCATACATAATCAATACTTATCAATCACAATTGATCATACATCTATAATCAATACTTATCAATCATAATTGGTCATACATAATCAATACTTATCAATCATAATTGATCATACATAATCAATACTTATCAATCATAATTGATCATACATAATCAATACTTATCAATCATAAGTGATCATACATAATCAATACTTATCAATCATAATTGACCATACATAATCAATACTTATCAATTATAATTGATCATACATAATCAATATTTATCAATCATAATTGATCATACATCTATAATCAATACTTATCAATCATAATTGATCATACATAATCAATACTTATCAATTATAATTGATCATACATAATCAATACTTATCAATCATAATGTGATCATACATAATCAATACTTATCAATCATAATTGATCATACATAATCAATACTTATCATTCATAATTGTTCATATATAATCAATACTTATCAATCATAATTGATCATACATAATCAATACTTATCAGTCATAATTGATTATACATGATCAATACTTATCAATCATAATTGATCATACAATGATATGATAGTGATTGGGTTTGGATACGTACATCATAAAACTTTTACATTTACATAAAAATGGTTCAGTGTCAATCTCACTTTCTAAGACCCTTTCATATCTCACGGTCATCATATTTGTACAGAATACTAGGCGACTTTTTAATCTTTATTCACTGCCTGCAGAGTTACAAATAATTACTGTATAAGTTGAAATTTTCGCAGTGATTTTATTTTCACGATTTTCGCAGTTTGACATAGGCCTGCGAATTCAGCACCCTGCAAATGCGCTTGATAATGAAGCGTAATTACTAAGCTTCATTGTAAGAGAACAACTGCGAAATCATCATTCTGCAAAAATGTTGGTGAAGCTTGTAACCGTGAAAATATCTGTAGGCGAAAAAATTGGCTTATACAGTATTATTCATCATCTTACATAACACACAAAACACATTGTTAAATTAATATATATAAGTTTTCATAAATATAATTCTCTTTGTTACAGTAATAATCATTATTATTATCATCAGAATAACAACACCACAAAAATATTCACATTTCTTTATTCCTTAAAATAATCATTACAATTCCAAGCTGCATTAAGTGATTAAAAAAATAGTGCAAACCTACATTTGTGATGTGAACATTTCTTACACACGGCAACGATTTGCAAACCTAAAATTAACATAGCAGTTAGTCACGCACAAGATTCGTCATTGAAATTAATTTGCCACAAAAATAACATAAAACAACTTTAATTTTGTGCCAACAAATCTTCACATTAATCAAGAACTAATTCAATTATAATAACATTACAAATCATTATAGCATTTTCACAAAGAAAAATAAATTACATAACACTATATAAGGAAGGGGCTAATGCCCTTATAATTGGGTAAAGATCTCGCAAGGACTGCACAATTTTGCCCAACCTTAGGCCTAAAAAAATTTGTATTGCCCAGAGCTCCTAAATCAGGGTCTGTACTGTAGGTCAGTTTTTCTTTTGTTTTTTAAATGTTTCGCCACATACAATAAATGACAATTGGATGTGATCTGTTCATGTGAGCCTTTTTACCAGTTGACCTCAAATGACTTTTGACCTCTGTATATGACTATAACACCACCAATAGATGAGGATTCCCATAGTGCAACTATGACCCAAGCTTGATTGCAATAGGAATTGGACTGTTCACATGAGACCAAGTTTTAACCAAAATACTTTTTGACAGACACACCCCCACACACTTCATTCGTTCATTCATTCATTACACACTGCATTCATTCATTCATTCATTTATTCATTCAATGACACACAAACAGACACACAAACTGACACTCGACTCATGATGCCATAAGGTCTTTTTCCTCATTCAATGACACACAAACGGACACACAAACTGACACTCGACTCATGATGCCATAAGGTCTTTTTCCTTGGGACGACCTAAAAAAAGTTCACCACAAAATACGATGGTAAACAATGATTTATAAGGTTTGCCAGGCTTGTTTTTTTAATATACCGGTATCAGAGTTGTGTGGTATGAATTACAAACAGGCAAAAAATCATGAAATTATATACTAAAATGAAAATTCAAATATGAAAAAAATAAAAATAAAAAACATAACCCTATTTTTCAGATTTTAGGGTTGGTTGGAAAGGGCAATACAAATTGTTTTTTTAGGCATTATACAAGACTTAACATAATTATCAAGAGATTTACCCCTTTCCATGGTGCTAAGTAATTTTAAAATATATTTATATGTGCAGAAGTCCTCTGGATTCTAGAAAAATACAGTACTACCATTGTCATGAAAGTTAGCTCCAACTAAAAAGGATTAGGATTTAGCTATGTTTCATTGGCAAAAGAGTATATTTTCAATTTTAAATCCCAAAAAATGAGTGCTGTATTTTTCTGGAATCAGCGGGCTCTAAACTTAGATGGAGCAGGTGGCGAGACTTCACAATACAATATTCAATTTTAAATTCACACTCCTCCTGAAATTTAACTAAAGTCTTCAACAGAGGGAGTAGGGGTTTCAAATAGAATAGACAATTGGGTAACTTCCATTTGAAATACTCACTCCCCATCCAGTTGTGTAAGATACAGGCAAAGCCACATACAGGGGAGAGTATCATCCCTAGTCAATTCCATTTGAAAAACATACTCCCTCCGAGACTCCCTCTGTGGAATACTGTTCTAAATCTTCCACAGGGGTATGCCAGATTTAAAATGGAACAGCCCAATAATTTCTGACCACCTTACGGTTAAGAGCCGAGTTAGGTATAGATAAAGAGAATAGGTCTCAACAGATGACTCCGAGTAATATATTAGTATAAAGTTGCTCCACTTTATTCTTGACAAGCATTGTTTCCAAAAACTATTTGTTACTTTCACACAATCAGCTACAAGGGTCATGAATATGATTAAAAACAGAAGAAATTAATATCTTGGAACTACAAAATCTCTCACACTATCCCCTCAATAACTACTTTAATAGCGCCCTCTATTTCAATACTGCGCCCTCTAACATTCACTATCAATCTATTAAAAATATTCATTATTATAAACACTTTTGATATTTATTCAACCAAATTACGCATTTTTATTTTTCATTTTAATATTTTAATTTTGCTAGTATTTTTTTTCTCCATTGAAAAATAATTTACAATACAAATAAACATAAATCAATAAAACAGGTGCAGAGTGGTCGTTTTTTTACTTTTTTCAGGTTTAGGTCCAGCCCTGGGTCCGGCCCAGTTATTGGAAGTGATAGCTATTCTATTCAAAAATAACTTTCTTGACAGATCAATAATTGTATTCATTATTAACTTTTTTTAATTAAGTTTTGTGAGGACCAGCTCATCAAAATTATGATACCAATAACACTTCATCATGGATCGATGTAAATTTACCATCAACTAGATTTTGTTTCATTGACATAAATAACACCAATTTTGTGTTCAATCAGAAAAATCTATATATAAAGATATCATCTTTTTAATACCAAATGTCCAGAAATGATCAACATTTCTTGCATTCTTTTTTACCAGGCAACAAATTTTCTTGACTGTCAAAGTATATACCGTGCAGATTTGCCTAATGGAGTATGGGCTCCCTTGACATAACTGGAATATTAAGCACAAAATAAAAGTGCCCTCCCATCAAAATCCGACCAGAAACCAGATTTTCAGAGGAGGGAACTCCTATTTGTATGTGAAATTTACTCCAAGGCAAAGGACCACATGTGCACCATTACGCGAATCTTTATGGTAGAGTCCATAAATTTCCACATTGACATTTCTGTTTGCAACCATTAGGCAATTCCACTTAAAATCCACACTACCCCTGTGGAATATTTTGAAAATATCTTCCACAGAGGGAGTAAGAATTTCAAATGGAATTAACACATTAGTAGCTCTATTTGAAACTCACTCTCCCTCAGGGGAAGATTTAAGTTGAATCTTTCTCAGAGGATGTACACAATTCAAACGGAGCTGCCCAATGTGCTCATTCCATTTGAAATTCATACTCCCCCTGTGGTAAATATTTCCAAAATCTTCCACAGGGGCAGTGTGGATTTTAAATGGAATAGCCTGTTTATATCATTTGTTGAATAAGAAAAGAATAAAAAGTGCATAAATTAACTACATCTAAAAAGAATATAATCACAATATTTTGTTACAGTTTAATTATCTCTTTTTCTTGCCCTGCAAGTCAAAGTATGCCCAATATCCATATACTGTCTGTCTGGAAATTTAGCACAAATTCATTATACTGAAACACAAAAATAAATAGCAGTACATCTTTAATTGATTTCATATTTGTACCTTAATAACATATTCATTTGGTGCAAATTCTATTTTGCTTCATATTTGTCAATAATTGAACATATTCATGATCATACAATTAACTTAAATATGGTTTGCGACAAGATAATGAACACTTTGCTACTATAAGTCTGGCACAAAAATGACAGAGTATTATCACATCACTGTTATTTATTCCTGTCAGAGTTTATTCACTCTTAATTTTAGCTGTGGTTAGCGGTATAACACTAACTGTTGCTGGTGGTATAACTCTAATGGTTGTTAGTGGTATAATGCTAACAGTGGGTAGTGGTATAACACTAACTGTTGTTAGTGGTACAACAATAACTGCCGTTAGTGGAATAACACTCACTGGTTACTGTTGTTAGTGGAATAATATATTCTAACTGTGGTTAGTGGTATAACACTAACTGTTGTTAGTGGTATAACACTAACCACAGTGTTATATCACTAACCACAGTTAGTGGTATAACACTAACCATGGTTAGTGGTACAACACTAACTTTTGTTAGTGGTATAATACTAACCATGGTTAGTGGTATAAGACTAACTGTTGTTAGAGGTACACTAACTGTGGCTAGTGGTATAAGTACATACACTAACTGTGGTTAGTGGTATACACTTACTGTAGTTAGTGATACTGATATACCATAAAAGTGTTAATTCTTGCCTGTGTAATTGTTTATGCTTTGCTAATTTTTAACTACTTTGCATGTTTTAAATTCACAAATTCATTTGTGCATTTTATTTTCATGGTGGCTGCATTGAGCACAAAAAATAAAGGTTTCACAACAACTGGAGGGCCAGTACAGTCCAATGTCTTGCACACATAGTTTTTTGCTGTTACATCAAATCCAATGGCAAATTGAAGCTGTCGTTTTCTGCTACGACAAAAATATGCCTCTGCATCAAAAAAATTTAAAAGAAAAACACAAGCCATGAAGAAAGCTATTCATTTGAACACATAAAATTGCGGTTGGGAACTGGAAAAATTGGGAACATTTACTGTTGCAACAGAAATGGAATACACACATAAAACATTGGTAATGTACTGGTGCTAAAGGAGCTACAAATGCTATGGTCAGTATAATTCAGCTGACTAGTAGGACCCAAAGTACAAACTTAATAAAAGTGTGCAATAGTCACCCAATATGCCAAGTGCAGATGGCTTAGGTGTTGCATCCAAATGCATGTTTTTTGTTATTCCAGAATATTATGTAAGGCATTACCAGCTACTATAGACCACTTGACATCATTATTTATCAACAAAGGCGAGGGACTTGTCTATCGATATGCTTGAACGAACCGCTACACTGTTCAATGGCTTTCTTGTACTATATGAAATGTGGTGGGCGATTTAAAATGCACATGCCCTGAGCAAACTACAATGCATACACACACTGCAGGGCAAAGAACAATGGAAATTGCCATAATTTGCGCGCATATTGCCGGGCAATGACGTCACATGTCAAGTGGTCTATAGCACTGACAGCTTGAAGCTCAGCCGATTCTGTTTGGAGGTAATTGGACCAGGTAGAGCATTCCATAAGTGAACCGAAGATGCAAGGAATGGTCTTTGGTGGCTGACCAGGTTGGATCTGACAGTACAGCTTGGGAGTTTATCAACCCATGATGCTGTAAGTCTCACTTTAAATTTTTAGTACGACACAAGGCATTGTGATCACTTCAGCTTATTCATTGTTGGGGCGGATTTTATTGGACACACAGAGTGAATAGAGAAGCAATATACAAAAGTCCTACTAGTCAAACTAAGATGGGCTTGATCAACCTCCCCCATAACTTAATGAGAACAATACAATAGGGCATGCTAAAGTTTGTCCAGCTTATAATTGGTGCAAAAATACAAGACTCATAACCTTGTGTATTGATATAGAATGGCTTGAATGCAGCTGAGCGCAGCACTTACGCTAGTTGGGTATTACATAATGCATGGCTATCATGTGCTTGTGAATTTACGCGAGTGTAAGTTGGGAGTTTATAGATGAGCACAGTAACAAAAACCAAATAATTTTTGCCACTTTATATAAGCCGAACACACCTTACATTGACACAGTAAACAATTTTGATATTCCTGCCATAGGAGAATCATTCAATTCTTCCAATATACATAGCATATGTGCATGGATGAAAAAATAATTGAATGAAATAATGATGAATGAATGAATGAATAAAGGTTTTGAAAAGACAATAAATAATGCTGATTAACATCATGTATGATATCATCTGATCCAATCAAGTTAAAGAGGTAATTTTGAAAACTATCCTCATCAGCTTTACTATAAGTATGCTGAAATTGGGCTATTCCATTTAAAATCCACACTACCCCTGAGGAAGATTTTGGAAATATCTTCCACATGGGGAGTAGGTTTTTCAAATGTAACTGGTCAGGGTTAATCATTTTGAAACCCAAACTCCCCCTGTATTAAGGCTTTACCTACATCTTCCATAAGTGGAGTAAGTATTTCAAATAGAAGTTACCCTGATTGTCTATTCTATTCAAAACTCATACTCCCCCTGTGGATGATATTTCCAAAATCTTCCACAGGGGTAGTGTGGATTTTAAATGGAATAGCCCAAAATTGTTACATCCTTGTAGTAGCTTAGCTGGTAGAGACAAACTCAGAATATTGAATATTCAGGGCAGAGCCTTGACATGATTGGTTGCTGACCTGTGCAGTACGGCATATTTCGTCTCGTTGACAAGACATCAAATGCGATATTCTGAGTTTACCTCTGCCAGTGATTATAGCATACTTTAACTGCTCAGTGCCAGAAGTGGGTAAGTGTAATAGCTGCCCTGTGAACATCTGACAATTTACACACAGTATATTGCACTCATCTACACATGGCAGCTATCGCACTTACCCACTTCTGGCACTGAGCAGTCGACTTGGTTGCAAAGTTATCAACTTGTCTTACGTATTTTGTTTACTTTTGATCATTATTTTTACCCGTTTCTCAATTTTAGAATTGCCACCTTTTGGCCTGGTAGATTCAGATTGGGTCACATAATATGTTATGATCACACAAATTGAGTCAAATGTTACCAAAAATCACCCAATATATAAAGTCAACACTTCAGGCACAGTATACTGAAATATTATAAAGTGTAAATGCTTCAAGTAGCCACAGATTGTGTATGAAATAATTGAATTAAAAAAAATATGTTCAAGGAAACTTGCTCAAAATGGGTAATATTTTCCTTAAAAACAACCCATAGTAATGGTTAAGGGTAGTGGTGTATAAGAGGTTAGTTGACAGGGAGGAGTAAAGATAAAAACATTCTTGGTGTGCATCATTTTGGCCTAGTATGGTCAGTCGTGTATACATAACATACCACACAGACTTGGACAATCACACAATTGTATTTTACACTATGTTAGCCCATAATCAAGTTGAATTGTGGTGTAAAAGTGGCGGCCAAAAAGTAGATGGACACTGCACTATTGGTCAAACTTCTGACCTGTAGTTAAGCTTGTAAAGGCCATCTAGGGACTACACTGCTCCACATCATACACCACCGTCAATGCTTGGAAAGTATACCCCTATCCAAAAACAAATTTTAGTACTCCTTCACAAGATTTTAAGATAATCAGATTTTTTTCATATAAATGATAAAAATTAACCAAATTGATTTAAAAAAAAATGTTATTCTAGATAATTAAAAGGCCAGATGGGTATACATATTTGGCTGTATGCATTAAACACATTTTCAAAATAGCATCATCATTGTAAGTTTTGAGTGCAGTGATTCACAGTATGATATCATGTTTCAAGTTTCATTAGAGAAAAACAATCAAATGTCACAGATGCTATGATTTGTAGAATAATATCATGTCATCATAAATTAGCCAATCAACAGCTCTCTTACAGAAAAATAATTACACAATCCGAAGTTATATTATTTGTGATGAATAAGGCTTAAAAAATTATATATCTTCTCTGATAATACATTGTGAAGGCAGACTTCTTAAAGAAGACATTGAAGACAAAATAATTGCAAACATGTCATTTCAACTGAATTACAGTCATGTTATGTGGATACTAAACATCATCCTCTCTTGGGATTATACGATAAGATATATTCCATTTAAAATCCACACTCCCCATGTGGAAGATTTTGGAACTATATTCCACAGGGGGAGTATGAATTTCAAATGGAATGAATACATTAGCAGCTCCATTTGAAGCTCACCCTCCCACAGTGGAAGATTCAGTTTGAATCTTTATCAGAGGGTGTATGAAATTCAACTGGAGCTGCTGAATGTGTTCATTCCATTTGAAATTTATACTCCCCCCCTGTGGTAGATATTTCCAAAATCTTCCACAGGGGTCGTGTGGATTTTAGATGGAATAGCCCATTCCGTGAGGGTGTATGGCAGAGTGGCGTACCATATTCTCAAGTTGTTCTCTCTGTTGCTTTGTATGTTTGATATTAATGTTAACCCCATGAGAACTACCTGCCTATTGGTCAAAAAAGAAGTTCTCATTATCAATTGGACCAATCAGCAACATTGTTACAATAATTTCACCACACAAAAAATTGGGATGAATTATTTGCAAAACTCCACTCTGATTGACGATTAAATGAAGATATCATGTAATCGACAGGCAATATTAGATCAGCAGGCAGTGCTCAAGGGGTTAAATGGTTCTTATCGGTCATCATCATGACCACATACTGCCCGTATGTATCCATAGTAACAAAGCATCTTGGCATCTAGTGTAATTTCATTTTAACTGGACATTACCATAGCAAACCATGGGTGTTAGTGTATAATTGAAAGCATAAACACTATTTGCAATGTCCCCTGACATATCATCCTCACAGCTGAGCTGAAATTCTGCTTCATACAGTACTTGCAGTTTTAAAGAAAATGAACGATTTGTTGCTTTTATCACAAGATGGATGCTACTCAAAGTATGTGCATCTGCAAATCAATTTAGCTGACCATAGTGTCCCACAAAATCCACAGAAGTACCTATGATGTGTCCATCCACAGAAGTACCTATGATGTGTCCATCCACAGAAGTACCTATGATGTGTCCATCCACAGAAGTACCTATGATGTGTCCATCCACAGAAGTACCTATGATGTGTCCATCCACAGAAGTACCTATGATGTGTCCATCCACAGAAGTACCTATGATGTGTCCATCCACAGAAGTGCCTATGATGTGTCCATCCACAGAAGTACCTATGATGTGTCCATCCACAGAAGTACCTATGATGTGTCCATCCACAGAAGTACCTCCGACGTATCTGAAATTACTCCGGTCCTTAGATGAACAAATCCTAGTGTATACTGATGGGTAAGCATAATAGCTCTAGTGCATTCCTGATACATCTTTGGAAAGACCTCTTGAATACCCTAATGCATACATCTGAATCAGTTGAGGTGATGTGTCTTTCATATGTACTACTGATACACCTCAGTAGTACCTCCACCGAACACTCTGATGTCCCTGTCATTGAGGGTTATATATGGTTTCATTAATACTTGTGCTGTTTACCAGGTATTGCCTATATTAAAATTTTTCCCATTAGATGGCCACCGACAATTCATCGATGTAAGCTCTTCCAGTTTGCATCCATCATCATAAGTTCTCCATCAGGCTAGGCACTCTTCACAACCTTATTTTTGATGTTGATCCTTGCTTATAGAGTTCTAAACAGGAGTTTCTGTGGTCTGGATGGAACGTTTGTAAAGCTCTTTTTCTGTAAAATAAGAAATAAAAAACTTGACTTTATTTGATTTGTTTTTCACATCCCTATCCCCATACACAAGGGTAATAAGTTTATGAACATGATGGATTCACATTCAGTATGCAGTAATAATATTATGTATCATCATTGGGCAGGGAAAACCTCCTATGTGTCATTGGCCCCTGAACATGTTTAAAGCAAAACTGCCTATGTAACCTTTTGGCAGTTTTGTTTTAAACATGTTTAGGGGCCAAACACATAGGAGGTTTTTCCTGCCTAACGATGGTATGGCATTAAACATGCTTATGCATGCCAAATGGGCTATTGCAGGTAAAATACATACACCCTGTATGGAAGACATAACCTTAATCTTCCACACAGGGATTGTGAATTTCAAATGGGGTTACCTGAAATCTACACCCCCTGTGTGGGAGATTAATGTTATGTCTACCATATGGGGTGTATGGATTTCAACTGGAATAGCCCAGAGTCACTTTTACAGGCATACAGAGTAAACTATGATCACAAGTATAGATATAGTTCCGGTACATATATCCAGTGACACAATCTGATCCAAACAGATCAAAGTAGGCATTTTGAAAATTTAGTTATTAGGCCAAGAAAAAAATTGTTTGCTTGCCCTCCAGTGATATTTTTGGGGTGGGTCGGTTGGAAAAATATATTTTTTTAAATTATTCACTACTGTATAAGGCTGTAGGCAATGAACATTGGTCATGTTCAAAGATACATCAATACTTCACTCGCAAGATACACCACAGAAATTGATAACGACCACATACTTACAGGCATAAGATGCCAAGTTTATTGGAAACATTGATGCATGAATGGATAGTTATAAATGTTATAATGAGTTTACAGTAATGATTTTCTTCTTAAGAAAAAGTTTGTTGGCCAAATTTAGCTTTGAAATTTCAAATTGAATGGGTGACTCCATTTGAAATCTACACCCCCTGTGTGGGAGATAACGATCATGTCTTGGGGGTGTAGGGATTTCAACTGGAATAGCACATTACTTGCTCATTCTCATTGGGCAGGAAAAACCTCCTTTGGTGATTGTGGCCCCTGAACATGTTTATAACAAAACTGCCAAAAGGTTACATAGGAGGTTTTGCTTTAAACATGTTCATGGGCCAATGACGCATAGGAGATTTTTCCTGCCTAATGTTCATATCATGCAGGTAGACACATTTTACACAATCCAAATTAGCCATCATCAATGCATGCAAAGGTTTGGTTTAGATCAGTATGATAGCACCAGATTGATCAAAGTGCTTAAACTCATGCAAACAAGCATGCCATTTGGCATGATTCACTCTTAGACAAAAGGTTCCAAAAATTCTTTATTTGTCCTCTCAGGAGAATCCAGTGGTAGTTCTTAGAAGGAATAATATCTTTAGTCAGTATGAAGAACCTTTTTGGTTCTCTAAAGAGGCTGCAAAACCTGTAATGGTTCTCTAAAGGTTTCTTAAAATATCAGGACCCTTTTTTGATGGTTCAAGTATGGGGATTCTCCTGGGAAGATACATTAGACCCCTTTGGAACCTTTTTTCCAAGTCTATTCAATCACGCTTTTTCTATCCTGCTATATGCAGTTCCATCTCAAGTTAAGACTAAAGCCATGTTGGATTTTGCAGAGGCAGGTTTCGAATCTGTAATGTACAGACAATTCGCCCTTTTACATGTGTGTATACCTCACGCGGGATTAGGTTTGCACTCGCGATTCAAATCTGTCACTACAAAATGCAACATGGTGTTACTCTCAACTTGAGATGAGACAGACTATATAATGTTCATTTTATAGTACTTATTCCTTGCTTCAATTAATGCTCTGCATGCTAGCCATGCGTTTCATCAATGGAAAAAGTTCATTTTCCCAAAATATCAAGAGCTATCTTAAGAACTACTGAACCAATACTAGGCTTGTTTGTACTCATTTTAATGCAATTTTCATGCTGATTCCAAATATGGTCATGAAAATTTATATTTCTGAACATTTTGAATTTAAATTTTTTTTTAAACATGTCGTCTGCAGTCGACACCAGCGTGAAGAGAATTAAAATCTAGTGAAAGGCATTGCCATGTTCTTGTTTGTTAGTCCATGATTATAAAATGTTAGTCCTTATTCATGCAATTCAGGCTATAGCATAAAATCAAACAAGATTCAAGAAAATAAAATCGCAATGTACCAAACTAGATAATAGGTCCGCAATATTTTGGCTTGCACTGTAAAAACAAAGAATTAGAGACACTGTGTGAGGCTCATAAATAACAAAAAGAGGCTATTTTAAAGTCTCACAATCATACACTAAAAAGGTACAGATCGCCCACCAAGTGGCAAAGTCCAGCACCATCTGTTAAAAAGGCCAACCATTCTATGAAGCATGTGCACGGAAATGCTATGCCAACTCAGTGCCTGTTATGGCGTATTTTTCAAAGCGCAATCTTGGTATCTTTCTGGTAAATGCATACGCATCATAGAGCTGCAAATAAACCCTTTATACAGCTCTATGATAGGCATGCAATACTGTGTACATGACTTGTTAAACACAGGCGAATAGAACAATTATTGGCCCTCATGAATATGCAACACTCTCATTGCATAACAAGCACAGGGATTTTGCCTGTTGAGGTGCTATCTGTACCTCTTTTATATCATGCTCAGAACTAGAAAATGAGATTTTGATCAACAGGGTCACTCCACAGCATGCACATTGATGATTTGTACACCCCTTCCTGGAATTCTTGCCATCCTCTTTTTCCAAAATGGGCTATTCCAGTTGAAATCCATACACCCCGACATGACATTAATCTCCCACACAGGGTGTGTGAATTTCAAATGGAGTCACCCATTCAAATAATCTCATTTGCAATTCACACTCCCTGTGTGTATGGATTTGAACTGGAAGAGCTCATTTGAATATGTTGAAGCCGGTATTAGATATGTATGGGTGAAGAATTAGTTCCAAAGTAAAGCTGCATTTTTAAACTTCTTACATAATGGATGAAACATACATTAACATTGCAAATTGGCATGCAAGTGAAATTATTATTTTCAAACAAACCATGCTGTAATACAGCCACATGCACTTTTTATTTTATTCAATTGTTAGCATTATAAAGTGTCATAATAGAAAATGAATTATTTACATAAATCAAATACTTGCAAAAATGTGATATTGTGTTAACCCCATGAAACCTACCTGCCGATTGGCCAAAAAAAAAGTTTTCATTATCAATTGGCCCAATCAGCAACATTGTTAGAATAATTTCACCACACCAAAAATTGGGGTGAATTATTTGCAAAGCTCCATTCTGATTGGTGATTTAAGTGAATATATCATGTAATTGACCAATCAGAGGCAATTTTAGATCGGCAGGTAGTGCTCAGGGGGTTAAGATTGTAAACCAAGCTAGCTCACATGGTTAAATTTCATTCTGCTTAAAAATAAAGCAAACCTTATAAAAATCACATCAAGCTTAAAATAGTCAAGACTGGAAAACAGGCCACTCAAGGGGGCATTTATAGAGTGCAGTTTAGAATGTATAGACTTGAATTAAGTCTTGAAAGGTGCAAAGAATATGATCAACATGGTGCCACTCAAGAAGACAGGTATATTGAAACACTTATACAAATATATGTATATTTTAAAGTCTCATGAAGGTACCACAGCATACCACATACTATGAAAAAAGTTGCAAACAGGAAAACAAGGTAGGGGACCTAAAAAGAAATATTATTAGTAGTGATGGGTTACCGTGGTTACAGCATTACAGGCTATGATGCTATAGATACATGCATGAATTGTAGTGAACAAGTTCATCAATGCTTTTGTTTTATTTTATTTTGCAATCATAAGCGATGAAATGATGCATCAATGAAGCATGATTAGGAAAAAGCAATCCACAGAATAATTCTTGTAAAGACCATTCAAAAGACATCCTGAAAATGATAGCAAGACTATCTCAATACACATCAAATTGAAGATGATGGGTATGCTAGAAACACTGGTGATGCATTCAAAGGAGAAGGATGAAGGATGAGAATGAGAATGTGAGAGTATGGACATGAGGTAATTGGGTTAAGAATCAGACAAAAAGAAATGAGAAGGACAAGAAAGGAAGAATGAGAGGGAGAGGGAAAGGGAAAGGGAGAGGGAGAGGGAGAGGGAGAGGGAGAGGAGGAGAGGGAGAGGGAGAGAGGAAGGAGAGGGAGAGGGAGAGGGAAGGAGAGGAGAGGAGGATGGAGAGAGCAAAGAGAAGGAACAATACAGAGATGGGAAGAATGGAAGAGGGATGAGAGGGACAGAGGGGTGAAGAGGGGGAGGGAGAAAGAGAGAGAATGGGCAATTCCAGTTGAAATCCATACACCCTCCATGGAAGATGTCACCTTAATCTCTCACACAGGGAGTGTGAATTTCAAAAGGGGTTACCTGAATTGGTGACTCCATTTAAATTCTACACCCCCTGTGTAGGAGATTAAAGTCATGTCTTCCATATGGGGTGTAGGGATTTCAACTGGAATAGCACAATGATAGAGCAAGAGTGAAGGAAAGACAGAGAGGGAAAGAGAGTGACGGGAGAAAGAGAGAGAGGGGAAAGGGGAGAAATGAAGGGAGAGAAAGAAGTATAGAGGGACAAAATGAGGGCTAGGAGAGAGATAGAGAGAGGAGAAGAAGGAGAATGAAAGGGTGAGAAGGAAAGGGAATGAAGAAGAGGGAGGGAAGGTAGAGAGACGGAATGGGAGGACAGAAGAGAGTGGGTGCAGAGGAAGAGGTAAAGAGAGGTAAAGAGAAAGGCAGGGGAGAGGGTGAGTAGGGAAGTGAGCACTAGAGAGAGGATGAGAGTTTGACAGAATGATGGGAACATCATGATATGGGGTGTTCACACCATACATTCAAGGTGAGGCATTCACACAGCAAACAAGATGATCATCAATACCAAAACTTTAATAGGCAACAAAACCACTGACTACAGAACAGAATAATGCGGATCAACCATCACCATCATCAGAATCAATCACAGCAAAGCAATTCCATCAAAATCCACCACAAAGAAATATCAGAAAAAAAGGAGACCCGTTCCTATAGGAACACCTGCCTTGGTATGCGTTGGCTTGCTGCTGCAGCGAGGCAAGATGCAAATGCTATACATCCGTCATTATGGGGCCCTTACTTTCCAAATATTCTGCTAACTCTGTGTCCTCGGCTTTGAGGGCCTGGCCCCGAGGAGTATTGCCCTGGTAATCGGTCTTAGTTAACGAGGCACCGGCTTCGACTAGCATGGCACATATGGTACGTCTAGTGTACCAGGCCGCCTTGTGAAGGGCAGTTTGGTTTCGTTGATGGTCTACTACGTCTATTAAACCTTTGGGACCTGGAGGGTAAAATAGGCAGGCAGTGGGAAGAATTAAACAAAATGATTGATATAGATTATAATTCATTTTGACAGGTTATATTACTATTATTGTTTTAAGTTTATTTGTTACAAAGGGATAATCTATTTGAAAACCATACACCCCCTATAGAAGACATGACCTTAAACTTCCACACTGGGAGTGTAGATTTCAAATGGAGTCACTCAATCAGGTAACCCCATTTGAAGTTCACACTACCTATGTGAGACTTTAAGGTCATGTCTTCCATAGGGGGTGTAGGGATTTCAACTGGAATACTCTGTTATTGTTACAAATTAGTGTCACTTTATAAGAAAATTATGAATGTTATAAATGAAATTTAATATTACACAAATTAGCCATGCACTATACTTTTTTGATATTCATTTTCAATTGCCATAGAACACTAGATCTTGTTGGTTAGGATAGTAACACTTACAATTATCTTAGTGTTTTAACAGATAACATAGATATCAGTGACAGCATTGGGGTGTACTTAGTATAATGACCATATGAGTTGTACCACAAATATGGTCATAATTTCCATATCTCTGGTACACACCCCAATTTCACTTAACTGGTGCTCAAATTAAAAATTTTAAAAATCAATTTGATAACAATTTCACAAATTTGGCCAAAAATCTGGGTCTTGAGTCAAATTTTCTTGGATTGGTATAAACAAGGATCTACTTTTAGATTCTCAGAGTGTACCCAAACCAAACTTGAGTACTTCCTGATCTGTGATGGAACATGTGTGCTAAAATTACATAGAATAATGCATATCGAACCTACACAAGCTGCCATTATTCACATTGTGTATCAATTCATGCTAAAAAGTGTACACTAGGTCAAAATTTGTGTGCACAATATTTTACTGAAGCCTTGAAATACTCAACATGTTTAAACCAAGCTCATAAAACAAATAACAGTTTCTGACGACAGTGTGTGGTACAATGTTTAAAATCTTTGACACGGTGAAGATCTTGAAGGTTTAATTCCTGGTGAAAGCAAATATCAGTAACATTTATCCCCTCCCTCCATTTCTGCATATGAATTGTGCAGTAGATGAAATGGATGACAAAGATCCCTGGCAAAGATCTCATTGCCAGTTCCCATCAGGCTAACACATCGCTGTTGCTTTTGATTATTTTTGATTTGTGCTCAAAGTTATGATCACTCCAACAAGTCGAGACTTTCATTTTTTGATGTGTTTATATTCAACCGTCACTCACCATTTTCTATAAGGTATTTGACGATATCTTTATGTCCAAACCTAGCTGCTTGGTGCAAGGCTGTCATTCCATGCTGATCTGTGGCAGTAAGGCTGGCCCCTTTCCTATGAAGCTCTGCAAACTTTTTCACATCCCCTCTCTTAGATACGTCCATTAGCACTGGGTGGTGGGAAGAAAAAAAGTGATAATAGATGGGTCAATCAAGCTGAATCATGGTTATTGACTGTGGTGGCACTAGAAACTGTTTAGGGGGGCATAGGGGGCAAAGTGAATTTCAGGGGAGCAAAAGTCAACCAATTTTGTGCAAAAGCAAAAAGTGGACATTTTTGTAATTTTGTGTTTTCACTAGGGGAATCAGGAGAGGAAGTTTTGACTGGGGGATATGACCTCTGACCTGACCCACCCCATATGGTAGTGTCACTGGTTATTAATAGTGATAAGAAATGTCCGCTTCTTTTGATTTATTATTACTTTATTGTAGTCAAGATTTATTTTGGCAGGTGCTGAACTTTTTTCTGAAAAAATGTGAACTTTAGACAACGGCAACGAAACCCCCCATTTTACGGGCAAATGGACTTTTCAAGTGGGGTTGGTCGGTCAGGACTTTTTTCTGAAGTCCTAAAATATCATCAAAAGCTTGAAAATTTGGCAAAAATTTGATAATTGTTTGTCAACAAATGTTGAAAATGTTCTGAATTTTTTCAAAAATTTTCAGTCAAAAATAATAAATTTTGGCTCCAAAATGGCTGATTTTATATAAATTTAGCAAAAGTTTTAAAAAAATGCAAAATTTGGGTCGGTCGGGCCTGTAAAATGGTGATTTTTTTTCTGTGGCCCTAACTATCAAAATTGAACTTGTGGGTCCTTTCCTGAACATTTTTTACTCAAACAAGTGGAATCATTTTTTTCTTCTTCCAAATTAGGACATTTTTGGCATGTTTTAACACAAAATATGAACCTTTTAGTGGACTTTGAAACTGGGATGGTGTGCATCTCAAGTTTCACACGTTTGAAGTTATTATCAAAATATTTCTACAGAGGTAATGTGGATTTTAAATGGAATATGCCCAGGCCATTTTAACTTACTTTTGTCCAATGGGTTTAGATGTGCTGTATCAGACACACACTTAGGATCTCTCTTAACAGGCTTTGGTGAAGTTGCATTGATGATATTCTCACAGCTGATAAAAAGAATAAAAAAATTTACATCATACAAATATTAGCTACATAGTAAATCTTGATCTTCGAATTTAAAATGTTGTGTTAACATGGAATTTGGTTTAATGCAGTAAAGAACACTATAAGTATGTTTAGTGGTGCTAAAAAATATCCACAAAAAAACCCAAGCAAATATCAAAATTTTTGATAAAAATGAAAATTTATACACAATAAAATCAAATGATTGATATGAACAAATATATCATGCATACATGCACTAGCTAGGAAGACAATTTAGCTGTTACAAATCTTTTATCCAAAAAAGTTTATTTACCATTTAAAAGTGACACATGCATGTCCCTCCAGGAATGCAGCTCGTGATGATTTTCTTATTTGAAACATTTTAGCACAAAATTTGCTATTTTCTTATCAGTGATGACATTTTTGAAATAATTTTTATAATTGGTGAAAAAATTGCAGTGAAATTGAATCAAACCAAAGCACCAATAGGAATGTCCCAAGATAGCGTCGGAAACAGATAGAAGGCATGCATGCAAATTTCAGACACAAAGTGAAAGAGCGCCACCAACGTCAGATCAAACCCAGACTGGGCCGATCCATATAAAGACAAGTCTGGAAGAAAGGGATCAAAGCCACAAAACACTATGAGCAACAAACAAGCAATGGGCTATTCCATTTAAAATCCACACTACCTCTGCTGAAGATTTTGGAAATATGTTCCACAGAGGGTTTCAAATGGAATAAGCAAATTAAGCAGCTCCATTTAAATTTCATACACCCTTTGAGAAAGATTCAACCTGAATCTTCCACAGAGGGAGGATGAGTTTCAAATAGAGTTGGTTAATGTGTTAATTCCATTTGAAATTTGTACTCCTTCTGTGGAAGATATTTCCAAAATCTTCCACAGGGGTAGTGTGATTTTAAATGGAACAGCCCAATTAATGATTGGTTGGATGGTTGGGAAATACACCTTGTCAGAGTCAGTTCATTCAGGGTTGCCAAACCTGCGATTTGGTAGCCCAATTGGGCAACTTTTGAAGATTTTCCCTGTGACTTTTGACAATTACCTGTCCTATAGAAACCAATGGTTAAGAAAAAAATTGGGCGACTTTTCAACATTGGCTCCCGCAACTTCCGATAGTTTCCTGCCCCATACAAACCAATGGTAAAGAAAAAAATTGGGTGATTTTTCGATTATTTGACCCGCGATTCGGGCTGAAATTTTTTGGCAACCCTGAGCTTGTGAGTGATTTATGAATAGGTAAGCTTCACTATTGTATAGTCTGCCTCTTCTAAAGTTGAGAGTAACATTAAAGCCATATTATAACATTTGCTGAGGAGAATGCCCTCAAGCGTTTTCAAAATTCTGTTTTTTACATGATTATATTGTACTTAAACTAACATACCCTGAAAAAATCAAGACTATAGGTGCTGTAGTTTTGTCATAATCCGAGATTTTGAATAAAACGCCGGATTCGTTTATTATTTATTATTACAATGGAAATATTAGTCGAACGCGTACACGATATTGACAACACAGTATGTGCATTGCGTGCGGGACGGATATACACATTCAAAGGTTAGTACCGTAACACAACCGACGGAGTGATACACATTGGTGATATCGGCGCTGGTAGTAAATTCCAATTTTCTTTGCTTTACCTCGGTTGTTTAGCTCAAAATTAAAAGGGGACATATCTGATAATAAAAGCTAACATTTTATGGCAAAGAAATGCTTATCTATTTTGAATGAAAATGTTATAATATGGCTTTAACCCCATGCTGGATTTTGCAGTGTTAGATTCAAATCGCGAGCTAACCTAATCCAGCGAGTTGCATACACTTGCGTAGAAGAGGGATTTGTCCATACGTGGGTGACACAACTGCATAAATGCACTGATTTGACTGTGAAATCCAACATAACTTGAGATCAGATAAACACAAATGATATTAATGCTGTTTGTGGATCCAATCCTCAGCAATAATAGTTGTTATGAACCCTCTAAGCCTTACCCTAACACTAACTTAAAACCTAACCCCTAACCCTAACACTAAGTTTTATCTTAATCCTAACCTAACCCTAAAATTCCCTAAACCCTATCTTTAACCCTTTTCAGACAATTGACCCTTCATAGTAATCCTCCAATCTGCCGAGTAGTGACTTACTAATGTAAATAACATGATAATATTACATAGATTCACTTTCTGAGAACTCTTGATGTTCAATTCCAATGTTATAATAATTAGCCAATTAGAGAGCCCACTTTGTCTCTGACTCTGCAAGGTATATTCTTGTGAGGTTTAGGGATGAAAAGCATTATCATAGAGTTGGGCTATTCCAGTTGCAATCCATACACACCCTATGGAAGACACAACCCTTAATCCCCCACACAGGGGGTGTAGATTTCAAATGGAGTCACCCATTCAGGTAACCCCATTTGAAATTCAAACTCCCTGTGGAAGATTAAAAACATGTCTTACATGGGGGTGTATGGATTTCAACTGGAATAGCCTATTAAGGCATTTTGTAGAAACCCTCCATTCATTTAATTTATGAATTTTTAAAGGACTTGCTTAATGGGGCAAAACCAAGGTAAAGAAGGTCTGCCTCAAAAGATGTGCACATATCGCTATGACTATAACTTGCTGAATATTCTTTTATGATCAACCCATTTTGGGGCTTCATTACCATATTTGGCATCAGCATGGAAAATGCATCAAAATGAGTATAAACAAGCCTAGTATTGGTTCAGAGGCGCTTGAGATAGCTCATGATATTTTGAGAAAATATCTAAAAACTTGGGACTTTTTATGTTGAAGTATATGGCTAGCACGTAGAGCATCCCCGGAGAGCATCAAAGCATCACGACTAAATGAAATGCTTCAGAGACAAAAAAGATTACCTCACATTAAACAACAAGGGCAAAGCTGCATTACTTTAAAGGTTAATGCTCTGCGTGCTAGCCATGCGCTTCAACGGAAAAAGTTGAAGTTTTGAATTAATATTTTCTCAAAATATCAAGAGCTATCTTGAGAACTACTGAACCAATACTAGGCTTGTTTGTACTCATTTTAATGCATTTTTCATGCTGCTTCCAAATATGGTCATGAAAATTTACATTTCTGACATTTTTGAATTTTAAAAATTTTGTTGAAACATGTCGTCTGCAGTCGACACCCGCGTGAAGAGAGTTAAGGTTAGTGTTTCACAAATTGGGTTTTGTAAAATGGTTAGTATTGGAACTAGTATTAGGGTAAAACTGATCCCAGTGAAGGGTATCTACAAATATGCCTACACCCAGAACTCATAATGTATAAGCACACATTATTTAGAAATATTTAAGCTGTTTATGCTATCTACTGAACAAGAAGTCATGCTTTCATGAGTTAATGATACATACTTTATTACAATGATTGTTATGATGATATTTATAATGATTGATGATTAGGTTGAAGCATTATTAATAGATTGAAACACATCTCTATTTATATCAGCACACAAAAATGTTTCAAACAGAGGAAGACAGAGATGGACAGATAGAAACTGACACTGAGAAAGAGAATAATAGAGATAAAGAGTGACAGGGAGAATGCAGGACAGGGAAGGAGACGGGGAGAGATAAGTAAGCAAGGCAAAGACAAACAGACAGAGAGAGACACAGAGAGAGACAGAGAGAGCGCCACAAGAGACACAAGTATATGCAATAGAGATAAAGAGAAAAAGGCAGAATGAAAGACAGAGAAGGAAGGGAGAGACAAAGACAGAGGGACAGCCAGAGAGATACACAGAAACAAATACATAGAGACAGACCAAGAGAGAAGAGACAACAAGGGAGACATACAGAGAGACAGAGTGTGATAGAGACAAAAATGGGGAGGAAGAAGGGGCTATTCAGTTAAAATCCATACACCCTCTATGGAAGACATGATCTTACTCTTCCACACAGGGAGTGTGAATTTCAAATGGGGTTACCTGAATGGCCGGCTCCATTTCAAATCTACACCCACTGTGTGAAAGATTAAGGTCATGTCTTCCATAAGGGGTGCATGGATATCAACTGGCATAGCCCATTGAGAAGCAGAGCAAGTGCAGAGCAAGATAGAAAGAAAGAGGCAGAGTCAGAAAGAGATAGGACCAAGTAGAGATAGGAGAAGAGAAAGCAATGATAACTGATGTAGGGTTAGTACCTGTCGCTAGCTGCTTGTGATAGCATATGGTTGCTTTCTTCAAGTGATCGCTGTAAGTGAGGTGTTAGTCTGCCGTCTTCTCTCTCTGTGCTATCGCTGCATGTGTTAGGAACATTCCAATAAGTGGTTAGTATTGCTTATGCCTTTAAGGTTGGTTTTAACCATGGAATTATGGAAACGTTTGGGCCTCTTAACTGCTGAATTGTTGGTCTAAAGTATATAAAAGTTTACGTTAAATAGTGAAGAAAGGAAGCCGCCTGTATGCGTCACCCTAGCTGGTAGGGTGTAAGACAATGTGAGACACAATTAAAATATGCGAGGATTGGAAAAAAATGATGCAAGCCCAAAAAAGTGTAAATATATAACATGGCAAACTCTTGATGAATCCATCTGTGAGGTTTTCAAAATTTGACCTCAAAGATGGATTCATCAAGTTTTTGCTATTCTAAATATGTATCTTTTGTACACTTACATTATGTATACTTTTATTATACCTTAGCTCAACAATTTAGCAGTTATGAGGCCCAAAGGTTTCCATAATGCCAGGGTAAAGACCAACCTTAAAGATACATACAGACAGCACTCAACTTTCTTTAATTTACGAGATGGAGATGTTGCGAAGCTGCTATATCAATGAAAGCAAAGCATATAGAAGTCCAAAGAGATACAGGAACAGATTCAGATGATTTTAAACATTGGGAATAGCCATAGAACTTTCTCCAAAAATCCAAATAAAACCCTCAATGCACTACATGTATAATTACAGTGGCCATTTACTCTTATCTACAAGCATTGTGCATTTTCCTAAATATATGATTCCATTTAAAATCCATACTACCCCTGTGGAAGATATTAGAAACATCTTCCACAGGGGAAGTTCGAATTTCAAATGGAATTAACATATTAGCAGCTCCATTTGAAACTCACCCTCCCTCAGTAGAAGATTCAGGTAGAGTCTTTCTCAGAGGGTGTATGAAATTCAAATGGCGCTACCTAATGTGTTCATTCCATTTGAAATTCATACTCCCCCTGTGGAAGATATTTCCAACATTTTCCACAGAGGGGGTATGGAATTTAAATGGATCAGCCCATTACTCACCTTCTTGCTTGCATAATCTGTGATCCCTTTGGTACTATTAATGCCGGTGATGCTGATCTGCTATTCACAGGATCTTGAACTAGAAGATCCGGCATGGATCCGGATCGTTCCCCAAGTAACGAAGGCTTGGTTCTCTCTGGGTCTAGTACATAGAGGTCATCGGATGATATGTCTGTGATGTAGTGTAGGTGCTCTTGTGAGCGATCTATTCTGAAGAAACGGTCTGCAGTTGTTGCTGTGTGACAAAGGTATTGCAAAAGTTATGAGTCGGTATTTGAATTGTATTTAAAGGAAATTTATTATCCAAAGCACAGAAAAAGATAAAAAATTCATTCAAAAAGAAGAGACTGATGAACATTATTTTTACACCTGTATCTTGAATCAGCTTATCATTACACTTAGTATGTGTAATATAGCTACCTGCTTCTTGATATAGGTATACAGCAAATGAAGAAGTGCTCATATACACTGTCTTGTGTCCCTGTAATACTTCAATGTGCTTAGTAAAATTTTTATCACATATACAGGAGAATTAGCAAATAGAAAATTCACTTTAAAACAGCTCAAAGCCATATTGTAACATTTCCATGAAAACAGATTAGTATATCTTTTCCATAAAATGTTAGCTTAATAACTGAAGTAAAGCAAAGAAAATTGGAATTTACTACCAGTGCCTATGTTGCCAATGACTTTCACTCTGTTGGTCGTGCTACAGCACAGTCCTTATTATGTTGATGTGTGTATGATCGTCCCGCATGGGGTGTGCGTACTGTGCTATGAACATTGTGTACGCGCTTGACTAATATTTCCATCGTAATAATTAAACAATGGTTCCTGCGCATTATTCAAAATCTTGGATTTTGTTAAAACAACAGCACCTATTAAGTCTTGATTTTTGCACGGTATGTTAATTTAATAAAGTACATTACAATCGTGTAAAAATATTGAGTTTGTGTTAAACAAATTTTTATTGAATGGTATTGATTAAAATTAAAGAAATTTAACACATATGACATCCAGGAGCCACTGCACTTGAGCACTTCTTCCACTACAGTCAACAACTCACATCCAATAATTCTACTTACAGTCTAAGAAACACCATGTTGGTGAAAGGCTTGACGCTGAACCATTTGCATTACTGTCCTGCAAGATATACACCTCTAGAAGTCTATCAATGTGAGCTCGGATCTGCTCTAGATTGCCATCACTGTCTACTACAATGATCCCAAGAGGCACAGCTGTAAGAAAGAGGTAAGTCATATATTGTTAACAAGGTGAGCTAAAGAGAAAGCCCCTCGAGAGCAGTTGTTCTGGGGAGAACCAAACCTGCTTGGTTATCAAATTAATCAGTGACAAAACCACACCTACTATACATGGGTGTTAACCCTAACAGAACTAGGACTCACTAAAGCTCACTATTAAAACCGCTCTGCGTGCATGGATTCCACGGGACTTGATGACGCAATCAGACCAAGTCATATATACCCAGGGAATCGTTGGCCGGGCCAACGTCACCTGTGTAGCTACATGCTGGGGATCTTCTGCGTGGCATGCGAAAGGGGTCCGAGGTTCAATCCCGGGGTGCCAAGTGACTTTCTTCTTCATCTTCTCTCCTTTTTCGTTCCTTCTTTCCCTTCCGATAGCCAAAAACCACGGGTAGGGTTAGGGTTAATCCGGGGGAGGGGGGGGACAGGTGGACGTGTTCCCCCACCTTTTGGCAAAATGACCAATTGTTTTACCTTTTCAGCCAATTTTTAACAATTCAGACTGATTGCCCCCCACGATTCAAGCTAGATTGGCGCTAATGCTACTATGTAATACCAGTCTATAAATAAATTCATTATTTTTTTAAACATCGAAATGCATGTACTTTCAATGTTTTATATCAAATAGAATGGTTGTTGCTTGAACATCAACTGATTCAACTCAACTCAAAAGTTCAGTTGTGATTGTTGTCTTACACAATGTCCGACCCATATGATCTATTGATTAGGCCAAAAAAAATAATGGTTTGTCTCAAAGCTCACGAGTGGTTTGAAAACAAATGCGAAATGCAATTTTTTTTTTTCCCGACTTTTTTCATGGTATTTGGAGAAAAAAATCCTTTTTTTTTAAATAAAAAAAATTCGCATTTCTTTTTTCCAAATCTCACGATTTTAAAAATGCCTTTTTTTTTTTTGGCCTTAGATTAAGCTACCATAAACCAACCCCACTTACAATACCGTTTATTGGCATATTTTAGCAGTAATATTATGTCACTGTTTTTTTGGCAGTTCTGATTACACTATGCAGGTTGTTCTAAATGTTGTTTCAAAGAGCTCTGCATTGAACCAAATGGGTGAAAAAAAAATCCACAGGTTACATTGTTCAGATCTTAATTTAATCACAAAAAGGCAAAAATAAAAAGCTTGCAAAATTTTTTCCGATAATCTGTATCTGGGGCAAACACTGTCTGGGTCACATTCAAATTCTAACAGCACAATGAAATAATGTGGTGGAAAATGTGTCACTACAGTACCCACATCCATGTGGGGTCAGTTAAGATGATCATAACTAATACACGGGTCACAGAACCATGTATTTGGGGGATTGGAATATGTGATGTCATCAGCAGTGCGATGACACTATGTCTGGACTGATACATCATTTTGTTGTCCGCATTACATACTGTTGTATCTCAAAAGGCTGCCTTGTGTGATTTTTTTTAATTAATGTCATCTAATTGTGATAAGATACACTGTAAAATTAACTTGATAACTTTAATTTTAGGTAATATCACACTATTACAATCCAAAACGAAAGGAGAATGCTGAAATATAAAGTAACAATATGAAATTCAAAAAGGATAATAAAAATCACACAAGGCAGCCTTTCGAGATTTGCGTGATGCGGACAATAATTTGTAGTTCAGGTGGTACAGTCTGAGTCATTAGGATTTTCACATTAAACATGCCAAATAAAACTGAACAATACCAACAGTTAAGCCCGTTCCAGGTTTACACCAAAAACATGAACCACATCAGCCTATTTAGATCACATTTCAGCCACTTGTGCCCCAGCTGCTGCCCACGGTTGAAAAAAAAATATGGCCAACGTATAACGTTATGAGAAAATCCACATTGAATTGTCAAGTTGAGGACTTAAATATTGTATCTCTGTCATTTTTAGCAAAGACTGTAAAACAAGCACAGAAATGTGTTTACATTGCACAAATATGCATCTATACTTGCCATCTTAGCGCTTGCAAAGCTAGTCTGTCTTAAAAAACAAACACATAGAATTGAGGTTTGTTTTGTTTATACAGCACGTATATATCCCCTATGTTCTTCACATACTCACATGCTTTCTTAAGTTTCTCCTTGTCATAGTTAAGTCGTTCATAGTCGTGCATACTGATGCGGCTCACCTGTATGCGTAGTCTATCATTGGATAAAGGTGCACTGGGGAGAAAAAAAAGAGAATGCGGCATATTGTAAGTATTTCTGGAACAAATTTGGTCAAAAATAAGAAAGGTACATTAATGTTTTGCATGCTGGCTGGAAGCCCGGGGCCATAGGCTTCAACATAAAAAGTCTCAAATTTTGCAATATTTTCTCAAATTATCAAGAGTTATCTCAAGAACCACTGAACCAATACCAGGCTTGTTTGTACTCATTTTAATGCATTGTTCATGCTGATTCCAAATATGGACATGAAAAAGTAAATTTCTAAAATTGCTGAATTTTTTAAGAAAATTTGGAACTTGACATCTATAGTCAGCACCCGTGTAAATATATCAATGTTAGACTGATATGGTGTGCTTGTACTCATTCAAAGTTTGTATAAATAAAAACCAGAAAGATTATTTGTGCTGCCTGATTTGCGGTGAGATTTTATTTAATAAAGGAAGCTACAGAATCCATTTTGCGAGTCATCTAATATGTATAACTCGATATACATAAAATTACAATTTCTATTATAAATAAATGAGACCTGACCATAATGAAATTGTTGATTTGTAAAAAATTGTAGAAAATGGATATGAGTAATGATATGTTTGCTGTTAAATGTCAAGAGAGACTAGTTGCGTATATTATTTTGTAACATATAAGATACAGAGTTGCCCCCATAGCTCTTGGTTATTGTACATGTGTTGCATCCAGAAGGTCCCGAAGGTCTTGCATTTGAGATTCACATTCTTCTTTTTTTCTACTAGATTTTTCCAGCTTTATATTCTTAAATTATATTAAACTTTAAAAAAATTGGATTATGTATTCTTGTTGTTCCTTATGTTAAAAACTTGTTAGGATTCAGTTGGCACACATATTGGATGTAAAATTACCAAGATAACGGATGGGATGTATTGGTGAAATGTATGTGTCAGGTTACATAACATGCTGTTTAAAATGCATGGTACTATGAAGCTATTGTAATGGGCAGTCCAGTTGAAATCCATACACCCTCTGTATAATGAAAGACAAAGATGTGGCCTTAATCTGCCACAAATAGATTGGGAATTTCAAATGGGTTACCTGATAGGTGACTCCAATTGAAATTCACACTCCCTATGTGGGAGATTAAGGTCATGTCTTCCGTATGAGGCGTATAGATTCCAACTAGAATAGCCCATCGTTCATTTAAGGGTAGGCAAATGATGCATTTGAACAAATTACATGAATAGTCGCATTATTCGAAAATCCACAAAGAATTTCCCTTGAAAGGAAGATTCTTTGAATCTTGATGAGAAGGATTGCAAAATTGTCATACTTTGCAAGTATTTGCTTTCTCTATGTCCCACAACAGAAATGTATACATATCTGACACAATTAATGTCACTTTTTTAAATTGACAATTATGTGTCAGACAAATATCATGCATATTTTTACAGTTTTTTTTTTTTCAAATAATGGGCAGTTGAGGTAATGGAATGTTGAATGAAGATGCACTGAAAGATAAAATACAAATGGTAGACTTGTTAGAGTTGTGATCTTGAGACTAACATGCATCAGTCTATGATCAGTCACTATAGACAAATCCAATTTCACACATTCCTACACCTCAATGGCAGCCAAAGCTGGGTCCCCGTCGGCTCCATCTCACCTAAAATGTGAAATGATGCGGCCTTGGAGGGTATTTTAAACTGCATTCTGTCACCCGTGTTACACGTAAACCAAAGAATGATGACAGTTTACAACACAAAAGAATCTAACATCGAATTTTAAGCGGCTTTAATCCACCCAATTGGGCAGTCACAACACCAGTTAGGTGCTGCGGGGACCCAATAATGGCTGACCAAATCCTGACCATGACTTGGCTCGTTGGGTTCGTCTATAGTGACAAGGAATAATTTCTATCAATCCTGTGTATTGTTATTTTAAAAACAAATTGCACATCATGAAAGAAACTGATTATACATCACTCATTATGGGAAATGCTCTGTAGCTCATTAGTCTGATCACCCATGCTATACACTGTTAGACCATTGGTTAAAAAACTGGTTGGGTAAGGTTTTTTTACCCAACATTGGGTAAATTTTAGCCAACACCAGGGTATTTTCATGAGGGTTGATCATATGGTACCCAGCAGTTGGGTTAAATGGTAATTTCACCCAACTTGAGTAACCTGTAAAGAGTGCTGAGGCTTGTGGATCAACGTCTAGGCATTGTGCCTGTGTGTAGTGCACTATAAATCACTGCGCTTTTTTTTAAACAAAAATAACCCAATGTTGGGTAAAAACCTTATCCAACCGCTTTTCCCCAGTGTTCTAACAGTGTAATATCATCTGAAGTTATATCTTCAGCTTGGATTTCTATTCTTGGTTTTGTGGATGATATTTTAAAACTGCAAAGCAGATGCCATTTTTAACTTCAAATTGAAACTTCAAAATGGATGACATTTAAACTTCAAATTGATAAAATTTCAAAATTTCAAAAAATGTGACAGTTTAACACTTCAAAACCTCTGTGAGATGTTTTTAAGTTCAAACTTGTCAACCTGGAGCTATGTATGAGCCTAGGCATTGGTTTGAAGGCATAGCATAATATTTTCTACAGAATTCTACATCTTCATCTTGTAAACCCTGCTGCCTCTTTGTGCTCTTCTATGATTTATTTATAGCGCATGTAGTCAATTTCAATATTGCATCACCAACCTTGCTACTATAGTCCTGGTACTCATGCCTGGCCCCTTATAAATCAATTCAACACAAATGATATTGACAAGTCTCCAAGCGCAAGCTTGACAAAAGTCTCCGAGCACAAGTTTGACAAGGGGGGCAAGAAGAAGGGGAAACGATTGTACACATTGGAGTCATAACATCCTCTAGCTACCAGCAAGTAAATTGTTTCACAATCCTGTATTAGGGTTGGCGGACTATCATGTTTGCTGTCAATTAAATGCCTTGGGTGTCTGTTTTAACTGGCATAGATGCCTTTCTTGAAATGTTGAACATTGTTTAAATTGGAATAGATTCTCTTCATACCAAATGGTAGTTGTGACTCATATTCGCTCTCTTTCTAGAATTTTAGTGTGTTAGATAAAGTTTTGTTCATAAAAATGGCACAATTTTGTTTAAAAAAATGTTTTGTTCTTTTTTCTGGCAGACTATACTTGTTTGGTTGCAATTAAATGCCTAGGGTGTCTGTTTTGACTAACATAGATGTTTTCCTGAAATGTTGGGCATCATTTTAACACATCTCAAACTTACTCAACTCACAGCTTCTTTGAATATCAAATGACATTTTATTCCCAGTTTTCACTATCTCCATTGAATTACAGTGTATGTTAAATGAAGTATTTTAGAATATCAAAATGGAAGACATTTTTAAACTTCAAAATCTCTGAAAATCCCAAAATCCTCTTGAACCATTTCAGGCTGACCAGTCACGAATATCACTGAATACCCCTTTAAACTGATTCACACCAGTCCACAGAGAACTGGACTCAATAACTAGCACAATGAGATGCACAAGTATACAGACACAGCCTGGAACTGCTACATTTTACCAATCAATGGTATTACTTTCTTTAGTTAATGAAATAATTGGATTTGCTCTATAAGCCACAATCACTAAGTAAGACATCTGATGAGAATGGGGTACTAAGTCTAATTTAGAGGGGCACCGGAAATTGTAGGCACTTTTTTGATTCCACTGATGTCTGTACAGGTGGGTAAATGAGAAAATAATGCCTAATAAAATAAATTTTGACACAGAACTTAATTTTGAACATAACAGTGAACTAACAAAAGAATGTCAATATAATTTTTCACCAGGTTCTCTGTCGCAAATCAGGACCGAAATTTATTTATATAATTCCTGTTCCTTGTATTGGATTCTTAGCTAAACAAGACTATATTGGAAACCATTTGTGTCATCTATGTTTTACACATAGAAAATGAAGAAATAGAACAGCTTTTA
Source organism: Amphiura filiformis (assembly GCF_039555335.1). Classification (NCBI taxonomy): domain Eukaryota; kingdom Metazoa; phylum Echinodermata; class Ophiuroidea; order Amphilepidida; family Amphiuridae; genus Amphiura; species Amphiura filiformis. The sequence continues at coordinate 41,019,386 of NC_092639.1, read as the reverse complement.
AAAAAGTAATGATCATTTTTGAATTTCAAGTCCCATGATTTACTTGACCGTTACTTTGGTCCACTCCATGTGACACTTGACATAATAAGACCACCCAGCAAACACAAAAATGTTTGAACGTTTTAAACATGTTATACTTTGGGTTTTGGTTTAGATAAAATCGTTTCAATAACACCAAATGTCAGGTTATATAAAGGTCATGGAAACGTTTTAAAACGTTTTATGAAAATACGCTACTAAAATATTTTTAAAATGTTTTCAAAATGATGTTGTAAAATATTTTTTGCATATATTTTTCCCCAAATATTTTGTCAAAACTTAAATAACAATATGTTAGAAAATTTGCAGCGAGTTATCAAAAAACGTTTTTATATGTTATGAAAACATTTTATACCCTTTATATAACCTGACATTTAAACATTTTCTGGCAACCTTTTTAAACCTTTTGCAAATGATGTCGAAAATGTTTTGTGTTTACTGGGTAAGACCAGTGATTGTGAGGAATCGGATAGCAACGTTTGCACAGTATTTTTGTGGGTCGACCCAGGCCAAGAGCACATCAGACACACAAAATTGCATTCTGAATACGAGGAATGTCTTTCTGATATCAAATAATTCGGATTTTTTGAAATTTAAGAAATATGTCTAAAATCCCTACACCCCTATGGAAGACATGACCTTAATCTCCCACACAGGGAGTGTAGATTTCAAATAGAGTCAGTCATTCAGATAAACCCTATTTGAAATTTGCACTATATCTGGAAGATTAAGGTCATGTCTTCCATAGGGGGTATGGATTTTAATTGGAATAGACCAGATACTGTTTTGGTACTCTTGTGAATATGACATTTAGAGGCACACACATCATCCAGATGAAACTCAAGTTTGGATAGCTTTATGTACACATATGAACCTCTCTAAGGAGGTATTTACTTCGCTCATGTTAACCAACTTACTGTACAGTATCCTATATACCGCAAGAGGAATGATTGATATTACTTTGGTGTGTTATTGTTAAGAAGTGACTGAAAATTATTTGCCATATGCTTTATGCTATACTTTGTATTTGAGCACAAACACCACTAACTCGGGCACTGCCCTGACTCGCCTCAAACACTTGACGGATACCTTACCATTTCATTGGTTCTGGGTCTGAGTTATATACTATTTGATATAACATGGCCCAGCACAAAAATGTAATAATGCAGCTTCATACATGCTACTCAACTCAAAAGAGTTTTTTATTTGTCAAATCCAATTTGAAGAAACATACTAGTTTTCTTGCTGACAGTTTTGTCAGTGAACCACTGACTTTATCAATTGGGGTAGTCAAAAATCTTAGAGAGAGAGAGAGAGTGACAGAAAAGCTAGAGGGATCAAATAATCAATTCAGATCAGGAGGGGGTGAGGAGTAATGAAAAGAGAAGAGGGGCTCTATAATCTAAGTCACATGTATTTTTGGAGACTTCTAGCAGACTAACATCGCTACCGGAAGTGACATAAATCCCTCCAGTCATCAGCTGTTGGATCATCACAACAAGAAACTTTGATAAAGTAAGTAGTTCACTGAGGACACTGTCAGCAATAAAAAGTTTCTTCAAATTGGTTTTGACAAATGAAAAACTCTTATAAATCATCCTATTCTTATTTCATCTAATATTAGTATGTTGTTAACAAAAGTGTTTTAAAATAAGAATACATGTATTGTTTGTAGCCTCTTCCATGCATCTATCATCTTGTACAACATGCAGGGTTGCCAAAACAATTTTAGCCCAACTGAATCGCAGGTCAAATCATCAAAAAGTCACCCAATTTTTCTCTTAACCATTGGTTTCTATGGGACAAGAAACTACTGGATGTAGTGGGAGCCAATGTTGAAAAGTGGCCCAATTTTATTCCTAACCATTGGTTTCTATGGGAGCTTTTGGGACAGGGAAATGTTGAAAGACACCGGCAAAATCTTCAAAAGTCACCCAATTGGGCTACCAAATCACAGGTTTGGCAACCCTGATTATATGGTGATACCATTATTTTTGGCGTAACACTACTTGACCTTTTACCTCATTGTTCGACTTCAAATAATGGTATTACTTGAGAGGAGGATTCAAGAAAGAGGCTGAAAACAAAATACATTTTGTCTTTAAATAATAAAAGTAAGAAGAGTTTCCATAGTAACCAGACACCAAATATGACAAGACTGCCACAATATTAGTAACCAGTGTTTCCATAACTTTGTGTTAGCCGGGAACTAGAGGTAAAACATGCTTACTACATTGATGAGATCAATAGGTCAAGCTCAGCATCAGGCCCTGGCGATGGAACACTAGGAGGAATTCTACATTTCATAAAAATATTGGGCAAATAAATTTGAAGGAATCATAATCATACAAGTGTAGGAAGCACTTAAAGGCCCATTCAGTGATTTGCTCATCTGGACGATCGTAAAAATCATCTAAATTCAGATTTTGGTATCTTTGTCATTGTCATAGATGTGCTAACATAGCCTGCGAATGGTTCAGCCGAAAGCAGTGTATTTAAGACAAAATAAGACATTTTACACGAATCTGTAATTTAGATACTGACAGTATCTAAATTAGCTACATGTATTTGAATGGGGCTTCAACTTCGTCCAGTACTGCTGTTTTCTTCCAAATTTGTCATTTCCAAAATACCACATGACAATTTGAATGACTTATCCTTCACTTTTAAGTAATTTATAAACAATTTTTTACACTTGTGCTGGGATCACTGAATGGGTCTTTAAGATATTAAAATTGATATAATTGCCAATAGTACTATTGGGCTATTCATTTAAAATCCACAAATCTTCCACAGGGGTAGTGTGGATTTTAAATGGAATAGCCCATTAAGGTTTACTATAACTAATAAGTGATGGACTTTCTCAATGGAAAATCATAAGTTGTAGGGTACCTGCAGGTAATATGGGACCATTAAGGACGTTTAGCTTATTTGCATAAAAACTAAAGAAGATATGCCCACAAGAGATTGTTATGATGAACAACCTGTCCTTTAAGATTAATAAAACAGGCAATGTTACCGTGTTTTATGTTTGTTTGGGCGCTATGACGTCAAAATGACGTCATCGTTAAGTGTCCCATATTACCTGCATGTGCAGGTAATATGGGACACTGTGTTATCTCTATGGTGAAAATCAAAAAGTTCAGAAAATCACTCTTTTGTTCTAAAAACATTTTTGTTACATGATTTTGAATGTTAAATGCAAATTTCTACAAGAAAATTCAATTTTCTAAATAGTTTTGCTTTTCGCATTGACAATGCACACAATTTCCTATGTGTCCCATATTACCTGCACCCATTCAGTTGAAAATCAGAGAATATAATCATTTATAAAAGGAAAGTGCCACTTGTCAGTGGAATTTTACCTGCTGATAAGCTTAACCCATCACCTAAAGATCATAAAAAATGACAAATGCCCCCTCAGTACCAGAGTTTTTGGATACACAATCATAAAATGTGACGTCATTGATTTTATATCAGGCCAAAAAACGTCATAATTTTTGGGCAATTTCACTCTTTTGGCATTGATTTCCAAGAGTTTGATACACAGACTCCAAAACTACATTTCTAGAAGCACAATTGATGTCTCTAAACACTTAACAAATCAACTTAAAGTGTTTACCTTCTCTAAGCTACTTTTTGTTAAAATGAAAACAGGTGTCCCATATTACCTGCTGTCCCATATTACCTGCACCTACCCTAGTATTTCTACACATATATGTTCGGTTATATATTTATTTATTTACATAACTGGCTAAAATACATCAAAAATGCACATACAAAGCATGTCATAAAATAAAAATTATAAAAGATTGTCCCGGTAGGTTAGCCAGGAGGAGCCAGGAGCGCGAACACTATCACCCGAGGGGTGTGACCCCTCCAACCCCCCCCAGACAAGTGAACTCAAAACCAGAGGATGATTTAAACACTACCCAACACCCCTCTGCAGTGAGCAGAGCTGTTATTGCAGTATGTACCGATGCAGCCGATCCCTGTACGTGGTCGAGCTTTCATCAGATGTATCTCCCACTTCATCAGGACTGACAAATTCAGAAACTTCATCGATGATGAAGTCAAACACATCTGAGGAAAGCTCGACCACCCACAGGGACCGGCTGCACTGGTATATACTGTGATAACTGACAGCGTATGTGTAAAATACTATAAGTTATTTTAATATAATATTATACAACATGTATAATAACGAAGAGAGGTATATCATAATTATATCAAGCCATTTAGAAATATGGTAATCTAGTCAGTATAGTAGGGCTTAAAATTACTAAGAGATCTAAAAGCTATATTTTGATTGGTTACTCAGATGATTATATCATATAATCAACCAATCGGAGGCTTTGTAAGAAAGACAGTAATACCCATGGGTTATATACTTACTCTGTAGTGAGAGGCACTGATCCCCTTCGCTTTGGTTTGATTATCATATTAGCTTGGTTGCGTAATGTTATCTTAATCATGCTAGGAGCCAGCCTGCATGGTTCACCATCTACTTGCACCGGGATACTGGCAGTTGTGGTCACTTTAGCTTCCCTTGCCTGGCAAATCCGTTCACCATGACCACCAACATACAGTGTTGCCTGAAATATATAAAAAATAGTTTGAATGATAGTGCTCTTTGAAGATGAAAAGTCAATTGTGGTATAAATTGAGACAGATTCAATGGGTTTACTACAACTGGGCATTCCACATGTAGCCTGTGCCTTGTACAAGGCTAGTGGGCTTCTCTTTATCCACCGATTTTCCAAAGTAGCTTACACTGTATCTACTGACAAATTGGTGGCTCTGAAAAGAGCTGTTTAAGGTAGATTGACCTTCTGTACTTAAGAAATGGTGGCTTTTCAAATGAGTAATTTATGACACATTCCTCTTTTTTTTAAAAACATTTTGCCTATGGTGGAGGAGTAAAAAGTTCAAACTATTCAGCAAGTTTATTCCCGAGAAGTCTCTAGACAAATTAAGGTATTTTTGGTCTCTTAGGTCTCTTAGGTTTAGATATATCTGGGGTGGGGAGGATAAGAGGAGAAGTAAATGGGACAAGCCTGTGTTCACCGGCTAGAGTGCATCTCTCTCTTTTGCAGCTATTAGGCCAGACTCCTCTATGTAATGATGCTGCTGGGGGATTGCTACACCTCCTCCACAGTGAATCTGTTACCTTCCCAGCATTGAATAAAGCCTGTACCCATTTGTACACCTGGATGTGGAGAGGCAATACGGATGAAGAGCCTTACCTAAGGGCGCTACAGGGATTTGAACCCAAAACCTCTAGCTACCTTACAATGAGTCAAAGACTTAGACTGCTGCGTCACAGTGTCCCCGCAAAAAGGAGAGTGAAAGACTTACCATTTGTGATGGTGTGAATCCAATGATTTCCAGAAAGCCATCATCATGTCTCTGCGCCTCAAATTGCGGGTATGAATGTATGCTAGGGTTACCCCACGGGGCTGTGCCACCTCCATATCTGTAACATGAACACAATGGATACAACGTCAGTACCATAACATATTAGCAAATAAATCAATAAAACCAACAAAAATGGTCACTGATGTGAGCTTTTGGGTTTATCCTTCGTGTCTCATTTGTGTGTAATGGACATTAATTTCAAAGAAAATTGTGACTTAGACAACAGAAATGAGTTATTCAATTTGAAATCCACACTCCTCCTGTGGAAGATTAAAGTTAAAGTCATCCACAGAGGGAGTATGGATTTCAAATAGAATAGACATCTGGGCAACATATAACCAAATGTAACACCAAGAGGTTAGGGTTATGGTTACACAATTAGACAAGCTACCAGTGGCGTAGCGTGGGTCATCTGATTGGGGGGCACCAGGTCTGATTGGGGGGGCACAAGCCATTTTTCGCCATTTTCCTATGGGATTTTTAAAATTTCAGATCGATTGGGGGGCACATGCCCCCATGCACTCTATGACGCTACCCCCACTGCAAGCTACCATCTTAGACTCTTAGAAAAACAGATTCTTGGCTGTCATGTATGTAGAACGTTCAAGAGAAAAAGGGTTTTTGAAAAATCAAAAAGAACCCCAAAATGGTTCTTTCTGGCTTTTCCAGAACCATTTACAGGTCCAAACTGGTTGCTTCTAACCTTTCCAGAACCATTTTCTGTTCTTTGTAGAGCCATTTAAGGTACCACATACAGGACAGCTCAAGAACCATTTTAGGTTCTACTTAGAAGTTTAGAACCATTTTTTCTTAGAGTGTATAGTCCATGGACGAAAACGATAACAGGCCGCATCCAAAGTTTACAACCATTTTTTCTTAGAGTGTATAGTCCAAGGACGAACAAGATAACAGGCCGCATCCAAGCAGTCAAAGTTTCAGCATCACCCGATATTGAGGGCCAATTGTTCCATGAAATGCGACAGGCGAAAATGCTACGCACATTCGCGTAAACGTGAAGACACACAAATCTAAGGCACACTATGCTGGTGTGATTGTTAGACACTGCACAATCATACTATCGGCCCTCATGAATATGCGAGAATTCACAGCATACAATGCACAGGGACTTCGACTGTTGATACATGTAGTAATCTGTGGTATAGTAACTTTACCTGCTGATATTAAGAAAAAGCAAGCAATGCAGCTTGAGTTCCTGTAGTTTACTGGTATAGTCCACCCCATCACACTCCAGTGTGATCTGTTTGGTTAGGTCCTTTGAGGCACGTTTTAAGATGTCTTTGCCACCCTTCCTGGCATAAAAGAGGCGGTTTCCAAATTGACTGCTGAATTTCTCTGGGTTGGCCTCTGTATGTAAGAAAGTACAATGTCATAAATAAATTGGTGCAGAGAATGATGTAAGAATGAAAAATAACACATCCTATGTGTAACACACAACATTATGCGAAATAACACTCCCAGTGGAAGTTGCAACATTGCTATAGTCTGTATACTTCCTCGAATCAGTAATTTAGAATTATTTTTTACTGTCTCTAAACGTAATGATGATAAGTATATAAAAGTATACATTTTCAGAAAGGAAATGATGCAAGGAATCCAACTAGCGTAAGCAAATGAGCAGTTTTTGAGAAAATTACAAAATTTGATTTTACTTTACTGCCTTGAGAAAGATACACAGTTAAGTTGCGCGTAGGATGGCGGCCATCTTGGATATGCAGGTACAGGAAAACATACTACAATTACTTTGCAAACATTTCAAATGATTACTGATTTGTGAAACCACCCAAATTATAAATAATTTAATACCATTCTCATTTCTCACGCCATAGCGGCATCTTAGATGTGCAGGCTAGAAATCCCAAGATGTGCGTTGTGTGTAGGATGTATTAAAGGGTAAGTGGTCTGCAGCATTTCATATTAATGGACTCATAAATCAGGCCCCTTGAATATGAATCCATATCTGGGGTTAAATGATCAAAGTAAACATGTACATAACACAGAGGTGGTTCCAGTGGTGGCATCCGGATTATTTTTCCGGGGAGAGAGAAGAGGAGGATGGGGAAATACAGGGATGCCAGTGGCGACGGTGGGTCATCATATTGGGGGGGGGGCACCGACCATGATTGGGGGCACCGGGTCTGATTGGGGGGCACAAGCCGTTTTTCGGCCATTTTCCTATGGGAATTTTTAAAATTTGAGATCGATTGGGGGCACGTGATGCTACGCCACAGTGGGATGCTAATGGCCTGAAGTGACTTTGGAGGAAAAGCCTGATAAGGTACACACATTTGGGGTATAAAGCCTCAAAATCGGCTGAAAATAAATAAAAGTGTGGACATTTGGAATAACAAAATGTAGGAAATTGAGAAATTCCTGAAAACTGGTATCCCTGGGGAATAATCTGAAAAGGTTGCATTTTTTTTGCTCCAATAGTGTGATTTCTAAGGAGCTTTAGTTCTAACTGATGGGGAGACTGGGAAAGTTCCCAAGTTGGAGAGTAAAATTAAGTGATGTTGGGCAATTTAACCTGCAGTTCAAGCTGAAGATATTTATCAATCAACCATCTCCTATACTGACCTCTTGATTCATGGAATTCTAAGGCTGTTCTGGCATCTGCTCCCAGGCTGAAGTAATTATTGAAGACCTCTAGTGGGCCTTGGTCAGGGAGGCCTTGCTCATCCGCTTCCTCCTTGTTGATTTCTGCTTCTTTATTAGGCTCTATACTCAGGTTCCACCTGTCTAGCTGTACCATGGGGCCCTCTTCTATCTGACTTAAGATCTTGTAGATCGGCTCATCTGTGTACCCCTGTTTAAAGCAACATACGGTGAACATGATTAATGTACGTACATTCATTTGTATGTCCAGTCATTTTTATACTTTACAAGTAAAAGTATAGGAGGTGTTTAACCCTTTTACTTGTTCAATCGGTGATATCAACATGTTAAAGTGTTAACAAAAGTGTTCAGAAACCTCTATGAATGTTTGAAATGGTTAATAAAATACCTCTATTAACCTGGAGGACATCCTTACAACTTCTTCTGCCTTATGCATGTTGGCAACTACAATCTATTTCATTTAAAATCCACACTAGTCTACCCCTGTGGAAGATTTTGGAAATATCTTCCACAGAGGGAGTATGAATTTCATATGGAATTAACAATTAGCAGCTCCATTTGAAACTTGCCCTCCCTTAGGGAAAGATTCAGGTTGAATCTTTCTCAGAGGGTGTATGAAATTCAAATGGTGCTGCCTAATGTGCTCATTCTATTTGAAATTCATACTCCCCCCTGTGGCGGATACTTCCAAAATCTTCCACAGGGGTAGTGTGGCTTTTAAATGGAATAGCCCAATATACTGACGTTCAATCTTTTCAGCAAATCCCCACCAATAAAATGTATTGCCTCTTTGGAACAGCAGACATAGCGCATTTAATAACATCAAGGAGATTGTTGATCAATGTGCTGCGTTGACAAGTAAGCCTACATGTGCCCGGTCATTGCACGCAATCATTGTTGGTCCAGAACTGGGAGGAAATTGCACTCTTACAAAACAAATCAAAGTTCAGGCATTGTTATGTGAGCAGAAGCAGGATTTGAATCGATGGCTGCCTTGTTCATATATTTATAGGAACTCCCCCTGGCCCACCTACTATACTACTTAAATTAAAGTATGCAGGCTCCACCCTAGCAGAGAATAGACGAATGCAAAACAAAAGTCCAAGTTGTGAGACATTTTCTCAAAATATCTCAAAAACCACTGAACCAATACTAGGCTTGTTTGTACTCATTTAATTGCATTTTTCATGAAAATTCCAAATATGGTCATGAAAATTTACAATTCTCAATTTTTTAAAATTAGAAATAGAAAAAAAAAACTTGTCGTCTTAGGTCGACACCCACATGGAGAGAGTTAATGATGCAACTCAAAGACATTATATTCAAAGGGAGAAGAAGCTCAAGCAAATTGAGATCAATAACTGAGAGAGTGCAATTCAATCCAATGGGCCAACTTTGCATTCATGGGTGATTTGACAGCTTCCTTTTTTTGATAACCCCCATTTTAAACAAGAGTTTCTTAAACACTCCATTCACCCATAATATGGTTTAATAAATAACATGAATTAGTACAATGCAGCCTCTGAATTGTACATTTTCATGATTATATTTGGAATGAGCATGAAAAATCCATTTAAGTTAGTACAAACAAGCCTAGTATTGGTTCAGTGGTTCTTAAGATAGCTCATCATATTTTGGAAAATATCTCAAAACATTGACTTTTCATGTTGAAGCCACCTATATATATTGGCCAGCATGAATAGCATTAAGGGGGTACTACACCCCTGTGGTAAATTTGTGATTATTTTTGCATTTTTCTCACAAATTAATAACACACTGGTAATAAAATTTATATATATTATTGGGGCAAGGAATCCAATTTACTACACTGAAATTTCAGTGACTCTAGACAAGCGGTTCAGTAAATATGATATGAAATGAGGTACATCATAGTGGTACCTCATTTTCTATCATAAGTATCGCACCGCTTGTCTTGGGTCACTGAAATTCCAGTGTAGTAACTGGATTCCTTGCCCCTATAATATACATAACTTTTGTTTACCAGTGTGTTATTAGTTTTTGAGAAAAATGCAAAAATAGTCACAAATTTATTAAGGGGTGTAGTACCCCCCTTAAGACAGCTCTGAGAGCCATGGCTACTGCACAATCTACAACCAAGCTGAATCGGTCAGACGAGCCTCACTATCAATGCTGTGCATCCTCCACTTGAGTCATGATTTAGAGGTTAATGACTGCGCATTAGTTGTTTTTACGCAATAGTGAAGTATCTAAACATTGGGCTTTGGAACCGAGGAATATTCCGAGGTCAAAAGCACAACGTTTAGATTTTCAAAATACCTGAAAAGTAACTGATGCAAAGTCATTAACCTCATTCATAAACCATCACTTTTCACTCTTATTTATGTCACATTTCTTCTTTAATATTTGAAAACAAAATACAATTTTAACTCTATCTTTCATTTTCCCTGTAAAAAATTGAATAGGTGATTTGGGAAATACTGCTAGCCACCAATCACACTAGTAGAGCGCACTCATGCATTATCCAAATATGATGGCCAGCATCCACGTAAATTGTTCGAATGAGTTTTTGTACCCAGTATATTCAAAGGTCATCTTGCAAGTGTAAATAAATATATGGGTCAAAGAACTTTGGCCTAATAGATTGGAATGTTTGTAAAAATCCTACACTATAGTCCGTATGCCTTCCTCGAGACAGTAGAGAGTAAAACCAAATATTCCCTAAAAACTGCTCATTTTGGTAGGAATCTGTTATACTAGTTGCATCATTTCCTTTCTAAAAATGTATACTTAGGCCAAAAAAAAATAATGGTTTGTCTCAAAGCTCATGAGTGGTTTGAAAACAAATGCGAAATGCGATTTTTTTATTTTTTATTCCCGACTTTTTTCATGGTATTTGGAGAAAAAAAATCTGATTTTCGCCAAATTTTTCTGGAAAAACTAAAAAAAAAAAAAAAAATTGGAGAAAAAAATCCGCATTTCTTTTTTTCCAAATCTCACGATTTTACAAATTTGAGACAAGCCTTTTTTTTTTTTGCCTTATATATGCTTATCATCATTACGTTTAGAGATACAATAAAAAATAATATCTAAATTGCTGCTTCGAGGAAGGCATATAGAATATATCACTGGTTATAAGTGTGCAATTCATGATGTTGATTCTGTGGACACATTCACAAAACTGATTGAAACTTGAGTTGAAATGAAATTCTACAAGTTATCATGTAACATTAAACCACGGAGTGACGCAGATGCAGTTACAATAAAGATAGACTGAAAATAGCAAAGCATGAGCAAATAAAGGATGAGAGAAAGAGAGTAACAAAAGAGGACAGAGATGGATTGTTTTATATGTTCTTCATCAAGTCATTCACAAAGTGCCAATAAAAAGTTGAATCGAATTTCCAAGAATTGACAATCAGAGACATACAGAGATGTTACATTCAAAATGAGGTTATGCAAAATGGGCTGTTCTTGTTGTAATACATCACCCCCTGCAGCATAGGCGTAGATCCCAGGGGATATGGGGGGGGGGGATAAATCCCCCCAATATTTTGCCAGGGGGATGGTACATACAATCATCCCCCCACAATGTTGATGCCTGAATATGGGTTTCTGACCAAATTAACCTCATATTTGCCCATTTTAGCACACTTCACACACATTTATTCTTCTTTTGCACCATATTTCATCAGTTTTAGCTTCAAAATAGCTTTGCGCGCATTTGTACCATAAACATATTCTGTTGCCAAAAGGTGCTGGATTTACTATCCTTCAAGAATTTTTTTCAAACTCCATCCCCCAATGTCAAAAAGAAATCTACGCCACTACTCTGCAGTCAAAATGAGGGTATGCAAAATGGACTATTCTTCCAGTAGAAATATATACATACACACTTTAGGAAGACCATGATCTTAATCTCTCATACATGGGGTGTACAGACTTCAAATGGAGTCACCCATTCAGGTAACCCCATTTGAAATTCACACTCCCAGTGTGGGAGATTAAGGTAATGTCTTCCATAGGGGGTGTATGGATTTCAACTGGAATAGCTCGATGACGATATGCACAATTGAGCGTGAACAGTAGGGATAGATACAAAATAAGAAAGGAGGAAAGGAGAGACAGCTAAAGGAACGAGGCAGAGTAGAGGGTGGTAGATGCGACAGAGAGAATGAGTGCGAATATGAAAAAAGAAAACACTACCCACAGGGCAATAAAAAACAAAAGGAAAATGATATTCTTCAAATGCTTATACTTATGTAAACTTAGGCCTAAAAGATTGTTTGATTGGCTAGGTTTTTTTTTTTTACTTTTAAAGCTGTAAAATGCATTTGATAAAGGCCTTGGAACTTTTTTTATTTAATTTAATTTTTTTTTAAAACTTTTTTTTGCCCCCAAAAAAAGTCAGGATCGGGTCTATTTTTAGGGTCGGTCGGGTTACGCCAATCAAACAATTTTTGTAAGCCTTATCTTAGGCTATAAAAAAGTTTGTCTCAGAAGAGAATGAAAATAATATGCATTGCCGAATTTCAATTTTATTGTATTTGAGACCATTTTGTTGTGGCCACAAATAATAGCTGTCAATTTTCAATTGTTTTTATATCTTGGGGGAAAAAGTATTGCGCAAAATCATAACTTTTAAAGGCTATGCAAGTCATCTTCTTGGATAAAGCTTTTTTTTTATAAATGTAACCCTACTACTAAATACATGCCTACAAAAACATCCCTCTCACAGATGAACTATCAGCAAACTTCTTTTCTTTCACATTCACATTACTTACCCTGCCCCAGTTGAGTGTCCTCGCCATATCATTACCGGTACCGAGTGGTAGAACAGCCACCGGAGGAAAGGGTTTGAATTTGAGCTTGTCAATCTCAGATAGGATCCAGCCTACGGTTCCGTCACCTCCACAGGCCAGTATCCGCAAGTTGGGCACTTTCCTGAATATCTCCAACCTGTATTATGATAACAAAAGAAAGATAACCTTAACCCCATGAAAACTACCTGCCGATTGGCCAAAATGAGTATTGTTTCCAAGGAGGGTATTAATAAAATCATCTACAAATGCAAGTTTGACCATAAATAGTTTTAAGCCTATATAGTCATAATTGGCAATTGAAATGAGCATTTCAAGTGATCAACCAATCAGAAATGCTGTTAGATGACCAGTACCGGTAGTGTCCAGGGGGTTAACATCACTCATTGGACCGAGATCACTCTGCTGAAGAATGCCTTTACAGCAAAACAATCAAAACAAACAAACAAGATGAAAAAAATGTGCGCTGTAAATTTATTAAAAAAAACACACCAGAAATGGAATTTCGTGCTACTGAAAAAGAAAAACATTTTGTTAATTTAACTCGTATCGCATCTCGTAAGACACCAGAACTCGGTATCATTTTACACAGTGCCACATGGGCTAATCCATTTAAAGTTCACACTCCCCCTGTGAAAAATGTCGGAAATATCTTCTATACAAATGGAATTAGCACATTAGCCACCTCTATTTGAAACACACCCTCCCTCAGTAGGAGATTCAAATTTAATCTTTCTTAGAGGGTGTATGAAAAGCAATTGGAGCTGCATAATGTGTTCATTCCTTTTGAAATTCATACTCCATCAGTGGACAATATTTCCAAAATCTTCCACAGGGGGAATGTGGATTTTGAATGGTATAGCCCACTCTATGTTGAGATGATATTTCTCCCGTTCCCACTGATGCTTATGCTTTTTACATGAAACATTCTGAGGCTTTCTTACGCATTTGCATTGCCAGCAAAACATTACAAGTAAACACTGCAAGATATAAATAGCTTGCACAAACATGGTCTCAAATTTCAAACAAAACAGGCATTTGAAAATAGATACGCTTTTAGTATTGCGAATAAGCTAAAAATATCTCAAAGGGGAAAGTGTTTTTGTACTTTGTGAACTACTGTGAAACATTTTGATGATACAATTTTTCTTTTGATCTATTTTAAGAAATCAAAATTGCCACTGAAAGAAACAGAAAAAAGTAAAAGCAGAATTCTGGTAAATTGTTAATTTATGATGCAAAAGAAAATGGAAAAAGAGAACAACTTCTTTTAAAGGATGTGGTCTAATCATTTTTTTCAATGTTCTGTTTTCTATCTTACATTAAGGCTGACCATTAAAACAATATCTCTCCAAATTTTGCTCCAGTGGTTTTGATATGAGAAGCAAAAACATGTATAACAATAATGCCCCATAGGATAGTACATACATTTCCGGTGTGGTTACTTTGATTCACCACATTTTCGCTTCACACCCGGGGTCACTCCCATTGTGGCCTGTACACCATCCGCGATAATAAAAACACGTAAAAAGGGTAGTTTTTCGTGGGTAGGCACGATACGCGCAGTATTGTGTTTAGGGTGTCAAAAACATGAAATATTGGAAAAAAGGGTAGCAAAATTGCAATTGCTATTCGCGGAAATGAAATTTAGGGTATAAAATTTGATGCAAGGAATAAAATCCCTGTTTAGGGTATCGTTTTAGCCAAGGGTTAAATCCTTGTTTATGGTGCTTTTCAAAAGTCGATTATCGCGGATGGTGTACATGCCACAATGGGAGTGACCCCAGGCGTTCACATCACCTTCTCTTGCATTAAATATTACTAGGGTAATGAGAAAAATATGACCTCTTTTCTGATACCAAAATCTCAGTTCTTATGGAAAACAATGGGGGATGAAGCTGTTGATCTAGTCATACCTCTTTAGTAATTAATAATAAAACACAAACTATTTATCTCAACTCTCTCCATGCGGGTGTCGAATGCAGACGACAAGTTTCAATTATTATTTTTTAAATGAAAAAATATCAGAAATGTAAATTTTCCTGAACATATTTGGAATTAGCATAAAAATGCTAATGAGTACAAACATGCCCAGTATTGTTTCAGTGGTTCGTATGATAGCTCATGATATTTTGAAAAAATATCTCAAACCTAGGAATTTTTATGTTGAATCCTATAGCACTATAGACCACAGGAGCCTCATCCCAATGGCATAGTCCAATAACCTCAATTACATAATCATAGTGCAAATTTTGACCTCAAGTTGCAGAGTATGAGTTTTTATACCCAAATTTTCAACGGTCATTCAATGAATGTACACATTGGGGTTTAAGAACTGTTCCCCTGATAGATGAGCATGTTGCGGATCCTAGCGTAGCATGTAGAGCATTTAATAGGTAGCTGTACCATGATGCCCCATACTTATTATTTTCTATGATGCAATGCGCCATAATAACTAGTGCTATAAATAAAAGCAAATGGTGCATGTCTTGGATTATGAACATCAACTTTCCTATTTATAACGTTGGATGGTATAAATAGATACAAGCAAATGTCAAGAGGATGACGATGAGAAACAATGTTGATGTTTTCCTCCGACATGCTGGTATGTAAGCTGCTATGCATGCATGCATGTGTGATTTAATGTTCCGGCGGGTTGGGCAGTATGGGAGAAATCTGAAACGTTGTCAACAATTGTGCAATTTTGTCAAAACTAGTATAATTTAATTTATTTTTTTATTTGACTGGAGTGCAACTTGAGGAACACATTGGTGTGGTTTTTTTTGGGGGGGGGGGGAGGAATTCCCTCTGCCCCAAATTAAAGCCTTCCCAAAGCAGTCATGTCACATAAGGATTAAGAAAAAAAATTTAACAGGACATAAAATATACTGTAAAATCTATACACGGGTACAATGTGATTGAAAAAGTTGTACACAAAACGGGTTGTTTAGATGACATGTTTAAATAACTTGTTTACAACCATAAAATACTAAACAAGTTGTTCAAGCAGGTTATTGAAACAACCTTGGTTGTTTAAAGGTTTTACACAGTATTTTAACAGTGTAGACATTTCATTGACAAAATTTACTATTTTTAACATTTTTAAAGCAAAAATAACCTTTTTACATTGTACTGCATCTTCATTACATGTGATGAACATTTGAAGAAGCCATAACCACATCTATTACAGATTGTTTCTTGCATGCAGCGGTAGGATGATATGTGTTAGCCCTGTAGCATTTCCAATCTTTCAAACTTGACTGTCACACGCTGTCTGGTGCGTGAAATCTTACCATGCCTCAACGCTATTCATTTACCTCCCACGGTACCTATTTTAGAATCGTTGCTAGTCAATGAACTGTGTTTAAATGGGCTATTCCTTTCAAAATCCATACCACCCATGTGGAAGATTTAGCTTAAATCTTCCACAGTGGGAGTATGGGTTTTGAATAGAATAGACAATTGGAATTTTCACTCCAGTTGTGGAAGATATAGGTAAAGCAATAATACAGAGGGAGTATGAGTTTCAAAATGATAAACCCTGACCAATTACATTTGAAAAACATACTCCCCCTGTGGACGATATTTCCCAAAATCTTCCACAGGGGTAGTGTGGATTTTAAATGGAATAGCCCAATATTGCCTGAAAATTACATACACAAAGTTTTTTGTGATGCTTCCGAGGAGACATTTAGTAAGGAAAGCTTAAATGCCTCAAGCATGTATTTTGAATAGGAGTTGGTCGAGGCTATATGGAATATATTTTGTGGTAATTTCTTTACTGGAAGAATATTTTTTAGCTGATTCTATTACTGATTAAGTTAATTTGCACTATATATGTATGGAATGTATCATATCTTGAAATTTATAGTATAAGCCAATCTTATCTAAAGTGCATTGTGTATCGTTATGGCACCATTTGGGGGAGGCACTGGGGATGAGGGAAAAGTGAACAGGGGAAATCTAACTAAAATTTGAACACAATTTGGCAATATTGCACACAACAATAGGATTTCCTGGGGGGTTCACTCGAATACTAAAGTGGTACCCATGCTTGTCACAACAAATTCAATTCCAAATGACGTATTCAGGGGTAGCAAATTTCACCCCTTATTGGCGTAAGATATTAGAAATTTTAATCCAACAGGGAAGGGCAAATTCTGTCGGCGGGAGCGTTGTCACAACTTGGCTATTTCATGCATTCCTCAACCTCCCTCTGACAGTGGAGTGAAAGATTGCCATTGTGGTTCATGGGAAAGTTTACTGAAATATGAAACAGCAGCCTTATCTGTGCACAAAAAATTCCAACTTGTAACATATTGTCCAGTTTGATATTTTCTCAATTTGTCTGTTTGACAAAATGTTAATTCCTTGTGTAAAACCAAACAGAATGAACAGAATGTGTAAATCCAGCAGCATTCCAGATCTGGAAGTAAGAGTATAAAAATGCAGCAATAGCCTGAATGTCCGACCTAAAGAACAGGGGTGGCAAAGTTAAAGTAAAATCCTTCCCAAGCCTTTCGGCCCATTGGGCGGCACCTATCTCCATTTCATAACCCTAGGCCACATGTCTGCAAGCAGAAAAGCTACAGCAGGGGGTTAGTCCACTGGTAGCCATGTGTTTAACTTTCCCCACTCCATTCTTTCAATGCCAAACGCCTGGCAAGAAGGCAGTAGGTACCATTTTTAAAGCCTTTGGTATGGCCCGGCCGCGACCCGCGACCTCCCGATCGTGAGGCGGACGCTCTAACCACTAGGCCACCACGCTGGTACTGCCTAAGTTTTAAATGCACCCATATCTGCCACCACTGACCCTTGGCTACATATTGTGCCAGTAAACTTACCCTTCTTTTGGTCCTGCTAGTGATAAATCAAAGACTTGTCTTGGGTTGAGTAACCACTGGAACTTGGACATTAATTTCGCTCCCTGAAAATAGAAAGAAAAAAAAAACATAAAAAAAACCATATGACTTACAATAGAAGTGACATTGTTTTAAAAACCTTTCAATTGCTATAATTATCAATTTATCATTATAAGTGTATGTTCTAAAACATCATTTACAAAATGTATAAATTAATTTTAAAACACCCTTTATTTGTTGGGTTTTTCTCGGGTGGGGTGGGGTGGGAGGGGTAAGAAGGCTATTTACATGTCAGGTCAAGTTATAAAAAATCACATGCTTCTCATCCATGTTCACTTCCTCTTCCACCACTGACCTAAACCTTAATGCTTACAGGTACCATGTTAACTTCCTCTTCCACCACTGACCTAAACCTTAATGCTTACAGGTACCATGTTAACTTCCTCTTCCACCACTGACCTAAACCTTAATGCTTACAGGTACCATGTTAACTTCCTCTTCCACCACTGACCTAAACCTTAATGCTTACAGGTACCATGTTAACTTCCTCTTCCACCACTGACCTAAACCTTAATGCTTACAGGTACCATGTTAACTTCCTCTTCCACCACTGACCTAAACCTTAATGCTTATAGGTACCATGTTAACTTCCTCTTCCACCACTGACCTAAACCTTAATGCTTACAGGTACCATGTTAACTTCCTCTTCCACCACTGACCTAAACCTTAATGCTTACAGGTACCATGTTAACTTCCTCTTCCACCACTGACCTAAACCTTAATGCTTACAGGTACCATGTTAACTTCCTCTTCCACCACTGACCTAAACCTTAATGCTTACAGGTACCATGTTAACTTCCTCTTCCACCACTGACCTAAACCTTAATGCTTACAGGTACTACAAATTGAGAAGTCAAACTGCTCCTGGCTCCATCTTATTTCAAAACTTTTTCACCAGGTCAGAAATCTTATTTCGCTCAAAGCATAATACACTTTGAGGGTTCAGAACCAGAAAGCCATAACTCACTATGACCAGCTATATCACTAAATCAGCATAAAATAGGTCCTTGCTTTGGTCTTCAAAAATCAATATTTCCTCCAAAATGTCTTTTGTTTTCTATTGAATATTGTCATTATTAATGGACTGTATCTTCTAATGATAGTGTCCTGGTGACTTTATGCTCATTTTGTGGGAGCAGGTGATTGTGAGTTGAGGCTTTCTGGCTCTCAACCCTCGACTTATTTCTTAGGACTCTGGCAATGATGATTCACATTGTATGTGCTATGCATAAATAAATTTCAAACATGGGCAATATTGACTGCTTTAATGGGCTATTCCAGTTACAATCCATACACCCCCTATGGAAGACATGACTTTAATCTCCCACAGAGAGGTGTAGATTTCAAATGGAGTCACCCATTCAGGTAAGCCCATTTGAAATTCACATACCCTATGTGGAAGATTTAAAAGGTCATGTCTTCCATAGGGGTGAATGATACCAACTAGAAGAGCCCAATACATGCGGAGTACCCAGAATTGAATGGGGTCAAGCACTTCCATGAAACACAAGTACTCAGTCATACAGAAATGCTTACAGATGAAGAATCTACTTTTCTTGTCATTTTCAACTTTGCCTCTCATTTCCTGAGCATATCAAGAGAATTCAAGATTTGTATTCAAGTATCATCAGAAAATGCCCAAACACTCTCTAGGAAGTGTTTTCCATCATAAATATCTGCACTCACATAGCAATGCGAGATATTGGCTTTGTAACCACCCAAAGAAATACATGTACAGGGTTGCCAATCGCGGGGCAAATAATCGAAAAGTCGCCCAATTTTTCTCTTTACCATTGGTTTCTATGGGGCAGGAAACTATTGGAAGTCACAGGAGCCAACGTTGAAAAGTCACCCAAATTTTTTCTTATACCAGTGGTTTCTATGGGACAGGAAACTGTCAAAAGTTGCGGGGAAAATCTTCAAAAGTTGCCCAAATGGACTACCAAATCGCAGGTTTGGCAACCCTGTACATGTAGTATAAACTTAACACTCTCCATGCAGATGTCGACGACTGCAGATGACACGTTTCAAATTTTGTTTTGAAAATTCAAAAATTTCAGAAAAGTAAATTTTCATTGCTATATTTGGAATTGGCATGAAAAATGCATAAAATGAGTACAAACAAGCCTAATATTGGTTCAGTGGTTCTCAAGATAACTCTTTATAATTTCAAAACATCTCAAAACTTGGAGTTGTTATGTTGAAACTTATTTTCATGCACACAAATATTTCATGCTTTACAATACAGTATGACTGGCCTTCTCCAAAAAAAATATTTTCCAAATGATTTCCTGACATGAGACTGAATTTCCTGCAATTTCCTTAAGATCTACATCCCAGAGTAATCCATAACCTATACACTGGACCATCCTCTACATCCTCTAGCTCTGGGTAGAACAATAAACAGTTGCCAAAATAACAAACAGGATAGGAAGCAATTACTGATATTGCTTGCACATATATCCTTAACTCTAACCAACCCCATGCTTTTTCTGCTCTTGGAAGAGAAAGAAGAAACATGGGATGCATACATGTACAGTGGTTTTCCTAGTGAGATTTAGTGTGTTTCAGTGCGGTTAGGGTTAATATAGGCCTCAATCTAGTAAAAACATCTTAATTAACCCTAACCGAACCCAGGTTTTTTTACTGTCGGAAGGGAAAGAAGAAACATAAAAGGAGTCACTTGGTACCCCCAGGATTTGAATCCCTTGCGTGCCAAGCACAAGATCAATGACCGGTAGCTATGGGGGTTTCGCTGACCCAGTCAACAATTCTGTTGGTATATATGACTCGTAGTGAGATGTAGTGAGTTTTAGTGCAGTTAGGGTTAACCTATACCTAACACTCTATGCTTAATTCTGCAGTAAACAGACAAGATTTAGCTTGATCATGGAGATATAATGTATATGCCTTTTCTTGCCAGTGCATGTAAAATGCAGGAAAGAAGCCTACATTCATCACACTACATGGTATGAGTAGAATGGTTTATTATGCTAATACATGTAGAAAAATGCACTGAACTACTATAATTTTCTGGAGGGTAAGTGTTGTCAAGATTTTAAAAATGCGGTTCCCAAATTGCAATTTTGAGGATATAATATAGGTCTTTGGATCTAAATTGGGGCTACTTTTACCCCTTTTGGGTGAAAATGTCCAAACATTTCTTAGAAATAAATCCTTGGAGCTCAAGTTTGAAGCTAATTTTGGGATATTTGGTAGAGATTTTAGCCAAAATTATCTGGGCTTCAAGTAGGGGGTCTCTGGAATGGAAAAAGAGCTTGAAAATAAGGTCTTTAGAGCAGCTAGCACTTACCAGTAGTGCAAAGTATACGGAATGGAATCATAGGAAAAATTATGTAAATTTCAGTTCAAATTTTCTGTTATTTTCTTGGGTTTTTTTAGTAGAGACAGTCTCTATTTCTAAGCACCCAAAATACAACTCTTAACTCTCTCCACACAGGTTTCATTTTTTTTAATCAAAAAATTTCAGAATTGTAAATTTTCATGACCATATTTGAAATGAGCATGAAAAATGCATTAAAATGAGTACAAACAAGCCTAGTATTCGTGCAGTGGTTCTTAAGATAGCTCTGCTAGTTTGAGAAAATATCTCAGTGGTGTGTCCAGGGGGCTTTGGGTGCTGAAGTCCCCCGCACTTTGTTAAAAAATCATGTAAAATCAGCCGTTTTTGGCCATTAAATCCCCCGCATAACTCTGAAAGCCTCTCTGAGCCCCCCGCAGGAAAAGATCCTGGACTACTTTGTGCTGGGACACACTGTAGTTCATTGACTTACATTTAAAGTAGGTCTACTTCTTAATTCATAGCTAAATTCATGTGAATAAATAAAATATACCCCTTGACCATGATGTACAGGTTGTTGTGATGAAGACAAAGCAAATTCAGCTTGATATGGAGTATCCCTCTAGCTCCTATTCAAAATTGGTCCAAATGAGGTCAAGTATTTGTCTACTGAGGACACATATCTCTAGGATGCTTCCCTTTCCTCATATACATTATTTAATAGTACACAATGGGATGACAAAATAAGCCTGAACAAAAACCCTTGTAGTGTTCTCATCTGACTAAACATAAAAAAATATTGTTGACTAAAGCCAAAAACAGAGTTTGTCAAGAGACCCATGTGCATAGGTATGTGAAACTGGATTTGCTGCATAGCCCTATGCAATTGCCATTTTGTCTAAGTTGTCAGAAAAAAAAATTGTCACTTTTGCTGCTAAAAAAGGGGGCTGAAAATGCAATAAAAAATAAAACCCGCATAGCTTTTTTTTCCCCGAATAAAAAAACCGACAAAAAACTGCATACCCATAGCTTTCTGACCTTTGTTTTTGGCCGCTAAATTTTTTCTCTCAAAATTTTTGTTAGCGACAACATGCAATCACTTTTTCACCCTAATTACTTTAGTAAAAATTGTGAAAATTTCTCTCAAAAATACAATGTACATTTTTAAAACTATCATCAAAAACAACATATTTTCTTTACATATGAGTTACATTTGCATATTCAAGAAAAATGGATATATCGCTTATTGCTTTTGAATTCTTCATAAGCTTACCTATATGGTTATTATACTAATGGTAAAAATGCATACTGGAAATAAATTTGTAACTTATTATGTTACAGTTACATCCAGTACTGCCAGAATTCATCAGGCAGACATCTAATTGGTCATGTGACAAACATCAGGGTGTAATTTGTGCAAAGCTTGGTCCCATGCGTGTAACAGCTGAAAACAGAGGCCCCTTTGCAACTCTCACACGTAAGTTGATAATTTATTTCCAGTATGTGACTTAACCTTTCCTATTTTAGTACAATGTCTGCTGGATAACTAATCTTTAACCCCATGAGTACTGTCTGCTGATTGGTTACAAGAAGACTATTATGATGTATTGAGCCAATCAGCAACATGGTAAGAATGATGGTAGGGTTGAAGAGGCTTAACCCCATCAGTACTACCTGTTGATTGGTTACAAGAAGGCTATTATGATTTCTTGAGCC
This sequence comes from Amphiura filiformis, assembly GCF_039555335.1. NCBI lineage: Eukaryota > Metazoa > Echinodermata > Ophiuroidea > Amphilepidida > Amphiuridae > Amphiura > Amphiura filiformis. The sequence goes on along the minus strand of NC_092639.1, from coordinate 40,996,557 downwards.
AATCAGCAACATGGTAAGAATGGTGCTAGGCTGATGAGGCTTAACCCAATGAGTACTACCTGCTGATTGGTTACAAGAAGATAATAATAATCAGGAACATGGTAAGAATAGTGGTAGGGCTGATGAGGCTTAACCTCATGAGTAATACCTGCTGATTGGTTACAAGAAGACTATATTTTTTTATTGAGCCAATCAGGAACATGGTAAGAATGGTACAGGGCTGAAGAGGATTGAGCTTAATTATCTATATTGTAGAAACCATATTTTGATTGGTTAATTTATGTGATATATTCATGTGAGTAACCAATCAAAAATGCTGTAAGAAATGCAACTTACCTGGTTACCACCACTCTTTGGATTCAGATAGACCAATAAAGGCTTCATTAGAGGTGATGGAATAGGCTTAATTATGAATGGTCTTGGTTTGTCCTCCGATGCCGACTTCTTGATGGATTTCCGTTTTATTGAAGGTTTTTTCTTTTTTCTCACCGATGATTTAAATGAACCCTGAAATATCAAGAAATATGATGAAAACAAGATCATTAATCATTTTTCTTGCACATGATTTGGATATAATATATACAAGTTAGAGATAAAGAAAGCCTCATATATAGCCTCACGGACCGTTCACAAACACTTGATGGGGGGCCTGATGCAAAAAAATTTCATCACAAAAATTTTTGGGGGTCCCTTTTCAGATCTCAAACATTTCAGCCCCCCTTTTTGACATAAAAATTATGGGTCAACCCCATAGAAAAGCATATAAGCTCAATTTTCCCACAAAAATTTGTGGTCAATTTTTTCAGGCCACCCCCTTAGGAGGGTCAAAACTTTTAAGGGCCCCCATTTTGCATCAGCACCCCCTAACAAATGTTTGTGAACGGCCCCTAAGTGTTGGCTGATTTTGTCTAGTACGTGTCTTGTGGACAGTTACCTGTATTTTCTGCTTAGGCGGTCGTATAATCCATGTTGGAGGTATTATACTAGCAGCATGAATTCCTAATGTACAAGGCTCTTCTATTTGTTGCATCATAAAGCAGGATACTTTATTATGGTACTGTAAGGAGAACAGAAAATAGAATCAAGATTAACATATATTTTAAACTTTCCATTTGCCCACCACACCAGACATGCCGGGGAGGGGGGCACTCACATAGTAAAGGCATACAGGAGGTTTCCCATAAAAAATCCTTAGACAGGGGTCTAGTTTTGAAGAAAATATCCTTAGACATGGGTCTCCTTTTTAAATTTTCTGTGCTAGATGTGGAAAACATGATGCTTTTACTATTTTCAAGCTCAGATATGGGTCCTTAGTTCTTGAAAATCCTTAGATATGGGTCCCTATTTTTGTTAAAATTACCCTTGGAAATGGGTAAGGGATTCAAAGCTCGAACCGCACATGATAAAAAGATGATGTACCAACTGGCAAAGTCCATCACCATCAGAAAACGAGGCCCAATCATTCTATGAAGTGCGAGAGATAACAATTGCTATGCTTACTCTTCACCTGTATGGCCCAGTCTTTATGTCTTTTAAGTTTATGCAAAGCCACGCAATGGCATGTGCAAGTTGCTAAACACAGGTGAGAAAATGATGGACCCTCATAAATATGCGAGAATCCTCATCCAATACAAAGCACTTTGCCAGTTGGTGTTGGTTGATATTTTCCTGTTTCTTCATGATTTCAAAATACTTAATTTTAATGTTTCTCTTAATTAGATAAAGGCATCACATGGTATGCTAGGTGATTGGGATGTACAACGTTTATGCGCCAGACACTCAGGCGAATGATAGAATTGATCATTTTGTGCATTTCAATGCATTTGATCCAGCATTAATGAAATAAGCAGATACATGAATGTCTGACAATATTCACAACAATATTTATAGAATTGAAAGGCAAATCTAGCATTTCCCACCTTAACTGCATTGGGCTATTCCATTTAAAATCCACACTACCCCTGTGGAAGATTTTGGAAATATCTCCCACAGGGAGTATGAATTTCAAATGGAATAAGCACATTAGCAGCTCCATTTGAAACTCACCCTCCCTGGAAAATTCAGGCGTATGAAATTTAAATGGAACTGCCTAATATGGTCATACCATTAGAAAATTATGTTCTCCTGAGGAAGATATTTCCAAAATCTTCCACAGGGGTAGTGTGGATTTTAAATGGAATGGCCCATTCTCAAGGTTTTCACATAATTGCCATGAAGCTCAACACTATAAGTACAAGGCCATGGATTAATTATATTAAATTGTAATTAGCTTCTTTTTATCCAAGCATTTTCTTCATCAAGTTATTGCTGACATGGAATATACAAAAGAATGTGACTTTATACAGAGTGGTATTTTGTAGCTTTAAATTGCATTTTACCAAGACCAGTGAGAAGAGTTGAATTTAATTGAATTTATTAGTTCATTTATAAATTCTTCTGTCCTTGAGTTCAATTGACAACTCTAGCATCTGATGTGGTGGAAAAAGAAATACCGTATAATGTGGAAAATGAAATCCTTGATGCACACACAAAAGAACAAACAAGCATACAGAAAGATACATACCCACAAACAAATAGACAAACAAACACACAGGAGCATCAAACAAAATCAGTCAGTCAAATATGAACACACATTCAAACAATTTATAACATTTCCATTTCACTGAATTTTATAGCTAACTGGAATGTTGGCTTACATTTGAAGGGCCAACACCTGATCTTGAGGAACCCCTTTTGGCAACACTTTCCCTTCGTCGTCCAATTCATATATCACATATTTTGAAATTAAAATGTGCAATAGGGCTAACAGAAGTAGATTACCCCCAAGGCAGAGAAACACAAGGAATCACATCAAACCAAAATTTTTGCCACACTCGCAGCCATTGGATATGGTCGAGATTTATTTGCAAGCATTAATGAAATACACAGTTGATTTTAATATAATGGAATATATTATAAATTATACTAACTAAAGGCTTCAGCAAAGCAATCATAATATTTATGCAAAAAGCTGGTGTGAGTTACGCCAAATACTGAAAGCAAGATTCTCCTGAACGAACCCAATGAAGGCTGATAGTGATGTGATTCCACTTTTGCGACCTGAGCAACGAAACAAACCAAATGGCCCGCTCTGATTGGTCAAAAAAATGCTATTAATTTCATCTCACTGATAATCAAGCTATATGAGGAAAATATGTCCAAAATATTTTTCTTGTTAGCGTTTCATGCTTCCCAATGTATTTTTTCATGGATTTCTCAAATAAAAATAGCGTTAGTTCCTAAATATCAAATGTGCCTACAGGCAACAAAATTGTATTTTTATTTTACTTGTTTATTGTCATCCTGACAAGATACAATATCATTCAATTCCCGCTTGCCTGACTCTGTATTTATGGATACGCTAAAATAGCATGTCATTGTTTAATTATTCATTGATATTCTTAAAGGATGTATTTTTCCTTAATCTTATTTATGAATTCATACAAATATCAGGTATTTATTCACTGTTAATGTCCTGTTTTCATATGAAAAAGGCCAGAAAAGGAGGTATTTTCCTGAAAAATGTATTTATGAATTCATAAAAATATCCCTCTGCAAATATCCAGTCTTTATTTAATTTTCCTGTTCTTACATAAAAAAGGACATTTTTCATTAAAAATTTATTTATGAATTCATAATATCAAGTCTTTATTTATTGTTACTTTCCTGTTCCCATTTGAAAAAGGGCAGAAAAGGACATATTTTTCTGAAAATTTTATTTATGAATTCATAAAAAATATCAGGTCTTTATTCATTAATTATTTTCCTGTTCTTATATTAAAAAGGACAGAAAAGGACATCTTTTTCCTTAAAGCTAGGAACAGTATTGCTCTGAACAGCAGCACTAAATCAATTAAAAATATATTGTCATCAGCTGGTAATTGAAATACAAAAACAATTAGCTTAATTAAAATGAATTTTGACCTTTTAATTTTACAATTATAATTTATAAATGAAGCTACCCTACAAAGTAGCCATTACCTTTATATCAATAACCATTCATTTATTTGTACTTTGGGTTAGACGACAAATTTCAATTTTTTTCAAACTTCAAAAAATTCAGGAGTATAAATTTTCATGGCTATATTTGGAATCAGCATGAAAAATGCATTAAAATGAGTACAAACAAGCTTAGTATTGATCCAGTGGTTCTTAAGATAGCTCTTTGATATTTTGAGAAAATGTCTCAAAACTAGGGGGACTTTTTATGTTGAAGCCTATGGCTAGCACACAGAGTATTAATCTCTTACACTGAGGGTGTAGATTTGAAATGGAATCACCCATTCAGGTAACCTTCAGGTGTCTTAGGGGATGTATGAATTTCAACTGGAATATTCAAATGATGTAAATTCACATGTATTTTTTTAGGGAGATACATCTATGAAGAAATTTTCAGACCAGGAATAATAACTCCCCTAATAATGGACCCATGTCTGATCTTGAGGAACCCCTAATGATACTTACAGCTACTTTACACCAGGAGCAGCTGATGGCAATGATATCATTCTGTTTGAATAAACCCCCTAATAATGGACCCATGTCTGATCTTGAGGAACCCCTAATGATACTTACAGCTACTTTACACCAGGAGCAGCTGATGGCAATGATATCATTCTGTTTGAATAAATCCCCTAATAATGGACCCATGTCTGATCTTGAGGAACCCCTAATGATACTTGCAGCTACTTTACACCAGGAGCAGCTGATGGCAATGATGTCATTCTGTTTGAATAACTCCCCTAATAATGGACCCATGTCTGATCTTGAGGAACCCCTAATGATACTTACAGCTACTTTACACCAGGAGCAGCTGATGGCAATGATGTCATTCTGTTTGAAGAGTTTCTGTTGGAATCCCTTCCCACATTGTTTGCATTTGCCCTCTTGTCTCCTCCGATGTACCCAGTGATGTCTGATCACCTGGTTCTCACGGTAATTCCTGATGCCGACATCACGGAACGTTGGTTTGCATTTGAAGTTGATCTGTAATTTAACAAAATACAAAGAAAAATGCATATTCGTTAATGTAAACATAAAAGAAATTTAATAAAGTTGTGCACAGAAACATGGTCATAAATAATTTAATATCAAATCTGCCCGGGGCAATTTGGGTTAGTTGCCATTTTGTGATGTTATTAATGTTTAAAATATTGTCTGATAGTTTCAGACCAGAATATAACTGGCATCTTGTATTTCATGAGACATTTTTCAAAGTAATTCCTAATCTTAACATTGTCAATAATATTTTTAAAGGCCGATATCTCAATTTCCAATTTTACAAACTCAATATCGTCGCTTAGGAATGTCCAATTTCATTGGGGGAAAACAGCGGTGTGGAGAAAAATATCTCTATATTTAAGATATGTAAAAACCTAAAAATTGATAACCTGCCCAAAAGTGTCTTCTTTTGATGTGGCATGTCACATATAACCTAATTAGCACTCCTGTAAACTTGTCTAACTTGCAGCTATTTTTTATTAGTAAATGGGGTTTTCAAGTGCTTGATTCCAGAGGTGCATTCTTAATAACACAAACAGAATGCAGAAAAGAATGAACTTGAAGCGTATATCCGGGGGAGGGGGCACTCCCATATATTGGTATGCATCATGTGCCTGTCAATAGACCCCCATTTTTGAGGCAAATCTGCCACCCGACGACCCCCTTTTTTCATCAGCTTACACCCAATGACCCTTTTTTTTATAGAAATTCACACCATAAAGAGAAAAAAAATTGCGTAAGCACCCAAGTTGTACAATTTACATTTTTGTAGCAATTTTTGCTTTTTGTAGCAATTTTTGCCACTGAATGACCCCCCTTTTTTGACAAAAATCGCCACCGATAGACCCCTAGTGTCATACTCCGGTAGGCACAGGTACGTCACTTTCATATTTGAGTGCCCCCCCCCCATATCAAATCAGTAGATCACAAACCTACGATCTGAACAATGTGCCCGACAATGTGTTGATTTTAATCCTTGATATATTTGGCAAAATAAATCAATGCTATGCTGATATTAAAGTTTTCTAACGTGCAACAGTAAGAAAACAACTTTGACCCTATGTGGAGAGCTTCCGGGTCATGCATATCGGGTCAGTGTTTTTTCCCGGGTGTTTCCATGGTGTATGACACCCGGGGTATGTCACTATCGCGTTTGACCAATGAGAGCAGCTCTCTCATCAGCGCTAGGTCGCCATGGTGGTCGAATTATTATTATTGCATTGGCGTTCAATTGGGATAGACGAAAAATTTTAACTGATTATGCAATATACAACAATAAATATAAAAACAACAACATACAGCACTCAGCAAGAAGATTACACATTTTTTATTCTATTTAATGCATAAAATTGTGACATGCCCTTTCAGCTAACATCACTCCCATTTACTAATTTTTTGTCATGCATATGTATCCCATGAGTGTAAATCCCCAAATAATGAATACTAGGCGCGCCCACATGGAGGGTTTAAACTAGAGGCTTTTTGCCTCTAACATTGCAGTTCCCAAGCCAAAACCATCTTAGGATTTTGATCGTAATTTCATATCCCACTAGAGAGGTCATAGCCAGCTTCCCTGTTGTTATTTGCGAGTTGTCAGGTGCGAGTGAAACATACATATGTTGACTCGGTATAATGTGAAATTTCCATAGAATTATGAACCAGGTCTTTATGCCTATTCTTTGATAATCAATGTTGCGATACAGCGTCACAGCATACGTCTAGTGCAGGGCAATACATTCAAAAATGGTTAGTAATTGGTAATTAATCTTGTTACATCACTACATCTACAGCAAATTCCAAACCTGTCATCATCAGGGCATTGTGAAATTTCAGGAGGATTACAGACTTGGATGGAGTTGTGTCGACACCCCGGGGTCGACACACCGTCAGGAATTGACTTAAGGAATTGCAATTCTTGAGTATACCGATCCTCATGGATTCCATGATCATCTGAACATGACTACTGTTCTACGTTTAATTCATTTCTTGATATTCATGACTTTCTTATATTGCACCTGCCAGGCCAGGAAGCTTCATTGTAATGTACAAAGAAACAAAATGAAAGGATATGGAAGGTTTTGTAACCAAATTTGAACAAACTTTGACAGGAAACGTCAGATATATATAAAAAAAATGTAAAAGCAAATTTTTTTTATCCAAATTTTCCAATATCTTGATCATCACTGATTGATTTGGTAGAGAATCTTAGCCTACTTGCCGATGCACATACCCTGTTTATTACATGAACAGAATTGGGTCACACCTGGCTCATCAAATTCAATTTTAACCAACCAAAACCGTAGGCATATAGCAAGAAACAGTATATAGGATGTGTGTAGTTTTTGTTTTTTACGATCGACCCAGTTTTCTGGATTTTAAGCTCACATTGCTTCTTCTCTTTTACTCCCCTTTCTTCTCTTTTCTCCTTTCCCCTTTTCTACCTTCTTTTCTCCCTTTAAGAAATCGGATAGCAATGTTTGCACAGTATTTTTTGTGCAACCTGAGAGGCCGAGAGCACATCAGACACACCAAATTGCATTCTGAATATGATGAATGTCCTTCTGATATCAAATAATTTAGATTTTCTTGACATTTGTGATATAATACAAATAAGGACATTTAATATTGTATTCAGAATGCAATTTGGTGTGTCTGATGTGCTCTCAGGTCCCACAAAGAATACTGCGCAAACACTGCTATCCGATCCCTTAATCATGATATTACTGATATTTTTTGATATGATTCAATAAATGCACTGATTCCATGTTAATGTGGTACATGTGCTACTTTAGCATTTAAGTGTGAACAAATTTAGCTACTGCATTTTCTCGAATAGTCACCCTGGGGGTGTTGCATTTTCTAAAAGGGGGGCACTTATTAGAGGTCATTTTTAGAACGATAATGCCCGTTAAAATCATTAGGTAAGTGTAAAACTCACGCTGAAATGACAAACTATGAACTTAGGAAGGATGACATCGGGTTCACTTCCAGGTTTACGACCAGATTTCCGCCAATTACCAACGCCATTAGCGACAATGTGTGCACCTTGGTAAGCTTACTACACAAGACAGCATGGAAATATCAGCATTTTTGGTTGAAAAAGTGGTGGGGGTGTTTAATTGAAGGGAGTTACTATTTGAGGAAATACAGTACATACTTGAGACGGAGAAATAAAGTTTAATCTATGTGGTAAATTAAATATGAGAAAGGTTTTTAACACAAGTCAACACATACATAAATGACAGCCAGTGAAAAAATTTCACTGACTATCCAGGATTTGAACCTGGGAAGGTCCCAGGTTCAAATCCTATCCAAAGGTCCCAGGTTCAAATCCTGGATAGTCAGTACATACTTGAGTCAACATAACATGTCAAACTTTTTCATATTACAAAACTTCCCAAAAATAAAGATCTACAAAAGCTGAAAACATATTATTCATATATTTCACTTTACATATCACCTGCATAACATATTAACTACATATGACTACATGTATGTCTCCAATGTTCAAAACCCCATTGTCAATTGGCCCATCAGCCACAAAATGTGCAAATAAAACTAAATTAAAAATTGATTTGAAAAATGTATAGAAAAGTACTTATAACATGGTGGAAATATTATACAAGGATGGTAGCATATAAAGCACTTTCTCTCTCCAACAGAGAGATTATAACTATAAGACAAAAAAATGTGCAAATAAAACAAAATTTCAAAATTGATTTTAAAATTGAAAAGTACTTGAAAAGAACTCAGAAAAATGGTTACTTTTAGTATACAACGACTGTAGCTTTCAAAGCACTTTGCCCGCCAACATATAGCAATTAAAATATCAAATAGGAGAAGCATGGTAATTACGTGCCACTGAAATATTTAGATGGTAAGGCTGAGGGTATGTTATGGGGAAAACTAGGCTGACATGAATGGCCAATGATTTTTTCTAAACCATCCATTCTGCTCTTACAGAGTATGTTAGAAGTGCAATAATCACAGAGGTTAAGAAATGATTCTAAAGTTTCATTTTGGTGGGTAAAATGTAGCTGGGAAAATTGACCACAATCAGTGGCGTGCGCAGCACATTGAAAGTGGGGGGGGGGCAGGTTGTTCAGTTTTTTTGACGTTTTTTAACATTTTTCCCCCAAATGACCAACAAAAATGGGGGGATATGGCCCCCCTGCGAGCACGCCACTGCCCACAATCTGATCCATTGTCACAACCTGACCCATTCATAACCTGATCCATTCAGACCGAAGTAGGAATTTTTTTACTGATGTTGAAATTCCTATGTCCCTTACATAATCATGATAATGGTACTTGGGTTGCAAAGTTATCAACTTTTAATAGGTCTATGTTAGAGTGGCAAGTATTTTGTGATTTAAAACACCAAATTCGGTGATTTTTCGTGCATGGTTTTAAATACTAAATTCTATGATTTTCTGTGATGTAATTTCAATTCCTTGATCACATTCTGTGATTAAAAATCACATTTCACAAATCAAAATTAAATATAAGCGTACATGTCTACTTTATGTCTAGTTGTATTAAGGTTGATATCTTTGAAGACAGACTTCATTTTCATTATTTTGACCTCACATTCTCATAATTTTTCTTCATTTTTATTTTTCTCAAGGAAAAACATGTTTTCCATGAATTTCTGTGTTTTCCGGTTTTTTTCTTAAATACTGTGGATTTGTCAGTTTTTCCATGACACAGAAAACTTGCCACTTCAGTCTATGTCCATTTTCTTATGTTTCATGCTCCTAATTTTGCCCTATATCTCAATTTCATTATTGATTGAAACTGGATCAAATCGACTGTGTCCCAAATTACACCAAATTAAGGAAATAGATACCCTAAAAATATGCTTATGGTCTATTTTATAAATGACTTCTATCCAAAATTAAGCTTCTTTTGAACCCCTCCTCCCCCCTCAAAAAAAACCAATCTTTTTGCCACCAAATAATGAAAAAACTTACATATTTTTTTGAGATAAGTTTGTTGGAAAAGCACCAGATTTCTGAACACCCATTTTTATATATGGGTACCTCAAAATGCACCCAGTGTCAGTTGCACAATGTCCTTGTATAAACCACCATTTCACTAAAAAAAATCCTCCTGGCCCCAAGGGCAATAAAATATACACAATCGTGTAAATTTAAAAAAACCTTCCTCTTGTAGCTGGTTCACAGTGTTGTATCAGTTCCATTCAGGGGTGTGATTGGTGCTTTATGAAAAAACCCCCAAGGCAATGAAATTGCGAAGCAGAGCTTTCACCTGTTATGGCGGGGGGGTCCAGGGGCCAGCTTAAGGGCCCCTGGTGGGAATCCAGGGGCAACGCCCGGTGGGGGGGTCGAGTGCCCCCCTCAAAGCCAGAGGGGTTCTACACACTTGAGCACCACTGGAGATGCAATTTCATGGGGTAAATGCAAAAATGAGAAACTGTTAAAATACTTCACTTTATAGTATAAAAACATTTATTATCTGTGAATACATACTTCCAGTTATCATATCATTCACATACACATGAGAAATTGCATCACCATTTTTGCACAGTACAGTGTGTCTATAAATCATCCAGTCAGGGTTCTAAGGAATTTTCATTTTAAAATTGGAGATTTTCTCAGTTCCGGAACAGAAAATTCCGGAAATGTGACATCTCTGTTAAGCATTTAGCTCTTGGTCCAGGGCGAAAAAAAAAAAAAAAAAAATTGAAAAAAAATTAAAAAAAAAAAAAATTTTTTTAGAAAATCCGGATTTTTTTTTTTTTTTTAATCCCAAAATCTGAAATCCGGATAAATCCGGAAAAATCACACCCCTGTCCATTTTCAAATCATATTTTCCACAGATGAAAACAGAAAATATCTGGTATTCTGCTAGTAGGACTAGTAAAAGAACGTTCACCCTGTAACATTATTAGGCAATTGTACTAGCGAGTTAATGTTTTTGCAAGCTTTAACTTTCGGCTCCAAGCCCTGGATGACATTTTAAAACGTTGAATGTCTATAGCTTTAGAATATACATGAGACAAATCAATGTATAAATGTACAGGCTTTGCATGCGCCATTAGGTGTTGTATAACTGAATTAATAAGTAAGCTTATATAAACACAGCCAAATTCAAAAGTCCCCACTAGTTCCATTCCCATTTAATCAGAGTCTGATGAGTTTATGGCAAAATAATTTTTATAATGGTTTTCTAGTTTGCACGAATTTCCAAACAACGGTTCCTATGCTCACGATGATTAAACTTTTGGTATCAACCTTCGAAGGAAAGTGTACAGAAAATTATTATATAAATTATTTTGCAATAAACTCATCAGACTCTGATTAAATGGGGATGGAACTAGTGGCGATTTTATAATTTGGCTTTGCATAGCTGTAGTACTATTGAAGCCTGCTGTCATATCCCAATTGGAATAATCCCTGATGTTTAACACAATAGGTAAAACTACTCAGCATGCAGGGTTGCCAAAAACTTTCAGCCCGAATCGAGGGTCAAATAATCGAAAAGTCGCTTAATTTTTCTCTTAGCTATTGGTTTCTATGGGCAGGAAACTATCGGAAGTCACAGGAGCCAATGTTGAAAAATCACCCCTTTTTTTTCTTGTACGGTACCATTGGTTTCTATGGGACAGGAAATTGTCAAAAGTTGCGGGGAAAATCGTCAAAAGTCGCCTAATTTAGGCTACCAAATCGCGGGTTTAGCAACCTTGCTACCTAGTGTTTTCACATTGCATTCAACAACAAGTGGCAGACAAATTAAGTAGACTAGTCTATATTGCAGATTCACTATACCTCACACACACATAGAGCATTAAAGCAAACCTTTGCCAAAGACTATGAGTTGAATTTCATTTCCTGTCTTAATCCTTAACATCTTGAGATCTGTATCCTCCCAGGGTTGCCAAACCTGCTATTTGATAGCCCAATTGGGTGACTTTTGAAGATTTTCCCTGTGACTATTGACAATTTCCTGTCCCATAGAAACCAATGGTTAAGAAAAAATGTGGGCAACTTTTCAACATTGGCTCCTGCGACTTCGATAGTTTCCTGCCCCATAGAAACCAATAGTAAAGAGAAAACTTGGGCGACTTTTCGATTATTTGACCCGCGATTCGGGCTGAAATCTTTTGGCAACCCTGTATCCTCCCCATCCTCATCATCAACTAACCTACATGTACCTCGCAACTCTTGCTACATGCCTATATTTACTGCACAACATATAAATCTGAACTTCCAAAATGACATATGTACATAAAAGATATTTAGAGAGCAAATTGCTTTAAGGGCTCGGATAGCGATGTTTGCACAGTATTTCTGTGGGACCTGTGAGCACATCAGACCTGAGATAAATATACTAGATACATCTCAGATCAGACACACCAAATTGTATTCTGAATACAAGGAATGTCCTTCTGATATCAAATAATTTTGATTTTTTGAAATTCTTGATATAATACAAATTTAAAGACAAATTATTAAAAAAATGATATTTTTGACATTTAAAAGTTGTTGAAGTAAACTTTATAAATCTTACGATAGGTACTTGGCAGTATGTCATTGGTGGTAATGATATTAGTTGTGCATGTGCCACACACCCACACAATTACTAGCATTCCAAGTACTTGTCAATGTTAAATTATGGAACATGATCTTCATCCATTGCAAGAAATGTCTTCAATTTACATACTGTAAAGCACAATATTTTTATGACTGAAAATGAATCATAAATATTTTGTAATTTTTGTGAAAGGAACAAATTTTCTTACAGGGCTACAAAAGATTGTTTGTCAGCATGAAAATTTTGCCAATGCACATCACTCATGCACGCAAACATTTCAAGCTTTACAGTAATCTGGGCAGTGGTGGCACCAAGGGGGGGAGGGGCATAGGGGGAAATACCCCCCAGTCAGAACGCTTCCTCTAGTTGCCACACCCCTGTAAAAACTCAAAATTACAACAAATTTCCACTTTTTGCTGCAATTTTCCACAAAATTTTGTCCCCTAGAAATTCACTTCCCCCCTAGAAATTCACTTTTCCCCCATGCTCCCTTCAAAAAAAAAAAAAAAAATATTCCTGGCGCTGCTACTGAATCTGGGATAGAAAAATCACATGATTGCGCTTTTGTAATTATAATATCATGCAGTGGCAAAGACTTGATCAAGACTCGCCACTACATTTTTAGCAGCAAATTCAGACTTGTTTGTGAAAAGGTTATACAATAAGCATATCTATTTTCAACCAGAAGCTCTATTTTGCAAACCAAATTTACACTACGTGGATTCTAAATTGGCTCTCTTGCCTGTGTCTCTTTACACTTACACAGTGGTTGACTATTTGAGATATTGTCAGTGTGTAGTGCTCCTGGAGCTATAACTTGTTTACTAACCTCCAAGCATAGCTATTTATGGCATTTATTGCATTACTGCTATATTCTGTTGGTGTAGCCATATCAGTATTTCACTTGACACTAATGGTCATCTAACAGCATATCTGATTGGTTGATCACTTGAAATGCTCATTTCAATTGCCAATTATGACTAGGCTTAAACTATTTATGGTCAAAGTTGCATTTGCAAATGATCTTATTAATACCCTCCTTGATTGGTTCATAATTGGACACAGTATTCGATTTTGGCCAATCGGCAGGTAGTTCTCATGGAGTTAAAGCATATACCGTCATTTTGTCAGCAAAATAGATTTCAACTTGACATCCTTAAGGCGGGTCGGAGGAAAGCATGACCCTGCGGTGTTTGCACTCAAATATTGAGACAAATAAAGCTGATACACAAGAAGAATTGTATGGATCCTACAAAGGAGACCCCAATACTTATAAGGGGTGTCATTAACACCCCATACGTGCATGATTTTTCTCGGAAGGAGGAAAATGCCCAAAACTTTTGTTTTGATATAGGCCTATTATTGACCTTAACTCAAGAACCGCAAGACCTATGGAATTATGCAATTACAGGATTCCTTGACTCATTTCCAATAAGATCAAAAAAGTTAAATTCAGTTTTTTAGTTAAATTGAAAAAACTGACTGTTTTCATTTGGGAGAACAAGATAATATTTTTTAATTTCAAAAACTTTGTGCTGTATTTTTCTGGGATCAGAAGTAGTAATTGCCAAGACAAGTTATATCATCTGATTTGTTTGTGTACTTAGATTCTACCATAGATAGAATATAAGGTTAAAGATGACAAATCATAACTACAAATTTTCAATTTCATTATTTCTGATGTTTAGAATAGCTACCCTATGAAGACAGGTGTGCTTCAGGACCACTACATTTTGACACTATCTCAAAAATGCGTCACTGGATGTATACGTGCAGAATTAAATATCGCATTATAAGATTAGATCTGCCTTCTTGGAAACTTTCTACTAGAATATTATAGGTCACACAAAATGGAAAGTGTGACCTTTGAACTTTAAGATTTGTCTTCTACATAGGCAAAAAATGACTATGATGAGAATTTATATTATTCTGTCAATCAATCTCATACATAATATACACTATGGACCACAATGGCCTCATCCCAATGCCATAGTTCAATAACCTCAATTAAACAATCCTAGAGCAAAATTTGACCTCAAATTGTGGAGTATGAGGTTGTGTACCCAAATTTCCAAAGGTCATTCAATGAATGTGCAACTGTATTGGGGTTAAAGAAATGTGCCCTGATAGATGAGCATGTTGTGGATCCTAAAGTGATATCATACTTTAAGTGGAAAGAAATTTGGATGTTATTAACATCTATCACAAAATCTAATTTTAAAAATCTAAAAATATCTTGATTATTTTAGAAAAAGTTACTTTAGACCTTCTGACACATAGATAACATCAGGATACTTGTTATTTTTAATACTTGAGGAAATAGAATTGGTTTGACCTTTTGTTTGTGGAAATAGAAAATGGCTTGACCTTTGTTTTGTTTCTTTCACCTAAATTGCTGGGTAATATAAATTGGCAATGAGTGATGTTAGGGAGCACACCCAAAGATCAATGTATGGGTCTGGTCTGGTCAAAAATGATCAAAGGTCTGGTCAAATTTTAGTGTAGAGTACCATAATAGGCTTCAGGTACGTCATAATAATTTAGCTAGAATAATTCTCTCAGCAAATATAAGGACATCAACTAATGATTTAATGAATACTTTGCAGTGGGTTAAACTTGATCAAAGATGGCATAATACTCTATTAATGACTGTTTTCAAATGTTTAAAGAATGAATATCCATCATACTTATCTTCTCAATTTGATTTTGTTCATGATAACCATAATCATATAACTAGAAATCATACTTCTAATACATTGATTGTTCCAAAATTTAAATCAAATTCAGGTCAACGTATTTTCACGTCAGGGCAGCCTATGCATGGAATTCTTTGCCACCGACAGTAAGAGCGCAGATGGAAAATATGACTTTAGGCCAATTTCAGTCGAAAATTAAAGAAATTTAGGCTTGTCTTTATCTACATTTTGTTCATTTGCTTGCTTATTTTTTGTATAAATATAATTATTGTATTTCTGTATTTTGAATCATGGTATTTATAATTTTCTTGTATTTGATGATACCATTATACTTATTTGTAATACTAGTATATTATGTATGCTATTTTTGTAAATATTGTGTATCGTAATATATTTTGTTGCTATAACATGTATACAATGAGGGCCTGCTTGAAAAGCAGTGCTTGTCACTGAAGCAGTATTACCCTCAATAAAGAAAGAATAAATAAATAAAAATATATAAAGTGGCCTAGATTACTTTTTGAAAATTTGCCATATTGAAGCTAAAATGGTGAAGTAAGGTGCATAAGTAGTACAAAAAATCGCACGTTTTAGGCTAAAATAGCTAAATATGAGCTACCCCCTTATCAAAATATTCCTGGGACATATCCTCCATGATGCCCTATCCCCTGAGATTTACCCCTATGGTCCTTTGATTTATACTAATTACTATTTGGTTCGTTCCTCATGTTTTTCATCAGAACAGTTTAAAATCACAAAAAATTAACCTAATTGCAAAAATCACCATACAGTATGAGGTTGCATAAATGCCACGATTTGGATAGAGCGATTCAAATCTCTATCTTACCATGGAATCGTGACTGGGTATAAAGGTTTATGTACAATATAGGCATGCCAAACAATAAAGGTTGGGGTCTAAGCATAAACACACATGACTTGAAATTTGACTCTATACAGCGATACAGGTATTCACCTGCAGTTTTAATAAATCAGGGGCTTTCGGAACAAACAGGTACAAAGATTTGTGTTGAACAGGATTGGTTGCCCATAGCTTTAAAACTTTACCCGTACCTTTTCTAATTCAGCTTTCTTATTCAAATCTAACATCAAGGGTTTTTAAACCCTTATTGTATTAAAATACAATAATCTACCATAGCTGCTCTATAAACATTGGGCAATTTCTGCATTGACTATATTGTACACAAAAGTTGACATATGACCTAGCAGCTATTGCAGCAAAACCCACAATATTTATATCATTAAGCAAAAATATTGTTTGAAGATGATGATTACATGTATTTTGTACCTCTAGGCCAGTATCTTACTCACACCTAGAAACCTGTGAATTCAATCAAATATGTCTAACATTCCAATTGATTCCAAATGATTTTAGTATTACGCTAAAAAAGAAATGTTTGGTTGCCCTCAGCGACCGACCGAAAAAATTAGAAATCTTGGGTTAGGTTCTTTTTTTTTTCAATCACTTTTTAGAGGAAACCTTGAATTTGAACAGTATCAAGGACATTAATATTTGTTATTCACTCATTTTATTTGCATATTTGATTAAAAACAAGAAGTATTTCCATTAAATTCTGTCCAAAAATGCACAATTTTTTACCGTAAAATGATCAAGCATTTGCCAATACTAGCCTTTTCAAAATGGAGGAAAAATGTAGAAAGAGCCCATAAAAAAAGAAAAGAAAAAAGGATTGACCTACCGACCCTTCACATTTTTGTCTTGGAAGGGCAACCAAACAATTAATTTTTTTTGGCCTTATTCAGAATCCCAATCAGATGTGGAGCTGTCGGGAAGAGCAGGTTGTCTCTCACCCTAAACAATAAATCAGATACAAAAGAGAAAACATTATGGAAAAAAATCATGGCAAAATAAGCCATATATGACCTGATCACATTAGGCTATTAAGGCACCAAAAAAAACACCCTGTTCTACGGGTGGAGGGACCTTTCAAGTAGGGTTGGTCAGTCAGGTGTTTTGTATTGTTGGTTGTTTATTTTTTAAGCAAATAACTCTAAAATTCATCGAAATTATTCCCTCGCTTCATTTACAATTTTTCAATCTGGTCCCAAGTCGGGGCAGTGCAGCAGAATGTTAGATTGATGGAACAGGATGGGATTTATAATATGTCTACCTGGGCTTGATACAGCAAACAACAACTTGCTTCATCTGCACACATCCTCAAAAACATCAATTGCAGATCAAGCCAGGAAGCAGCCACTCCACGGCTATGGAATTTCACTTCTTTTGCCCCAAACAGCTGATTTGACATGCATACATCAATTTCTCGGTCAAACTAATTCCGCTTTTGGCCCAAAACCGGCTGATTTTACATGCATACAGCAAATTTAATAAAAATATCTCAAATGGAAAATCGGGGTCAGTCGAGCCGGAAGAACAGGTTTTTTAAATTTCATTGTCTAATGGACCAATGCAGCAGCTGGTCGCAAATCTTTGAAAATTAGTTGAGAATGATGCCATGCATGATAAATAAAAATATGACAACCAACTATAGTACATTGGCAACAGCAAGTTTTGATGAATGTGTGACGTGGTATAGTTGCTCACACCAATTATGTATCGTGATAAATTGATGAATGTTCTCAGGCATCCAGTTGTAGTAACATGAAATTTGGAATTGAATCAAAATACTAGACTATTTTTAGCAATGCTACGTTGCTGTGATACCATCACACTTCATCAGGCAACTGACCCGCTGGACTGGTCATGTGACAGACGGCCAGGGATCGGCTTGATGGCTCTGTCCCATGCGCAGGGCCGTTCCTAGGGATTTTGCCGCCCTAAGCAAAGCTTCTCCCTGCCGCCCCACAAAAGCATAGCAAAAAAGTGTTAAGGGGCACGTGTCCTCACCTCCTCCATCGCTACACCACTAGTTTTATCCGACCTGTTTTCTGTTTCTCTTTTCGCCCGCTTTTTATTTTTCCTCACATTTTTTCTTTTTATCCACCCTCATTTTTTCTTCCCTTTTCTTTTTTTTCTTTTTTTCACCTTTTTTTGTGACCCTCTACGTTTGCCGCCCTAGGCGACCGCCTTACCTGGACTAATGGTAGGAACGGCCCTGCCCATGCGTGAGATAGGTTGTATCGTAGGCCTCCCCTTTTATTGAGTGATGGTGATTTTACTCTTTCCCAAATAGCCTCTTTGATGCCTTGGCGGTGCCACTGTTCCTCTCTGTCTAAAATGGTTGCATCCTCAATGCTTATGGAATGCCTGATGAAGTGTGATGGTATCACACACAACGTAGCATTGCTATAAATAGTAGTCCAGTATTTTGATTCAATTCCAAATTTCATATGTATCGTGATGTTCTTACTTGATGCAGCATATTGAATTCTTTCTTTCATTCTACATAATGTTTAAAAAAATATTAGATTTAAAACTAAAAATAAGTTCGTAGCTTTATCACTCACATCAACATCAGAATAAAGTATATAAAAGAACTATAACTTTCTTGAGAAAATAAATCATCCAACAAAAGAGAGGAAAAACCCCAGTAGAGAGGAACAATAAAAGAAATCCTGAAAAACATGAAAGATGACACTGACAGAGCTAACCAAAGATAAACTATCTGATGTATGTTATTGATTCAACTGTGCCATGCTTTGGGAACAGGAAGGTGTTTGGGATGTTGTAACATGTCTCTGTGAGCCTCTATACATAACCTATGGTACTTTACAATGCAACCAAACCCCAGGAGATGCATTGACAGCTATGTCATGTGGAGGCTGGGTTGGGGACAAGATGGTGATTCTTTCTACTCTCTCCCATATAGCCTCTTTGATGCCTTGGCGGTGCCACTGTTCCTCCCTGTCTAAAATGGTTGCATCCTCAATGATTATGGAATGCCTGATGAAGTGTGATGGTATCACACACAATGTAGCCAGTGTTGGAATTAAGCATTTTTTTATGCGTAGCAAAATTTGCTTTCATTGCTTTTCTCTTGGTACATTCACATACTTAAGTGTGTAAGTCTATGGCATAAAAATGCTATTTTCAACTCCAAAATTGTGTATCAAATTGATAAAATTGTGTAGCATTTTGCTACGCAATACCAGCTATTTCCAATGCTGAATGTAGTATTGCTATAAATAGTAAGTCCAGTATTTTGATTCAATTCCAAATTTCATATGTATCGTGATGTTCTTACTTGATGCAGCATATTGAATTCTTTCTTTCATTCTACATAATGTTTAAAAAAATATTAGATTTAAAACTAAAAATAAGTTCGGAGCTTTATCACTCACATCAACATCAGAATAAAGTATATAAAAGAACTATAACTTTCTTGAGAAAATAAATCATCCAACAAAAGAGAGGGAAAACCCCAGTAGAGAGGAACAATAAAAGAAATCCCCAAAAGCATGAAAGATGACACTGACAGAGCTAACCAAAGATAAACTACCTGATGTATGTTATTGATTCAATTGTGTCATGCTTTGGGAACAGGAAGGTGTTTGCGATGTTGTAACATGTCTCCGTGAGCCACTATACATAACCTATGGTGCTTTACAATGCAACCTACATGTGGAGGCTGGGTTGGGGACAAGATGGTGATTCTACTCTTTCCCAAATAGCCTCTTTGATGCCCGGCTTTGATGCCTTGGCGGTGCCACTGTTCCTCCCTGTCTAAAATGGTTGCATCCTCAATGCTTATGGAATGCCTGATGAAAAGTGATAGTATCACACACAACATAGTATTGCTATAAATAGTAAGTCCAGTATTGTGATTCAATTCCAAATTTCATATGTATCGTGATGTTCTTACTTGATGCAGCATATTGAATTCTTTCTTTCATACTACATAATGCTTTAAAAATATTAGATTTAAAACTAAAAATAACTAGAGCGGTTCTCGGCTTTCGCGGTTCTCGGCAGTGTGGGTTGGTCCGTATGTGACGTTTCTGTTCAGAACCTTGTGTGACCCTTCCAACAAACAAAAAAAAAATCATCCGCCACCACTGGTTATAACAAGGGCCTTGTAAATGCAACTGGTGAGACAGAGCCTCGAATGAGCGTTTGTGTTTTCAGTCTGATTTCAGTTCCTAACAGGTACAAAGTTTACGCATTATCATTAGGCCTACCAAGTATTGTATGTCCAATAATCTCTTATGTATGACATGGATCTTTACCATGATTGTGCAAGCCAAAAAATATCATTTCAATACCCCAAACATGCGTTAAAAAAGACCATGTTTTACACATGCAACCTCAAGTTTAGACATATAATTTAATTTTCCCTAAACCCTCATGCACGGAAAAATCATGCCGCCACCATTGGTTATGACAAGGGCCTTTTAGGGTGCACACCAGTAAATAACCCCCACTGACTTTCTGTACAGACAGGGGCCGGAAAACAACTCAGTTCTTCAAAACTTCCCTTTCTGCAAGCAGAAGGTCAGATGACGACATCCATTGTAAAAATTAATATATGGATTTCAGTAAAAAGTTCAACCTATAACCCATACAGCTAACGCCACCTCACAAACAGCTTGGTGTTTCTGAAATGTAACACATTTTGAAAGTCGTCATAAAAAGTCGGATCCTGCTAAATTTACACAGACAATCTAATTTACAGGCCTAAATGATGATTAAATATGAATCAGGGCCTAATAGTTACCTTTTAAGCCTTTTCTAATGTATTACATTAAGTCATATTGCACATTTCCTCGTTTCAAATACTGTTTTTTCCCTTCCAGGGTGTAGCTAGACTTCTCCGTACTCCACTTGCCAATTGTGCTTCTGGCTATTGCATTT